>NC_088928.1:16455000-16577500 GCF_038396675.1 Hydra vulgaris
GAGCAACAAGAATTAAAAATATAAGCAAAAGAAAAGACTTGCTTTTTTTTTTTAAAAATTCGTTTTTGTGGTTATCAAGGTATTCCTAGAAATCCTTATCACAAAACACCGTGGAATAGCATTTAACTAGGAAGTTCACCTTCCTACCTTACCAATGTTGTTTATTAGGTTAAAGCAGGCCTCAAACTTCTGACCTTTTGGTTCTAAGCCAGAACTCTGACCACTGCGCTACAGCTGCCTGCTACATTAACATCATTAGAAGAGAGGGGTCATCATGGCGACATAATTCAGCTTTTAAAAATCTTCCTCAAGAAAAAATTTATATATGTGGAATCAATGCTTTTCAAATAATTTTTTGGTAAATTCAAAGCTGTTTAAGCCTAACATACATTTGTTAGGTTCAGGTATATAAATACTACAACATCATGTATTGTAATACTTGTATTGTAAGATACTAAAAGAATACCTCACAACTTACCGCGGAGCACCGCGGAAAGCATTTAATTGAGTTCATTTATTCCTCATAATGATTCTAGGTTTGAGAACTGCTGCCGATGCCTCACGCTATTCAGTTATCTGTATAGTTTTTATCTGAAAAATGAACAGTTCCTCTATAATGATGTTCTAGTTTACGATGACTCCTTACTTTAATGTTTGCATCTAAAGATGACCATTATTCATCATGTTCACTAAGCCTCATTAAATATTACAAAGTGTCCTTGTTACAAAGAAAAAAACTTGTTTTTATTTAGCATTAAGACTCCTCTACATTCTATTTATCCATAAAATGTGAGTTTATTTACAAATATTTATTCAGGAAAAAATTACTCATTGATTGAATACTGCTTTTCATTAACGTCGTATGATGAAATAAACAACGAAGAAGTTATAATAAAGTTATAATAAAATTTTAAAAGATATAAAGAGAAAGATGGCACACAAAAAAATGATGTACAAAAAATTCCAATAAAATTAAAAAATTTTGCATAAAAAAATTTTTATAACATTTATAATACTTATGCAATTAAAATAAAAGTTTATTGATTGATTTGATTGATAGCTATATATGGTAAATTGATAACTATATATGGTAGATTGATAACTATATATGGTAAATTGACAACTATATATGGTAAATTGACAACTATATATGGTATAGTAAATTGAAAACTAACTATATATGGTGAATTGATAAATATATATGGTAAATTGATAACTATATATGGTAAAGAAATATGTAGATATTAATAAAAGTTTTGTCAACCGTAAATAGAATAGATTTTAAATGTGTATAAACTCAATTTACACAAAGTTTTATTGTTTATGTTTAAAACAAAAATGGGATTGTCCCCAAAAATCTTTCAAACTTATTTTAATAAAATTAATCATAAGTATTCAACAAAGTTTTCAGATAACAACTTTGTTCTTCTCAAATATAATTTAAAATTAACCTCAATTCAATTATTCTATTCAATTAAATACCGTGGACCTTATTTGTGGAAAATATTCCCAGATATTGTCAACAGAAACAAGACTACCTTAAAGCAATATTTAAAAATAATAATTTTTAAATATTGCTCAAAGGTAGTCTTGTTTCTGTTGACAATATCTGGGAATTAAAAAGATTATTACTGTTCAGGGATCTTAATTTATCCGACTTTAAATGTGTTTTTATATAGTAAGCTCAAAACAGATTTATTTATATCAATGAAATTTAAGTGATGATGTTAAAAATTCATCTAGTGATTATGTTAATTAGTCGTCTAGTAAAAAAGTATGTAATAATAAAAAAATTTTTATTGGTGTAGTTTAAAGGAGAAATTTTTTCTCTTTCAGAAAATATATACTTTTACACATATTTTTTAATTAGATTTTTCCAAAATTTTATTTCCTATAAAGACATGTATTAGTTTATTCCCTTTGCAACGTCCTTAGCAACAATGTTTTTTGGTTGTTTTGGAACAAAATTATTAACCAAACTTGATAATATAAACTTTCTTAAGAATGGAAAAAGGATTATAAGGAAAGAATTTATTGATAAATAAAAACACCAAGATGGAAGAGATAGTTGTTCTAAAGGATCATTTTTATTTTTTATTTTTATTTTGTTAGTTTTCTCTGTTTGTGATATTTCAGACTTAAAACAAGCATATCTCAACTTCTATGAATAATTTTTAAATGAAATTTTCAGAGTTTGTTCATCTGTATATAAGTTAGTATGTGAATTAGAATTTAATTAATTCTTTGAGTATTTTAGGAATTATGGGATGACTTTTGTTGAATTTTATCCCTTTTTTAATTTCACCAAATACGCAGAGTTGTCATTATGGATCTAAACATAATTATAAGTTTTTGCTGGTTCACGTACTAATTTTATGTATATCATGCATGCAAACCAAACTTCATGCAAAACAAATGTACGGATAACTAGAACTCTTTGTTTTAAGAAAGTTAAAGCGGTTCTTGATGAAAAGACCTTTTGGTCTTCTGCAAGTTTCCCGCGTTCTTCTTACAGTTCGTATTACAGAAGTTTGTTTATTATTCATGTTTGTGATTTTTTATATTTATATGTATATTCAATCTTAACGAATCTTTATTTTGTAATCACGAAAATGTATACCATGGAACAAAAATAATTTTTAAAAAAAGAAAGTGATGTTTTAAGGTGGTCCTCCACAGAAAAGGCTAACTTTTGAAAGCAAAGAGTTTTTGATTTAATTTTTTCACCAAAAATGTGGTTCTATAAACTATTTACAAAAATCAACTTTAAAAAAAAAAATGTCTCGATTAGCCAATTATTTAAAAAATGAATGAAAAACTAGCATTTTTTGTGACAAGCTAGCAATCAAAATACTTATCATATCAAGCTGAAAATTGGTGTATATACTCATTGAGTTATATTAATCCGGATGAGAGAAGCATTTTATATTATTCACAGTATATAAAAAGTTACAAGATTTGAAACAAACATAGAAAAATTGGTGGACAAATGGCCAACATTAGTCTCATAAAAAAGTACTTTCCTTATTTTATTTTATATATCTTTCTCTCATCCGGATCCTTTTTGATTATGTGAAAAATCAAAAAAAAATTAGATAAAAAGCTTAAACGAGTCCAAAGTTATCATGTTTTAAAGATTTTTATTCGAAACAAAACTTTATTTTGAGAAAACGATAAATATATAAAACAAAAGAATAAAACCATAATAAAAAGTTCACAAAAAACATATCAAAACCCTCCAGGAATATATTTCGAGTTTTTTTCTTCATCATCTTTGTCTAAGTAACCCTTTTTAATTGTTCTTAGATGTTTTCTTCTCTTTTTGACACGGTCAGTGGACCGCTTTATAGTTTCTTTCTTCTTTTCATTAAGTTTCATAGGCGTAACATATCCTGTTAGATGAAATTTATTTAGTACAGAGAGGATTCCATTAGGCCCTTCATTAAATTCAATAACAGATGAATTAACTGCAGACTCTAAGACCCCTCTACCCACAAAAATATTTTTTGGGCAGCGTCTCCAAATAATCTGGTTGAGTGCCTCGTTGGCGTTTTGGGTCTTACCATGGAGACATTTTTTTTAGTAAATCATCTGAAGATAAATCAGTAAAAGTTGGTTTCAAAATGTTAAAGACTGCAACAGAAAGATTCACTTGCTCTACATAAGTATTTACACCATGAACTCTGTCTAAATGATATTTACACCATGTCTCTGAATCTCTTGGGCACATATGGTGTCGCCATTCCTTGTCGTCAAAATCTGTGCAATGAAACAAAACGGCCCAAACAGCTTTTTTCATAGCATACAAATTTTCAAGATTGTTTCTAATGGCTAGGCCATAGAAGTTCTGCATAGAATTGATCACAGATTTAGTTAACTTTTCTCTTCCATGGAGTGGTGTGTTTGTTCCTTTGTAAGTCTTAACAACCTTACGAAGTCTAGTACCCATTCTCTTCTGTACATGGCCAATACATTCCAATTTTGTGATTTTAATGTTCAAATCTTCGTAAGGGTCGCTTTCAATTACATCTTTAAAAGAGGAAGTATCACCATCTTCTAAGTATTCATTATAAATCAGGTTATTTTTTTATTGAGCGATTGAATATTTTGACTGCCCCAGCAGATTCCATTGCACCCGAAGAACCAACATGGTTAATAGTGCATTGATGATTTGCAAACCATTCTGTATATTCTGGAGTCGACATTTTTTATTTTCCCGAAAGACACAACCATGGCAAAATTTTGAAAGTACTTCAACATCAATACATTTTTTATCAATGATTGTTGTTACTACTCCATTAAGGAAAGAATATCCTCAGGTTTGCCAGGTTCCATCAACGGTAACACGTTTTTGATTTGGGCATTCAGAATTAGAATGGAAGCTTTTATATTCACATCAATTTTTAACAATAAAAAAGATATTTGACTAGTTATTAACCTAAAAATAACTCAAAATGTGGTTGCTATGGGCGTTTCTAAGAATACTTTTTTAAGATACCTAAATATAACAGCTAATATCTTTTTTAATAGAGTTTGTTTACAATCCAATATAATCAGAGACTATTCACAAGTGATGAATAAATAAAATAAGCTTTTAAAAAAAAAAACTTTTTTTTTATAAAAATAAGCTTTTATGAGTGTAGGACTACCTTGAGCATTTTTTTTTTTATGCTGATTCAGCATTAAAAAACGTAAATAATTTTTTTCTTCATAATACAAATATAACTTTTTTATGTTAAAAACAAATTTTCCAACAAGTTGTTTTTTTTTATTTTTTTACTAGACGACCACCTTAATTATGAAATTTTATATTATCTTTTTATTCAAAAGTTTTTGTTTAAGTGTTCTTATATATTTTAGCGGTTGTAAGCATTTTAACACTTCTTAATTATTTGCCATTTTGAATTTCCTTGATTTCTAAGTAATTTTTTGTTTTAATTCTGATTTATGTCTTCATTACATAATTATTATATTACATAATTATTGTTACATAAATGAACTTAGTTATTTTTAAATATTAAACATTTTTAATCCATAAAAGTTGGATAAAATGTTCTTTAAATTGAAAATGTAAATGCGGGTTGTAAAGATCAAGTAAAACATATTTTGCAGATATCAAAACATTTCAGCGCTGAGTTTCTTTATTTTTTTTTCTTGTTTATTTTTGTTCGTTTTTATGATGCCAAATTATTTTTTGTCCGAATATCAGTTCCACAAGCATTTACGTTTCTAAGAAATTCTATTGTTTCTGTGCAATGTTTATCCGAATATCTCCTAATGCCTTATAATGATTTTTTAGAACACAGACTTTTACGCTATTTGTGACAGTAATATAAAAATATCAATTAAACAAAATAACACATAACTAAATATGAAAAAAATCACTAGTTTCTTTTTGGTTGACTACAGCTAGCCTAGTTGCAGCTGTAACTACAGCTAGCCTAGTTGCAGGACATTTGAGCAAAAAACAGAGTTTACCTTTAAAACTAAGTGGCTCTATTTTCAACAAAGCTTGGCTGGACAACTAGCCAAAAAGTGAAATCACTTGGCGTAGAAGCTAAGATCGGAATGAAAATATTAAAGGAATGGTCCAAATAAAAAGCGCTTTATTATGGCAAAAGAAGAGAGCAACAGTTATGCTCGATACGTAAGAAAATATTTGATCACAAAAAATAGGGACTTCAAACTGCATTAAAGATAAAAGAAGAAGATAAAAAAGAGACTTTTTTAAAAAATATTTTAAAGTCTTCAGAGTTCCGACAGAAATCAAAATTCCAGGACTTTTCAGGACCATTTTCCTATTTTTCCAGGATTTTCGCAAAAAAATTCCAGGACTTTTCCAGGATAATTCCCCCGAAAAAAAAAATTCCAGGACTTTCCAGGATTTAGCTATAAAAAATTCGTAAAATTGATATTTTCCTTTTGAATAAACCATTTAAAAAGATATAGAATAAAAACTTTATTACCACTTGAAACTAAAATTTTCATAAATAAATCTATCTTTCTCAAAAAACACAAAACCTAAAGCATAAAATAGTGTAGGGCAGTGGTAGCACGCTTGCCTTAGAAACTAGGTATCCGTGGTTTAAACCTACCTCTAGGCATATTTTGCAACATCTGTTAGGAAGGAGGCATGAACTTCTTGTTAAATACATTTCCACGGTGCTCTATTATAAGACCATAATGACTTCTTTTTGCAAAAGCAGGAATTTTCCAAGATCAACAGAATTCTGCTCATTCGGATGAAGACAATGAACCTTTTAGAGAGGTTCAAAATCAGATAGAATAACTTGATAATTTTTACCATCCAGGTACAACAGCTGAAGATGTTATTCTTGCAGATGAAAACTTAATTAGCACAGAACCTTTGCTTACAAATGAACAGTTGATAAAAGAAGTTAAAAATGCAGCAAATGAACATGATGCTAATGACGAGGAAGATAATGATGATGATAAAGCAATCGATCCAGTTTGCCCAAAATTTCAAGATTTCAAAGCATTATTTATTTTCCAGCCACTTGTTTTTGCATCAGCTTTCATGCTTCCGTGAATGGTGTGAAAACCACATGTACCTATATCAATAAAAGAATTTAGTTCTTCCTCTTCCTTTTGTTTACTGATATTTTTGAGAAATAGCAAGTTGACATTCAGACCATTGGAAGACACTTGTAAAATCTTTGCATTGGCAATTTCGGAACCCAGGGTTTGAATTGATCATCATGTAACCATTTTTCTTGAAATACACACTCATTCTTAGGCATTTTTTAATCTATTACAATAAAAGAAAATACATTTTGAAAAAATCTAAACATAATTTTAAAAACTGAAAGCAATTTAAACTACACTATAAACTAATTTAAAAATGAAAAATATGAAAAATTCTCAATCAATCATATAATTCTTATCATGTCAAGCATTTTTACAGATATATTAAGTAGAAGCAGTCAACTGTGTACTTTACATTATGAAATATTTATCTTAATCAAAATGTTTACATTGGTGAGAGGGAAAATATACTTGATTATAATATTATTCATAAATTTGAACTATAAAAATTAACCTCTTAAAATTTAGTTTAAAACTTTTACTATGGAACCAATGTTACTTAAAAACATGATTAAAATTTTGAAATTTAAATCTAATAATTTAAAAAATTCCAGGACTTTTCCAGGATTTAAGGGAAAAAATGAAAAATTCCAGGAATTTCCAGGACTGTGGGAACCCTGGTCTTTAACGCTTGAGAAAATTGTAACAGCAAACAGTTTTAGAACTGCATAAAAAAAACTGTTTACGTTTCGCAGACGCTGCAATATTACACTTTGTAATAAACAAATTTATGGATGCTTTTTCATTTTTACAAAATTTTTTTTAAATAAGTGATTGCCAAGAGTTTAATGCTTTTCAGCATCTCTTTTACAATTATCGACAGATATAGTCCCTTAAGCAAGATAATCCTTGCTAAAATTGTGAGTTATGTTTGGCTAAAATAAAATGTCTTTTGTTTAATTTGAAATATTGTTGTTTATAAATTCCTCTTCATTGAAAGCAACAAGTTCATCATATTTAAGTTCACGATAAACAACTTTAGGTGTCGGAAAACTTCAGGTGTCGGACAACTTTAGGTGTCGGACATCAGCTCGGAAAAGAGCTAGCATCTGTTTTATTTTCTAAACATTAAAAGAACTCATCACTGTAGCAACATTTTTTTCAAAAAACTTTATTTGATTGATTATTTTATTGTTTAGATATAAGTAAATACAACTACCATAATGCGTTACTCATTTGACAACTTGTGGGAAATACAAACAAGGCTTCTAAAAGAAGATCACAATGATCTTATCGTCAGAAGCCTTTTACAAAAGCTAGTAAAATATTATAAAAAACGCCTTTTTACAATAAGAGTACGTAAAAAATAACATAAAAACAATAAATCGTACTTAGATAAATGAAAATAAATTGTAAACAAGTATAAAACAAAACTTGAACATCCATGACAATAAAAATTATTTTTTATCACATGATAAATTAAAAATATTCTCAATAGAGATATTTTCAATAGAGAGAATGAGATCTTTTAATTTATTTTTAAAAATAGGATAAGTTAGGGGTAAGTCGAAGTTAGGCAAAATAATTTTGATTCAGAGATGAGCTGCACGATAAGTGATACAGAATTGATTGAATTTTGTTCGACAGAGTGGTTCATTTAAATAATTATTATTCCTCATGTTAAACTTGCCTAATGGTTTCAAAATAAAAAGGTCTTTACAAATTAAAGGAGATAAATCATACTCCACATATTAACAAAAGATAAATTTTTATATACGTTTAGTTTATATATATCTGGGATTTTCATTTGATTAAAAAATATTGAGGAATGTGCGAGCCGATCCGCAGAATTAATTAAATGGATTGCATGTTTCCGACGGCAATAGAGACATTGTAACTTGCATTGATCAGTGCTACCCCAGGCAATAACTCCATAACTTATATAACTATGAATAAAAGAATAATAAAGTTTAGTTAAATTATTTTTATCTAAATGAGTACGCGCCTTATATAAGATTCCGATACTTTTTGAAACTTTCAGGTAGACATAGTTAAGATGATGTTTCCATGTGATGTTCTCGTCAATTTTTTTTATCATAATACAAATATAACTTCTTTATGTTGAAAAATAAAACAAACTTTGCAACAAATTGTATTTTTTTCTAGATGACCACCTTAATTATCAAATTTTATATTATTTTTTTATTCATAAATTTTTGTTTAAGTGTTCTTATACATTTTAGCGGTTGTAAGCATTTTAACGCTTCTTAATTATTTGGTAGTGGGACGTCAGAGCGAAAAATTTTAAAGCGAAAAGTTTAAAAGCAAAAACCGTGAAATCGAGTATCGTGATAATTCAGCAACAACATCAACAACAACAATGTTATTATTGAAATAATTTTTTGTGATTTTGTTATTATTTCAATGTTATATTATAGATTATTTGGCGTTCGAATTTTATTTTTTTTTAAATTGTTTTATATTTTTTATTTATTAGTCATCGTTTAGAATTATTTATATATTTGATATTCTAGCTGAGAGTTATAGTTACAGTGTGACAAAAAGGTATATAATCTTCCATAAAAAATATTTTCGCATTACAAGTTTTTTACTGATAAAAAATAGACTTGCATAATTTCTTATTGATATTATTTCATTTTAGTTTCTTTTTTGATATTTATACATTACATTTCAAGCAAAAGATTGTTTTTTTGTTTAAATAAAAATTATTCTTAAAATTAAAAAGATGCAAATTAATAATGTGCTTTTCTTTTGATTAGGTATGGTGAGTTAGGCTGTTTACCCTTGATACTTTTAGAAATGATAAGATATTTAAACCTCAAGAATTGATGTTTAAATTTTTAGTCATAAACTAAAAGCCAGGGCAAATATACCAACACAACATATTTAAAAAAGAGACATATGAAGGTTAGTTTTTAATATAAATTATTATCTAGTAGATAATAATATCTACAAATACTCCTATTTATGTAAATTAAGGCAAACTTTTATCAGTTTACGTTTATTAAGTTGATCACTTATGCTTATGCTTATGATCTGTTATAAGAAATAATGTTCTCTTTATAAAATTATTTTTAAACTAATTTGTATTTAAACTAACTAGTATGCACTGACTATTTTAGTCCTAAAGTTAATATTTTCTCTTGCTATTTGATATATTTGCGGATTGGTTGGGTTACATACAGTGGAGAAAATAGAATTAGCCTCACCAGCCTCACTGTTTTGTAAATCTGTAAGCAAGTTTGTGCGGTGCATCTTTTGTATACACACACATATAATTATTGTTACAAACAACAATTTTTTAGATTATAATATAGCATAATTAAATTGCGGTACATTTGATAAAACCATAAAGTGTATAATACTTGATATTTGCGGTAACAAATAGCATTAGCCTCATTAATAATTATTTTCAGTTTACTTGTATATTTTGATCTGGTAATACGCATATGTGACTTATTTTTTTATTATTATTTTTAAATTAAACAAAGACTGTGATACCAGTGCTCATAAAGTTTTTAATATTTGGTTTTTAATACCATAATTTGAAATGGAACGTGGTAAGCGTAAAACAAATGAAGAATTAACAGTAATTAAAGCATACAAAGATACAGGCTTATCTAATTGAGAAATTGCAAAGAAAATTAAAAGATCTCCAAAAGTGGTTAATAATTACTTCAATATTGGCGTTAATTATGGAACTTATAAGAGAAGTGGTGGCAAACGTAAAATTGATAATCGTACTAAATGAGTTAATGTATGTTGGGCTGCTGCTCAGCACATGACTGCATCTAAAATTTGTGCTGATTTACAATTACCTGTATCTGTTCAACGTGTTAAACAAATCTTACATGAAGATTCGAACACAGTTTGAAAAAAGCGTAAACCAAAACTTACTGCATCAAGTTCTCTATAGTGATGAAAAAAATTTCAATCTATATGGTCCTGATGGTGATCAAGATTACTGGCACGATCTTCGAAAAGAGAAAGAAACTCGGATAAGTTGTAACTTTGGTGGTGGAACTGTTATGGTTTGGGGGGCTTTTTCCTTTGCTGGAAAACTCCCACTGGCATGGAATTCAAAAAATATCAATTCACAGGACTACATTGACTTATTAGAAATAAGTTTGCTTGAACATGGTGAGGAATTGATGGGTGAAAATTTCACTTTTCAACAAGATAATGCTGCTATCCATAATTCAAAACTTACAAAAGCTTGGTTTAGAGAAAAAAATATTCGCGTAATGGAATGGCCCGCATGTAGTCCAGATCTTGACCTAATTGAAAATCTATGGGGAATACTTTCTAGAAAGGTTTATGAAAATGGTAAGCAATTGGAATCCACCTTAGAGCTGGAAACTCATATCAGACAAGCTTGGAATGAAATACCTATAGAAACTATCCAAAATCTTGTGACTAGTATTTGTCAAGTCGCATATTTGAAGTCATTAAAAAATCATGAAGCAATACTAAATATTAAATGAGCAAAAAAACAAAATATTTTCTGTATTTTCTTGTATATAACTTGTATATAAATGAGGCTAATTCTATTTTCTCCACAAATTGAATACTTTTAATTTTTTTCACCATTTGTAATTAATTAAACATATCAATTTATAAACTTTTTTTGTTTTAATTTAACAAAATTGGCAGTGAAACAATTGTTAAGTCTACTTTATTTCTCAGTATAAGATAATGAGAAATAAAGTAGATTTAATAATTGTTTCACTGCCATTTTTGTTGAATTAAAACAAAAAATAAAGGTGAGGCTAACTCTATTTTCTCCGCTGTATTGTGATATTTTACGAAAATATTGTAGGTGTATGTTTTTGAAGTTCTATGTTTTTTTTAAGGGTAATTTTTGGGTATATGTTGATAGATTCTAATGTTCTTAAGTAAATCTGCTTTATTTTGCGTTTAATTTTGAGATTCCTTGCACTCAGTAATAATGCGCTTTGAATATGCAATATGGTTTTTTGAGTCTTTTATTTAGGTGAATGAGCTAAAGCACTGTCATTATTGGTCTGTGTTTAATTCTACAGTTAAGCCAATTTTTATGTAAAGAATAAGAGGTCAAAAACTAGTTGATATTTTAATTCATATGATGTTTAATAAATTATTCTTGTTCAGAACAGAAGTGTCAAAACTTATTATATTGTATTAAAGCTTCTAAACTTATGAACCTTTTTTTAAATTAGCTTTATACAAAAAATAAATAGAACATAGAAAAGAAAAAAGTGTTTACAATAAACAACCCTTGAGGTATAAATGCCAAATTGGTAGCGTGAAAAGACCTTTTGCTTATAATAATTGTGCTAAAATTCAGCCTTTAAAAATATTGTCAACTTATGATATATTTTTAAATTTATAAGCATACATCAATGCAAACATCTCTATAAGTATCTATAAATATCTTATCTCTATAAATCCTAAATCCATCCTTGTATGGAACACTTTCGCCATATCTTGAGCGGATCTTCAAGTGATTCCCTTTCTCTTTTAGACAAGGTGCAAAAATGAATTGTTTTTGCACCTTGACCTGCTCTTGCAGCAAACAAGGAGCTGCTCTTGCAGCCAACCTCCAACCATTATAACATCATCGTAATTTTGCTTCTATTTCTATTTTTTATAAATACTACAATGGACACTGCTCTAAAGAGCTAGCGTCTCTTGTGCCATCTACTAAAATTCATTCTTGTGTTACTCATCATTCAATAAAGTCTAATTGTTTTATTATGACTGTTCCTAAGTGCTCCCAAAATTCTTATTCGTCTAGCTTTTTTCCTTAAATTTTTGTTTTTCACTTGCTTTATCGTGTTTTCCTGATTCATATAATTCACACTGTAATAGTAGTTGCTTGCAGCCTTGTTGGAAATGAAGATGTTTAAAAAAAAACATTTCCAATGTTAGCCTTTAAGTATACATTTTACACTTTTGTTGTTATAAAAAAATTCTTTTTTTAGTAATAAAAAAATTAGCAATACAATAAACTAAGTAAATGATATAAAATTTCAAAAGAAGTAAACTAAAATTAGATTCATCTATAGCCTGCAGTAATTTATGTTTTAAAAACTATTTTATCTAGTTCAAAAACATATAACAGTATACTGAACATCAAACAAATAAGATAATAAAGGCTATTACCAACCAACCTGTAGAAAAAATAATTAAATATTTATGCTAAGTAATTCAAATGAAGAAATAAAAACTTTTTTTACTTAGGTCACAAACAATTCATGACATAAGTATTAACAATAACAAATCATTTAGTTAAAGCATAAAAAGTAAATATGTTTCTCACCAGTCAATCATCACAATTGAAACTTGTTAAACTAATTAGCCAAGTACACTTTATAAGCCTTTTTCCTTTAAGCAGAATTTTTTTTTACAATTAATGACTGAATTTTTAATTTTACATGCAACCGATCCAAAAAACATTATGCAGAATATTTTTTGAATTATTGGCATGTTTTTATACTACAATAAAATGCATAATGCAGAACTGCTTTCAAAAAATCTTTTAGGCATCAACCAAGAAGAATCCACCCAGTTATTAATTAAATCATATCCTCGAAGTGTTTTAAAAAATAAAAACAACCACAAAGTTAAATAAGAAAGTAGTTACACTACCTCCTGTAAAATGAATTATAAATAATTTTGACACAAAAATATTGCTGAAATTGAACACGTAGGAAAAAAAAGACACTGTGCAGCTTTCTGTTTAAGGAACAAATCAAATCAAAACAACATCATAAAAAAATAGTAGCCAAACAAAATACCTAAAAGGTACAGCAACATATTTCAAGTGTAGCAACATTGATCAAGATAGCGCCATACATAAAGGTCACAATATAAGTCTCTATATTATAGAGACTTATATTGTGATTTTTGACTTATAGATTATAAGTCAAAAATCAGGTTTTATAAATACAACATATAAAAGTCATTTTTGACACAGGCTTTGAGCTATTATTTATTTTACTAAAGTGTCTGATAACAACATTATTTTCAACGCAAATATTAAAAAATTCACTTTATCTTGCAGATAATTTACCAGTAAATATAACTGGCCGATATGATGGCACATAAAAGAGAACCACTTCTAACTAACTAAATTTTTTGTGTGGAGACAACTAAAAACTTCACTTCTTATCATTGGTATTTCAACTTTTACACTTTGTTTTGGAGCAAAATTCTAAACAATTCAATTTCGCCTTACTCTATCTTCCAGAAAGTATAAACTTCATGAACTTATTTCTGAAATTGACTCACTTCAATTGTAACACCTTTAAGATGACACAATTCAAAGAAAAAAATCCAGTCTTTATTAATAATTATTCCTCTCCTAAATGGAGAGGAATAATTATTAATAAAGACTTTTTTTCTTTAATTAAACTAGCAAAATATTGTAATTATTAATAAAGACTGGATTTTTTCTTTAATTAAACTAGCAAAATATTGTAAACAATATAAAATACAAAACGTGAGAAAAAATAAAAAAATAAAAAGATCACAAGTTAAGTTAAAATTAAAAGAAATTAAATTTTTTCAAGTGATTAGTAATACTGTAAAATGTTATCTTGAGAAAGAATAAAATTTTTTGCTTTGTTTTTAAAAAGATGAAGAGAATTAGTTAGATCAAAATCAAAATTTGGCAAAACAAGTTTATTCCACAGGTGTGGCGCACGATAGGCAAGACAGAATTGATTAAAATTTGTGTGACAAAAAGGTTTTTCTAAAAAATTTATATTTCTAAGTTCATATTTGTTGGTTGGTTTTAAATTGAAGAGATTTTTTAATTTTTTGACGCAATAAAGCTGATTGCTTCGTTCTTAATTATTTGACTGATTGATTCGTTCTTTGTTTGGCTGTTTTATTTTATTTATATTAAATCTATATTATTATATATTTATATTATATACATATATATATATATATATATATATATATATATATATATATATATATATATATATATATATATATATGTATATATATATATATATATATATATATATATATATATATATATATATATATATATATATATATATATATACTATTATATATTTATATTATTTATATTATATTATTTTATTTATATTTATATTATTATATATAATTATTTGGCTGACTGATTCGTTCTTAATTATCTATTTATTAATTATCTATTTATTCAAAAATTTTTGTATTGGATGCTTAGATAGAAACTGAATATTTTGGCGAATACTTGACTTCGTCTTCTTGATCTTGCTTTGAGTTACTTGTTTTGAACTTCCTATCCATTTTTCCTTCAAAAATTTTTTTTATTTGAAACTAATTTCTTTCTTTTCAACAAGATTCTTTTTATAATTGACCATTAACTTTCAATAACTCACTTCTTACATATTTTAAGGTTTCTTAGGTACAAATTTGAAGCAACTTTTTTCATACTATTCTAGAGACTTCTTGGAGTCGTAGATTTTAGCCAAATAAGGTCAAAGAGTTGTGCAAATATCATGCTTTTTTTAAAGTTAAAAAACTTTTTTAAACGACAAATTGCTTTGATTTTACCATCAATTGATTGCTTTGGAGTTTTCTTTGAGATTCTTTATATTCTTGAAATCTAAGTACTTTTCATATCAAAGCTTGGCTGCATTTCAATTTTCTTGCAAGTTCTCTCTGTGACTAATATGGGTTTGCCTTTATGGCGCAATATTTTGTTTTGTATTTATCTTTAAGTCCTTTCTTTTTTCACTTCTAGCTTCTCTTTTAATAGATTGAGTCTGTTTATATTGCTGCAAAAGAAATTAAACTGAAGATCGAGAAATACACAATAAACAATTTTGAATTGTCAACTTGTGACAATGAAGGGTTTTGAAAAAAAAAATTTTGATTTAATATTTGTTTACTTATTTATAACCATACTTATTACCACAACTAATGATTTGGTGATGGAAATAAGTTTTGGTATATGGATAATAATAAGTTACATATTTCTCATGACGAACAATTTGAACTTTCACAAAGGTGCTAAAAATACCTTTAGCAATCGATTTAGCTCCTTTTTTTTATTTTATCAAGTAATATTCTGTTCCGATTGATAAATTCTGTTCCGATAGATAAATTCTGTTCCGATAGATAAATTCTGTTCCGATAGATAAATTCTGTCCCGATAGATAAATTCTGTTCCGATAGATAAATTCTGTTCCGATAGATAAATGTTTTAAACTCTTGAGTTTTTAATTTTTGTGTTCTTTTTCTACTCGATGTACAATAAATTAACATGTTGGAAGAAAAATGATGTTCACGTCTTTTACTGTTAGCATATTGATGTATTAAGCGTAGGGCTTTTCTTTTTGCATCATCTGCACCTAAATCTTCAGGACTAATTCCGCTTATTGCTTTTTCTTTTTCGTTTAATTTTTGTTCCATTTCTTTAATGTAATAGGAGTTATTACACATAATTGGAGTAATTATGTTTTTTCCGTTTGTCTTGATTTTTTAATTTTTGATAAAGTAATTTTAGAGGATTAATAACCGATTCAGCTAAATACGCTTTTCCGTAATTTTTAGAATGAAAATGATGAATATTTTCAGATTCATACCATTCTTGCATTTTGTAATTGAAAATTTATTATTCAGTTTGTAAATAAATAAAACTTTTGTCGCTCGTTCGTTGAATGTCTTTAAAAATATGTTCAAGAACTCTATCGGCACTTTTTTTACCCGTCACTCTCAAGTAGACTTTTCCCAAAACACAGTCTACGACAACTAAACAAAATTCCGGATGATCGCCGAAATTAAGATTAAAACTGTTCATGTTGGCTAAATCGGCTTGAAAATATTGATGCTGTTTTTCATTGGAAAATTGATGCGTTTCGTATACATAAGGTTTTTGAGGTACTTTAAATACTCAAAATATAAATTAACCAACATTTTAAATAAATAACAGGGAAGCAACAAACGTATTAGACTTAGTGATAACAGAATCTTTGGGTAGAGTTTTTCAAGAAGAATTATTCAATATTAAACTTTTTTTGAATATTTCTTGAACATTTTAATATTAAATTTTTTTTGTTTATTTTATCTTTTAAAGAATAGAACTTTAAAAAATAATTTGAATATATATATATATATATATATATATATATATATATATATATATATATATATTATTATTATTATTAATACTATTATTATTTGTATATATATATATATATATATATATATATATATATATATATATATATATATATATATATATATATATAAATATATATATATATATATATATATTTATATATATATATATATATATATATATATATATATATATATATATATATATATATATATATATATATATATATATATATATATATATATATATATATATATATATATATATATATATATATATATATATATATATATATGAGGAATGGACTTGCAAAACCTGATAATTCACTTTTTCAAAAAATCTGACTTGCGCACACCACTGGATAGCTCTTGTAATTTTTCATCAAGAAAATAATTCAGGACATGCAGAATCCAATATTTCTATCACAAATTCAGTGGTTAAAATTAAGTAGTCCATGCAAAACCTGATAAACCAGATAATAAAAAAATTTATATTCGTTTTAAATCTGATTCTGCAGATTAGGATTTACCAATATCTATTCAAAACATTGTTTTATTAATATGCATACAATAGTGTTTCAATTACAACTGCATAACAAACAGATTTTCTGAAAACAGTTTTTGCCAATTATCTCGAAATGACAAAAGAGTGAATTATCAGGTTTTGCAAGTCCACTCCTCATATATATATCTATAAAAAAATATATATATTAATTATTTTTTAGCTTTAAAATTTATTAAAGTTAGTAAACATAACGGGTAATTACCCGTTATATCAGGTTTTCAAGCATAACGCTTACATAACTAGCAAAAGAGTAAACAAGTTTTAAAAAAAAACTTGACAAAAAAGTACTGCGATGAGTGTAAAAATGACATGTTAAAATTTTCAAAACACACCAAACCATCACGTCGACGTAGCTTAAAGCATAAACATTCCGCGCTAAGTTTAAATCGGGTCTCGGGTTCGAATCTAACATCACGCTATCATTTACATTTCATAACGTTACATGTTAAAACATTGAGTCTTGGTGAATATATTGAGACTTGGTGAGACTCTCTAGAAAGAATAGCTAGGCTCAGGATAAGTTTTATTTTTAATAAAAAAGATAAGTTTTTTTTAAATAATAAGATGCGCTTAAACGTAGATGATATTGATTTCACGGTTGCAAGGCCTCAAGTTTCTATCCGAGACTTTTTTTGATTATTTTGATCAAAGTTCTTTTGATGAAAATGATTTAACAGACACTCATATTGGTGGTTTAAGAACAATACGACATAGAAGTTGATTGGTGGTTTAAGAACAATACGGTGTAGAAGACGAAAAAAAAAATGAAAAAAAGTAAAGTATCAAATTTGTAAGAAAGGACTCTTGCTATAGAAAAACAAAAAGTCCTTATAAAATAATCAACAAAATCAAAAATTAAATTGTCTTTTTATAAAGATTAAATTTTAGGTTTGGTTTCACGGTTCAACAAATTTTTTTTTATAAAAAGAATATTAAAATTTGATTATTTTTTGATTCAAAGATTGTGACGTTCTAATGATGTTACGGTAGGGTAGATAGGTAGGTCATTGGTAGTGAAGGTAGGCAGGTAGGTAGGTAAAGAAACTCAAAAAAAATGAGTGTGCAAATTCATTAGGGAATACTCTAAGCTAAATTGAATGTGTAGTTGGCAAAACTATATTGTTTGTTAGTTATAAAAAATAACTAATAAACAATATCTAGAATACTTTGTTGTAGATACTACATTATTTATTAGTTATTTTTCTTCACCTATCTCTTGTCTCGAAATAGCAAACATGTTCATTAAAGAATTGTTGAAAATTACGAAAATTTTACTTTCACACCAAAATAAAATGTAATGCACCGCTAACACAAACACCCGCACCAAGTATCTGTAAAATAATTGGATAGTCTTAATAAAAATCTGCCAGTAATTACTTGGTAAAATTTTGGAGTCTTTTTCTTCAGCCGGTTTAACTATGGGATCGGTGATTCACTTCTACACGTAGCTCACTCCGACCCATTCTCCCTACTCAACAAAAAATTTTATTAGAAGATGTTTTTTCGTTTTATTTGTTACAGTAATCAATAGAACTTATACATTAAAAAATTTTATATTGATAAAGAAAAACAGTACCAAGCTTTCCTATACTGACGATAGCCATTGCTGCAGCTGAAGCAGTATTTAAATTTTTTTTAAAAAAAGAGTCTATTGTATATGCATCAACTATGTCATGCACTAATTTATTCAAACGGTTTGCATTTGGCTTGTGGGAAAAGTGCTAATGTTCTGAATAAACTATCGTTAGTTCGGGTTGTAAACACTGGGTATTTCTTATTTATATATTAAATTGTATGCCGAGTTTAATGAGAAAGATTTTTCTAGTGAAATCTAAAATTCAACCTTATGTAAATGATGAGCAATCTTGTATAGCAGTATTAGGTAATTACGATTCTTCGTTCTTCAAGTTTAAATTTTTAAAAATTTAAACGCGACCGCTAAAATGCTCAAAACAAGCAATTTTGATAGTTATAAATGTCTCATGAGTAGTTTCGTTCAAAAAAGTAAACATTGTTGATACTATAAAAAATTGCAGCAGTTGCTATAAAAACATAAAACTTGATATCAGAAAGTTAAACCAACTAGTCATGAAAGTGTGCTATTTATATTGTCGCCACTGTATATATAAAATGGTTCATTACGTTATACTTGTAGAAAATATTTGACTTTATATACAAAAATTTTTACAACACCTTTTGCATTTATTTTGAGACGTTCCTTTAAAAACTGGGGGATGTTCCAGATCTCTGGCGCAATTCAAATGTCACGCCTATCTTCAAAAAAGGTAAAAAACTCAAAGCTTGCATCTATAGGTAAATGTCTCTCACTTCTGTCCCATGCAAGGTGATAAAAGATATTATCAAAGAAAGAATTATAAAACACTGCAAAGAAAAAATTATAGAACACTGCAACAGACAAATTAATTTCAAGTTTCAACATGGATTTGTAAATCGCAATGACTGCGTTACAAACCTACTAGAACATTGCGACATTCTCACAGAGGCAGTATACCGTAGGCATATATATATAGGCAGTAAACACCTTGTTTATATAATTTTTACCGATTTTGCAAAAGCATTTAACACTACTACGCAAACGACTTTTTTATAAACTTCATGGTATTCGATGTCAGTCATTAAACTGTTTTTATCACAGAGTAATCATAGAAGAACAAATGTCCGAATAAAAAAGGATGACAAGTGGTATCCCTTAAGAGTCAGTTTTAGACCAGTGTTATTTGTGGTCTTTGTTAATAAATTACAAACTGTATCAGTATCAGTGGTATTAGTACCAATCAATGTTCCTCTGATTACGAAAAACTGCAATCAGATATTGTCAGAGGTGTAAATCAGTTGCACAATTCATAAGCCACTTCAAGGTTGAGAAGTCAATGCATTGATATATTTTATAAACTAGATATCTAACTTCGATCCGAAAAGTGAAGCCGCTTTTTGCCCTTTTTACAAATGGCGGATTAAATTTGTAAACAAATATTTTTAACTTTTCTTTTCTTAAATAAAGTAAATATATTTTAAATTTAAATACTATTTATATGAAAGTGTTAAGTGGAAATTTGAATATTTGAAAAATAATAATTTATGATTCCTTAATTTATTTTCGATTAAAAAGGGATTAAAGTTTTGTATAGAAAAGTAAAACAGCAAACGCTTTTAAAGCATTTTTATTAATTAAAATACTTTTTAATAAACATAAGTTCATAAAAAAACTTTTATAAGTATTTTATAATTATTAAAATTTGTTTTTGAATTATCTTTAATATATTGGGAACTTTTGACTTGCATTTTTAACTTTAATTCCACACTTCTGCCTCAGCTTTCGCCTTTTTTACAAAAGGCGGATAATATTAACAAAAAAATAAAAATAAACAAATAAATATAAACAAAAAAGTAATTAATAAATATTAAAAAAAAAAGCGGCTTTATTTTTTGTCCAATAAAATCCCGCAAGTTAGATATCTATATATAATATCATTAGTACAAAGTAATGAAATCGACGGTAACCGACACAATCTTGCTATCCGACAACCTAAAAGTCAAAGTGGAAGAAGCAGTTTCGGCTGGCAACCGAGTTAACAATTGGCTTTGAAAATCAAGCCAGTGCTGGAGCCTTTATGCTCTGAAAAAACTGTGACAGCTCTAGGTCTCGAATGCATCTTGAGTTAAGTGCACAGGCCTACTCCCCAAAATAAATCAAAAATTACCTTTTATCGAACGTGTCCAACAACGTTCAACGAGGGCAGTTTTGTCGATTAAACATTTTAGTTACTTTTAGTTACAAAAACTAAAAAAAGTATTTTTAGTATTTTTAAAAAAAGTATTCAGTAATCAGAGGAACATTGATTGGTACTAATACCACTGATACTGATACAGTTTGTAATTCATTAACAAAGACCACAAATAACACTGGTCTAAAAACTGACTCTTAAGGGATACCACTTGTCATCCTTTTTTATTCGGACATTTGTTCTTCTATGATTACTCTGTGATAAAAACAGTTTAATGACTGACATCGAATACCATGAAGTTTATAAAAAAGTCGTTTGCGTAGTAGTGTTAAATGCTTTTGCAAAATCGGTAAAAATTATATAAACAAGGTGTCTACTGCCTATATATATATGCCTACGGTATACTGCCTCTGTGAGAATGTCGCAATGTTCTAGTAGGTTTGTAACGCAGTCATTGCGATTTACAAATCCATGTTGAAACTTGAAATTAATTTGTCTGTTGCAGTGTTCTATAATTTTTTCTTTGCAGTGTTTTATAATTCTTTCTTTGATAATATCTTTTATCACCTTGCATGGGACAGAAGTGAGAGACATTTACCTATAGATGCAAGCTTTGAGTTTTTTACCTTTTTTGAAGATAGGCGTGACATTTGAATTGCGCCAGAGATCTGGAACATCCCCCAGTTTTTAAAGGAACGTCTTAAAATAAATGCAAGAGGTGTTGTAAAAATTTTTGTATATAAAGTCAAATATTTTCTACAAGTATAACGTAATGAACCATATTATATATATACAGTGGCGACAATATAAAAAGCACACTTTCATGACCAGTTGGTTTAACTTTCTGATATCAAGTTTTATGTTTTTATAGCAACTGCTGCAATTTTTTATAGCATCAACAATGTTTACTTTTTTGAACGAAACTACTCATAAGACATTTATAACTATCAAAATTGCTTGTTTTGAGCATTTTAGCGGTCGCGTTTAAATTTTTGAGGTCATTTTAAATAGCACACATTTACTTTTTGTTAAAAAAAAACAACAAAGTTCTTGTATTATATCAAAAGAAAATCATTATATTCAATATTTTAATGATAAAAATGTAATTCATTTTACAAGAATCGTATTCTTTTAACTATGGGACGAGGTAAACATGGAACAGATGTCTTTCGAGAACAAGTACAGAAATCGAGATCAAGAATTAAACAACTCTGAAATAGCTCGAAGATTGGGTTGTTCTCATAAAAAAGTTATCAATGCTGTTAATTTAACAATACTGGTTCATTAAGCAACAAAAAATACAAGTCTTGCAAACGGAAACAACTCCCAGAGAAGACGCAGCCATCGTCCGTATCGCTAAATCTTTTGCTGGCGCACCAAAAATTAAAGATCAAATCTCTCAAAATTTACAAGTCAATTTGTCTATCAGTACTGTTGAAAGGGTCGTCACTGTCAAGCACTCAAAAGGATACCCTACTAAATGTTAATTTACCTCAAATAAAAATTTCTTAACTATTTATACAAAGAACTTCTTTGATTTTTATAACAAAGGGACAAAATGATAATTCTTTAACAGGATGTGCTATTTAAACTGCCCCCTTATTCTGTACCTTTATACGATCAAACTTTTTTCTTTAACAAAGTTAATTTATTTTTTTACTCAGTTTTTTATCTTCTAAAACTAATATTTTATTAGGCTAAAAAAAGTTCAGAACTCAAATACTCTGATCTCTGGAAAACATATCACTACATATATAACATCAACCCGTGCTATTTATTTTGACGCCACTGTATATAAAATGATTATATATATATAAACCAATGTATATTGAACCTAAGAAAAATTTGTAGCGATAAATAATTTCCGAGTAATTTAGACAATTTTCAGTTACCAAAAAGAAAAAAATATCTTTATTGATTATCTTTTAATTGTTAAAAGAAAATTACATTTAGCTAAAAATTGATGTTAACCATAATATCGCTTGCGATCGCAGAGGTTACAAAATTTACGTATTGAGTCGATAAACTAAAAGTTTTTATTTGCACGCATAGATTAAAATATAAAAAATTGAAATTTGAAATAGTATACGTTTAATAGAATTTTAAAATTTCAGTGCATTAAGGAAAGAAAAAAAAAGAAAAAAAAAAAAAAGATTAATAGTATTATACATAGCTGTTGATAAAACCAATGCGCTTTTAAAAGATAATAAAATATTTGGGTAAACAAGTTTAGCTGTCTATAAAATAATCATCTTAGAGATAAAAAACATTTTCTTAAAAGTTGATGTTTTAGAATATTTAATAATTTTCTTCAAAATCTAATTTATTTTACAGAACCGAGTAACCAACCAATATTTCTTCTCCGTGTTTTCAAACAAACTAGTGATGCAAGTCTTTAAAATAAAAAAAAAGTATTATACTTTTATTTTAATCTATTTTATTGCGATTTTTATTATCGGACGAGTTTGTATCGAATTTTATGGTTGGGCGAGCCTTTATTAAACTTTATTTCTTATATTGCGCTTTTCTTGATTGAGCGAGTCTTTGTCGAGCTTCCTCGAGTTCTCGTTCAATTTTAAGTACTTCATTCTCTGCCTCTCTTTCTTGACGTATTCCCGTCATTTTGCGTTGACTGACGGTTACTGAAATAACTTCTGTGTTATCTGATTTTGCAGCATTTACAAGGATTTCCGTAGCTCGTTTAACATCATTACCAGCAATCTATAAATAAGAAACGTTATTAAAAAAAAAATTATTGTATTTACATTTAAAATATAACTAAAACACAAAACATATTACACAATTAAGGAGTCTATAAAAATACGCTTTATAAGCAACAACATTTAACAAATAAAATTAGCGTCATAAAACAAATCTTTTAACACGTTGCACAGAATGCACTTTTACTGGACAAAATTCATAACTAATTTAATATTAGAGCATTATTCACTAAAATTAGTATGAGTACTAATATGATGTCTGCACTTTTTATGAAGGTAATATTTTTTTATTTCGTTGCTATGGATACCTTTATTTTGCTTAGCAACAACCTACTTTTGTTATCTGCAGATATTTTATAAGTGCTATATTCACTAAATTTGGCATGAGTACCAATATGAGATCACACTTCTTACAAAAGTGATAATTTTTTAAATTTAGTTGTTATGGATACTTATATTGCTTAGTTACCGGATACTTTCCTTAGTTACAAAGTGGTAAATTGATATTTGAATATCTTATCGGATTTTTGACCCACCTATATTGAATAAAAATTGAGTATTTAGGTAAATAATGTTTTAGGAATAATAAAAGCAAAAAATAGTGCAAGAAAACGTTATCAATTTTAAATTACATCAAAAAATTATAAAACAATAATATCGTTTGAAGATTGTTTAAGTAATTGTAAAACATCTGAAGGAAATGCTTTATGATTTGTTTGGTGTGATGTTGATTTACGCAATGATGAAATAAAAGGATCACTGGAAACTAGGAGTCTATTGATAAGATCAGTATTTGTTGCTTTTCTGGATGTTTTTCGGCTGAAATTTTCGCGATAAGATTTAAAGTCTTTATTTCTAGCCTCTTGAGCTTCCTCTGACATAAGTCCGATGGGTAATGTAAGGCTTTTAATTATGTCATGTCCATGTATCAATACTTTGTGAACTGATTGAGCCATGTAATACCATGGATAAAGGGACACATATAGTCTAAAAGTGTCAAAACAATAATCCTTGAACTTTAAGCAGTCTATTTCATATCCTGAAGAGAGCGTTACCAAGATAATGTAAAATCTGAATATAAGGTTTTGGTCAATACCCAGAATTTCAGCTGTTTGTTCATATGCTGCAAAAGCACGCCTTGAGGTATTGCCATCATTACTTGTTCCAGAACCACCACTTTTAGGGAAATCAACAACAAGTCCCATTTTGTTTATAAAATCAGTCTGAATCTTTTGTTTAGCTACAGATGCCTTTTCTTTGTGTTCTTTAGATCTTGCTTGCCACTTTCTTGTTTCTTTTTTATATGCAATGTGCAATAACATCTCAAAAAATCGAATCCATGCATGAAGACTGGAAAGACCATATTTGAACTCTCTGTTAGTATAATCTATATTAAGGATATCAAGACTATTCATATTTTTTGGAGAGACACCACACACTGAACAGCATTGGTATGAGTTATTTTTTTCAGATAATATTGTTTGAACCTTCCCATCAATCATTGTAAGTTCAATAATACAATTCACTTCAATAGAAGATCCGCAAACCTCTAATAAAATCATACCCAAGCTTTCTATCTCACTTTTAATGTACTGATCTTCTTCAATCACAGATTCCTTGGATTCCATTTTGTATGCAAATCTTATGGGTCTACAATAGGCTGTGGAGGACGACTTTTGATTTCTCCAAATAGGCACCTTTTCGTTGCTGTTGTTAAATCCAGTCAAATCCAATGGGACAAGACAAGTAATAAATAATGATTCTTCACGCTTTAAATCTCTGTTAATGCCGGGTTCTGATAAAACTTGTTTATAAATGCTTTGGCCAGTAGCACCATCAAAACCAGCCTTACACGTTAGTGTCATTGTTTTTATTGCTTTGTTGTTCAATATCAAGTGCCTTAGCACAGGTTCCTGAACTGCACAGATTTTTTGCAAAGTATGAGTCATTAAATCTTTTAAAGGAACTGAAGCTGAATAGTCCTCCACTGTTATGTTTGCAGGATAACATTTCAATTTTGCATCTCTGACATCATTGTAAGCGGGGTAGATGTTATATTCTTTCTCCAAGGCTCCGCTTCTAATTAATTGATAGGAAGCTTTTGTCAGACTTGCATCAATTATTAAAGCCAGTGCTTCGTCTGCTGAATATTTAGTTGCTTTATCTGTATTTGATATATTTAAAACATTCTTGGCAGCAATAACAACAGATTCATCTCTAAATTTTTTATTAGCAGCAAAAAATAATTCATTGGATGAATGAGATTCAATTAAACAAGATACACGCCGTTTTTTAGTTTTATTAGAACTATTATCAAATGCAACTGGTTTTCGACCACGTCTACTTGCAGTTGGTTCATTGTCTTTTTTTCTGACAATTAAATATTCATTAAGCCAGTTCACAAACTTCTTTTCAAAATTTTTCACAGTATAGTTTGCAGATTTCCACTTTTTTTTATACAAGTAAACAAATCATTGAACAGCATGTCTAAAATCAACGTCTTTAAAATCAGCAAATTTTGGCTGAATAAATTTTAATATATCTTCAGTAATATTTTGTTTTGAAATACTAAGATTGTTTTTTTGGAGAAAATTATGAATGTCTAAGTTTAACAAAACCATATCTAAATAATTATTGTAACAAGTATTTTGTATTTAAAAGTAAAATGTTATAATATATATGCCGCCTGGACTACTAATACTTGTTAGTAATTAAGTTACTACAAGTGTTAGTAATTAAAATTAAAAGTAATTAAATTACTGTCAGTGTTAGTAATTAAATTACTAACAACTACCGAAAATATATTGTTGCTATGTTATGCAAAGTAAGGTATCCATAGTAACCAAAAAAAGTTAACCTCATAAGAATTCTGAATCTCATTTTAATACATACCCCAATATTGTGTATTTAGCGCAAGTAAAATACTGTTAAAACAACGTTAATGTAAAAATGAGTTGTTGCTATGCAAAATTTAGTACCATAGCAACCAAGTTAAAACATACATAAAATCTGAACGGGGATTTAAGGGGACGAGCAATCAATTAAAACTCGATTGAAGCATCATATAGCTCAAATAAATATAAGACAACACATGGCAAATTGTGGTAATTATTAGTTATTGTGCGGCAAAAAATAAGTTTCTTAAGAAATTTTTTTTTTTTAATCTGTGATTTTCAAAGTATAACTGAGATAACATGCTATGACAAATTTATTTCACACATTGGTTTTTCTTATCTCTAAATACTCTAGAATAACATGTACTAATTTTTTGTTTCAAAAACGTAGATGTAATTGAAATATAACACAACGTTGATGTCACCGTTAATTACTTATTTATAATTTTTTATTTTTTTTATTTTATCTCAATATTCAAATGCTTAGAGTCCTGGTAACTAAGGGATTTAATATAAATAAATTATCAATAGATTTCTCCTAATATATGTAGATACTAAAATTAAATAGGTTTTCAAGATTAAACAACTAAAATTTTTCCCATTTTGTCCACCTACTGGCCCACTGTGCGTTGTTTTAACGTAATACAACGGTTATTTGTTTTTAAAAGTAACGTTCTAAACGTCCTTTAAATGTCTTTTAAACATTCTAAACTTTGGAACGTTTAGAGGACGTTTAAAAAACGTGTAAAAGACGTATAGAGTCTAACTCGAAAAAACAAATGCTTGTTAAGAATATGCTAAGTTGTTAAAAAATGTTAGCATAATATGTAATTAAATGTTATAACTGCTGTAGCTGATAATGTTATTTAAAATTATTATAAAATTCACTCTGTTTTTAAATAATAGAATAAATTTAAAATTAAAAAAAAAAAATCAATTATACTTGTAAATTTCGTTGAGCTTTACTATTGGGATCAGCTTTCACACGACAAGCCAGTAGCAATTGCGCAGTAGAGCTAGCAACACCTTTTGCTACAGCAATAATTCTTTCTTCTGTTGCATTGCCTTGAACAGCTGCATTTGCTGTCTCACACAGTTGAAGAATGGTTCCAACAACAGTATTTGCCTGTATTAAACACACATTTAAAGAATCAATTATAAGCAGAAAAGACATAAATGCAGCGTTTATAAGAGCAACAACTACAAAATTGTCACATAAAAACAACAACAACAACAACAACAAAAACAATCAACCTATAGTTGCACCCAACACTTGTTGAATGTTGAATTAAGTTAACTATTTATTTACATTTTGTAAACTTTGAAAAAAAACGTACCATAAAAATAACTTGTAATATACATTATCATATACATTTTGTATTTACATCATACATATTATATATTTATATTATGTTATGTATTTATATTGTACATATATTATTATATCATATACGGATATATGGTTACAAAGAAAAGCATAACTAGCAAAACCAAAATTACAAACACTCTTAACAAGCAATTTAGCTCAGTGTTTGCACAAAAGAATATAAATGATCCCCTACCAAATTACAACTTTCGCAAGAATGCTGTTATCTTATAATTACAACAATGACTGTATACAAATTTGTACTTAATTTAAACGCTAACAAATCAATTACAACAGATGGAGTTCGTCCACATGTACATAAAGAGTGGTCTATGTTTTGATAAAAAAAATCTGTAATAGATCACCTAGGGCTTCCAATTCGAACATGTTCAGGTTCGAACGTTCGAACTTTGCCATTTTTTAAGAGGTTTTAAGTTCAAACCTTTTTTCTCTTAAAGTTCGAACATTTATGTATATCAGAATTAGGTTTTTTATTATCATTTTTTAGCAGTTAAACCAAAATCTTTTTTAAACTGTGACTTTTTTAGTTTTTGTTACACTTAACTTTTGTTGAGCAATATTTTCTTTCAAAAGCAACACTTTTAAAGTTTGAGTCACAAATGGAATATAAATAAACAAATGATTTAAAACGCCACTTTTAAGTTTTAAAGTTATAATAGTGGTTTACATATTTTTAATTGAAAATAGATCGTTAAAATTTCGGAATTTAAAAAAAAAGATGAGTTAATATAGCTTTGATAAGCTAATAAAAGTTTTAGTTGTACAAAAAATAAGTATGGATAAGTTTAAAGATGTAAGCACAACTAGAAGATATGAGGCATAGGGCTATTTCGAATTTTCCGAAGAATTACAGAGTTCAAAGTGTAAACTCTGTAAAATTATTCTCAAAAAAATACTTAGCTCAACAGCAACAGCTATAACAAGGCATTAAAAAAAAAATAAACACAAAATTTAAGTTTTTAAATGCAATAACTCTGCGCCCTAGGCCAAAAGCAAACACTCCTACTGCCAAAATACCGCAAATTGAAATTTTTTTCAAGGATGACCCTAAAACTTTTTTGAGTCGGCTTTCACCTATCGATGGAATCATCTTTCACACAAATTGCTAAAAGTGAAACTTTGTGAGCAGCATTTCATGCATAGAGATACCAAATTCCTCAAAGTCCTAAAACCGTTTGCGATCTTGTCATTAAATATGTCAGGTTAGTCAAGAAACAAGTTATAAGTTCTTTGAAAATGAAACTTCAAGACAAATGTAAATTTAGCCTTACATTTGATGAGTATACTTAGTAAAAAATAGAAGAAATATGAACTTAAATCTACATCATAATGAAGGATTTCAATTGCTAGGAACGTTAAGAATCCAAGGTAAAATGCCAGCAACAAAAGCCATTAAACTGATCAGTGATAAGCTTAATTCATTTGATTTAAATTTGGACAAAGACATTGTAGCTTCTGTTACTGAGGGAGCAAGCTTAATGAAAAAAATCGGTCATGAGACTAAACTCGAACATCAAATGTGTTACACGCTATTAATCTATGTGTGCCTGATGTGCTCTTTACAAAATACAAAGTTGATGCACATGGTTCTGATAATAACCCTGTTGATGGTGATAAGAAAGCTGTAGATTATGATCAAGGTTACAGTGATGAAGATGGGACTGTAGTTGGCGATGATATTCAAACTGTTCATGCAGTTAATGCCGTTTTAACATTTTTTGGAGTTGCAAACAGTAGTAAAAATAACTTTTTATTGAACAATTAGACACTGAAATGAAACTTGACCATCGGGAAATTGGAACAAACCTTGTTCAAAAGGAATTGGCTATTTTTGAAGCTAGCAAATCAAGACCCAAGTATTTAGATTTAGACTTTTCAAATCTCTTCAAACAATTCCTCCTACATCCATAGAAGCTGAGAGAGCTTTTTCAAGTCTTGAACTTTTTGCTACTAAAATAAAAAGTTCTTTAAATGACAAAACTTTGGATGCACTAACTTTTTTAAAGCAAACTATGAAGGGTATTAATTGATATTATTTACTTTTGTCCTAATTAACCCTTTCGTGCCGAAGGCGCACATATGTGCGCCTTGGACATACCAATCAAAACACCTCTCTAAAAGTTAGTTCAACCCTTTTTAGTCTTAAATAATAACCTTTTGTGCTTGTAGACATAAATTGAGCTTAGGAAATTTGAAACTTTCAATTCACGGATAGTTTTCATGTTTAAAACACTAAAGATAATTGACAAAAATATATGTAGTTGTTAGACGTTTTCAGCGCAGATGGCTTTGAGAAATAGGATTATAAATGATCCGAATGAAGCTCTTCGAATCCTTGATGAAATGGACGATGTTAATGATTTGTCTTCTGAGTCTTCAGAGTCTGATGACAACGAATTCGAAGAGAATAAAACTGATATTTGCTCAACAACAGCTCCATTGACTATGGCATTATCAGCAAGTCGGTCATCATCATCAGAAATAATTTCATCTTCATCATCTGAAGAATATGTTTGTTCCGAAGATGATTCAACAGAAAAAATAGGTGTGGATTTTTCTATTATTAATTCAGGAACTAATAATAAAGGACTCTATGCAATAGCATTTGCTGATAACAATGGTACTGTAAATAATAAAAGAAAAATCCGTAAACAACAAACGAGTAAACAACTTCATACCATTAAGACTAAGAAGCCTAATATTAGTAAAGATAATAGAGAATGGAAAAAAATTAAAACTATTAGAACTATTATTCCATTTATAGCAACACCAGGACCAACATTTAGAAGATCTGCAATACCTAATTGTGATGGAAATATCGAACCAATCCATCTCTTTGAATTGTTCTTTGATAATGCTTTAATACAAAAACTTGTCGCTGAAACAAATAACTACCATTCAAGAAGGTTACAATCTTCTCCGATAAAGCATAGAATGTTATGGGTTGATGTTACATCAAATGATATCAAAGTATTTATAGCAATCTGTTTAGCCATGGGAATATTAAAACTTCCTCGTATCCATGATTACTGGAGACAAAAGCAATGGTTTTTTGCTATTTCATAATTTTAGTAAAGTAATATCTTGTGATCGATTTAGACAAATTCACCGTTACCTTCATTTTTGCAACAAGACAGCTGCAATACCAAGGGGTAATGAAGGTTACGACAAACTTTTCAAGGTACGTATGTTGCTAGATAACCTTTGTCCTAAATTCAGAAATCTTTATAAACCAAAAAGAGACATTTGCATTGATGAGAGTATGATACCTTTTAAAGGAAGAATCTCTTTCCGACAATTTATTCCAAGCAAACATACAAGTTTTAAAGGAAGAATCTCTTTCCGAACATTTATTCCAAGCAAACAGTATGATATATGTAAAGCGGAAGGGAAAAAAAGGGGCAGTTGGTGGAATAAATGTTCCATGCCCCCCTGCAATTAAAGATTACAATGCCAACATGGGTGGTGTAGATTCAGCAGACCAAATCATGAAGTATTATAATTGTGGAAGAAAATCAAGTAAATGGTATAGGCGAATCTTTTACCACCTATTGGAAATATATGTTCATAATGCATTTGTATTAGAGTCTTGGTTTACTGACCAGCGTGCCCGCAGTCATCAAAGTTTTCGTGAGGAACTTATTGATCAATTAATAGGAAGTACTAGATCTAAGAATAGTGGGAGACCTAGTAACTCAAATGAACACATTACACTACGACATACAAATGTTGGAGTTCATAAACCTTTGGTGAACGATAAGCCAAGAGATTGCAAAAATTGTTCTGAAAATGTTCGAAAAACTACTTTAGTTGGTCAGTCCCAGCGCCATTTAAAAGGTATTCGTAGATCACGTGTTTTTTGTTCATTATGCAATGTCCATTTATGCCTTGATTCAGTTTCTAATTGTTGGAATATGTGGCATTCATAGTTTTATTTTTAAAATTATATATATAATTACTTGTGTTGACTAAATATAATAAATAAAATAGCTTGAAAAATTTTTCTTTGCTTTAAACAAAGTGTGTGCTTGTTATTTTCTACTTATCTAAATAAGGAAAGTATCCCATTAAATTAGTTACTTTTCCTTATAGGTATTTTTAATATTTTTATTGAATAACAAAATTACGTAAAACAAAAAAAACAAAAAATTTACGTCACCAGAGAAAAATGTTATTTATTTATTTTCTAGTTATCTATATTAGAAAAAAAAAACCCATCAAATGAAAGGTGAAAAAATTGTGCACCGTTCTACAAGCCTTTAATCACTTCTAAAACAATATAGCTAGCTATTTGAAAGGCTTCATTAGCAAATATTTAAAAGTCGCAATGCTACTTCATCAATATGAAATAATGTCGACGTCATCAGTTCAATTTTTTTACTTTTTTAATTTAATTTTCGGATTCTGAATTTTGCCTGCTTTCCAATAATATATACTTTGTTTAACTTATTTTGTAAGGAAACCCATCTATTTAAGTGTTTACGTGGCATAGTATTGCGTTTTTTAAATCGCCTAAATAAATTCCGGTACGAAAGGGTTAATGATGATAAACAAATAATTACTTTTACACATACTTTTGTGTTACTTTAGTGTGTTTTAACATAACTAAATAAAAGTTCAAAATAGCTCAAAATAGTTCGAACTTTTTTAATAGCTCAAGCATTCGGAGGTTCGAACTTTAAAAAAAAAGATCACCTAAATACAAATAAATTATTAAATCCAAATCAACATGGTTATGTTAATAACAAGGCTTGTGTAATAAACCTTCTAGAAATATTAAATTTTGCAACTGAATCCATCTCAAACAACAAATCGGTTGATATAATTTATAATCTTTTTTAACTTTGCTAAAGCCTTTGACAAATTCTCTCACAAAATATTCTTAGATAAATATTCAAAAATGAAATCTAAGGCAAAATTTACAAATGGCTAAACTCTTTCCTATTTAACCAAACACAACACTTAGTTCTTGGTGAATCAGTTTTGAAATAGGCTGACGATGTTAGCAGAGTTCCATAAGGCTCTGTACTTGGTCCTGTATTATTCATAACTTATATGACCTTCCCAATAGTCTGTCCTACCTAAAATTATGTTGACACTAAACTACTTTCACAAATAAATTTAGATGATGTCAACAGCAGTATAAGTAAACTTTAAACTTATTAGACAACGTTATTAACTGATCTAGACAATTATATTGTCTAGATCAGTTAATAACGTTAATAATGTATTATTAACTGGAATAACACATGGGTAATGGATCTAAATATTAATAATGTAAATTTATGCATGCTGGTAAAAAATAACTACATCTAACTACATTCTTAATGACTATTAATACTTAATTCAACCCTGCAAAAACTATCTGTGAAAAAGATTTGTAATATTTAATGATTTTAAGTAAAATCCAAACTAATCTAGACAATTTTATTAACTGGACTAATACATGGCTAACGCATTTAATTATTGATAAATGTGAAGTTTTACATGTTGGTAAAAACTTGTCTAACTACACAACCTACCTAATGTAAACAACCTTATCTAACAACACTATTATGAAATTTTTGCTTTGCAAAAAACTACCTGCAAACAAGAGCCTAATGTTTTAATTAATCTTAAACCATTAGCACAAGCATATAAAGCTGCCAACTAATTAAATAACACCTGAATTGTATACACTCATAAGCAAAGGAAGACTAAAGGTCATTTTTATATACATTTTGAAGTATTTCTGCTTTTATTATTATTTATTATTTTTATTATAAAACATTATGTTTATGATAAGTAATGTTTAAATCCTTAAATCAGCCAACATGATTGCTCTAATGAAACGTGTTTTTATCAGCCATGGTGTTAATCTCTGGAAGAAATTATATACTTGCTATGTACAACCACACCTTGAATTTGCAGTGCTAGCATGGAATCCTTACATCCAAAAAGATATAGATCTTTTTGAATGCAAAATTTTTAACATCACTCCTTTAGACCTCAGATGTGAACATAGTGATATGATTCAGTATTACAAAGTGTTTTATAGCATTGATAACACACAATCCTAACCACTCACAACTTAGATGAGAAATAATAAGAACTGTCAGCTTTGACATTTTCACAATCACAATGGAAAATCTGAACACAAAGCAAATGTGAAAGATGTCAAATCATTTAAGATACTAAACATGTATAATAATTAGTTATCTAAATTGCCACAGGGCGTCATCTACTGTTGATGTGCTCCACTTTATTAAAACTGCTATTTAAATGTGCTGCAGCTTATTATATTATACTATACTATGCCATATATCTATATCACATATATTGTATATTTATATCATATGTAATACATATTTATATCATATATATTATATATTCATACCATATACATTGGCTTTGAAAAATGGTATTTTTCAGATAAATTTTTATAAATAGTTTTCAACTTTATTGGTAAAACTACAAAAAGTTGTGAAGCTAAATACTAGCTGAAAGTGAAACGAAAATAAAAATTAATCACAGTTCTAACTCTAAAATAAGATCAAAAGAAACAGTTGTCCAGAAAGAAACATGAATCACAATCAATGATCATAAAAGATCACAAGAAACGGTTATAATCAACTAAATTAAAGGTCAGAATATAATTTAGTTAAATCATTTTTCCAAAATCAACTCATAAAGCATTTTGAGAAAATTGAAAACAGATATTATTTTATAGGTATTTTTTGAAACTAATGATTTTTGTAAACTTTTTTTTAATTTTTCAAAAATAGTTATTCAATTTTTAAATTCAATTTTTAAACATTCATATTAGCATACTTTGAAAAAAAAATCATTTGTGAATTTTTTTAAGGTATGAGAAAAAAAACTGTAACATTTCTATAAAATGCACAAGTTAGTAACCAGAAATTAAATTTAGTGGACCTTATCTTCTAAAATTCAATATTTTTTTATAGTAATGATTGTAACAAGTCAATTTAATTTTTTTAATCCAAATCTCAATGAAAAAGAAAAAATGAACTGAATGAATTTTAAGAAAAAATAAACTTTATTTACCCTAATATACAAATGTTAAAAACTTGGCAACTTTTAGTGTAAAATATTTGTTTATGGTATTTCTAGCAAAAGTCATCTTTATATTTTAATTGAGATAAAAAATTTTTATAACAATTTTATGAAGTTTTTTACTTTCCAAAACACTAAAATTAAAAATAATTAATACATACAGCAGATATAAGACCTTGAGACCATTGGCCATCTTCATCAGTGGATGTTATTGCATAAACCTATATATATAAAAATATATATAAATATACATACATATATATATATATATATATATATATATATATATATATATATATATATATATATATATATATATATATATATATATATATATATATCAAAAAAAAGCCAATATAACAATGAAATATATATTAGTTATTTAGAGAGGACTCATAATAGGCACTTCATAAAGGAACTTGTGAACTACAAAAAATTAAACAAGGTTATAAAATGAAAACTTCTTTCTTTCATTAAGATATTAAAAAAAAAAAAACTACAACATAAAAAATACTACAACATGCAACTAAAAATTTAAATATCAATTCTAATTTAAGTTAAAAATTTTGAAAAAAGAAATTTAAAGAACAAAATGAATCAAGTTTTATTTACAAGGAAAAGTAAGAATCTAAGAAAGTTAAGCAAGTCGATTAAAAAATTTAATCTTTTATCTTATTTAATGTCAACAAGTCTTGAAGAAGACTTGAGTTTATATATATATAAAACATGTCTGTTTATAAAGTTTGTTCAAATATTTGGTCAATTCTTGCTATCTGGACAGTAATCTTGTTTTCCTCTGAACTCTCTATAACTTTATTTCTGTTATGCACATTAATCATCTTCTTCAGGTCTGTAACGTTCTTTACGTATAATGTGAAGTTTAGAGCGAGCTATCTCAAGTTCACGTTCTTTACGTAAAATTTCTTCTTGAATTTCTAACTCTTGTTTAAAACCTCCAGTTAGTGATTTACTGACATTGACCTCAACTTCCTCATAATGGAACATAGCTGAACCTTGGGCAGCTTTGACTAAAGTATCAGCAGCACGTTTAACAGCTGCACCTGCAGTCTAAAACATGAAAAGTATATCTTAAAAGTAAATCTTAAAATATGCTTCAAACATAGAAACTAAAAAAGTTAGCGAAAATAAAAATACTTAAAAACAATTTATAAATTAATAAATAAATAAGCTAATATTTAATAAAATAATATGCAAGAACATTAAACAATAAAATTAAAAAGTTGTTATTATTTAATTACATAAAAACTATAGAACTAATTTTACTTGTAAACCCTTTTGTGATTTACTATTTGGATCAGCTTTAACGCGACAAGCAAGTAAAAGTTGGGCAGTTGAGTTAGCTACTGCTTTTGCACTAGCTACAAGTTTTTCTTCACTAGCATTTCCTTGTACTGCAGCATTGGCAGCTTCACACAAAGAGCCTGTAGCAGCAGCTACAAGGCGAGCCTAAGGAACACCACACCAAAGTTATAAACATAAAACATAACATCAGAAATTTAAAATTTAATTTAAATGCAATAACAAAACTAACAGCAGAAATAAGTCCTTGTGACCATTGACCATCTCCAGACCCTTCTGAAGTCACATCAACCTAAACATTATCTTAGAATATACTATTTAAGTATAATAAATTAGAAATATAAGGTGGGGCCTATAATAGGAGTCTAAAAACCAGGCCCCCGTTAAATACTAGTAAAAAAACTCTAAAAAATGTGTTGTACAAGTTTGATAGCAGAAAAATTAACATACTTACAAAAGCCTTGATTCCATGTTACTAATGTTATTTTCCTCTACCAAGTTAATCAAGTTTTCTCAAAACGTTAGAGTACTTTAAAAAATCCATATGAGAAAAAATTTCAAAGACGTAATCAAAAATAAAATAAACCATTAAAAAAACCTTAAAAACAATGGAAATAACATTTCAACACACATTTTTTTACTCAGTTCCAAGTTCCAAATTATGGTTTTAAAGTTTTACCTATTATAAGCCCCCTCTTACAGATTAAATATAAATTAAAGTAACTATTAACAAAATTTTAGAAATAATATGAGGGATAATTTTTTTTTTTACCCTTCCAGTAGCTACTAATTCACGTTGAGCAGCAGTTGCAGCTTTAACAAGAGCACCAGCAGCTGCAGTAATAGACTTAGCAGCTTCTAAAATCTGCTCCTCAAAGTTGAGTGACTCATCTGCTTCCTAAACATAAAAATGTTATTTTTAAATTCTATTAATAAACTTTTTAATGGTGTTTAACAATTATTAATAATAATAAACTTTTTAATGGTGTTTAACGATTATTAATATTAATAAACCTTTTAATACTGTTTAACAAATAATCTTTCTCTCCCTCTCTCTATCACACACTAAAAGTACATATTTTGAAATTTCACTCAATTCCAACACAGACTATTTTGTCTCCACTTATAGTTTCAAAAATACAAAAACTTTATTCAAAACAAATTGTATGGCTCTTTTATTTTCAACTTTTTAGCTGTTGCACATTAGTTGAATAAGTTAATTGGTTGAACAAGTTAACCCATTGATTAAATAGGTTAAAATATTGGTTGAGCAAGTTAAAATATTGGTCAAATAAGGTTTAAAATTAATAAGGTTTTTCAAATTAACTAACTTTTATTTAATAAATTTGCTTTGAAACAACATTTGTAAAATATCAATAACATTAAAAAAAGGAAACTTTACAATAAGATTTTTAAGATAAAAAAATTCAAGCATGTCATTTAAAACTTTAATCATTCGAGCATGTTATTTAAAATTTAAAACATTCAAGCACATCATTTAAAATTTAAAACACAATAATTTAACTTTAATAAAACACAAGGACCCCACAGTTTTAGAAGTCTAAAAATTAATGAGTCTTTTACTAAAAATTGTTTGAATTAGTATATTCTTATCATCAAAAGGAATGGCTTTCTGTCTGTGTTGTATTTTTCATTTACTAAGCAAAAAGCAATCAATATTTAACCTTCTTAAATATTTAATATTTTGTATTTTATTAATAAAAACAAAAATTGATACAAAAGTGTACCCAATCAAATTAGCTTATCCATACCGCAATTAACTTGTAAAGTTTTTAATTTCTTATATATATTTATTATTATTAATATTCATTAATTGATTTGTATTAGCATATATCATTTATAAGAATTCACACAATTCAAGTAAAAAGGGTAAACTTAAACCTACGTTGAAAAAAAATCTAAGGATTCCAAATGCAACAAAAGGAGAATTCAAAACATAGAAATAAAAGAAAGTTATATCACAAAAATCAGTGCTAGAGAGAATGATTGCAGCAGGCAAAACACAAATATACCCGTAGTTTCCTTACCCAAGTTGATAAGTTTAACAGAAAATAATTTACCATTTACATGAAAATCCAGAGGATTAAATAGTTAATGCTCCCTTAGTACTTGGTTAATATTTTCTACAGTGTCTTGATAAAAGTAAATGTTATCATCAACATGAAGATCTTTCAAATTATTACATTTACAAACACTTTGAATCTCTCTTTCGAACAGACCCAGACAATAATATTTCAAGTTACACTATATTATTGTATTATAATTATTTTAGTTTAAACTTTAACTAAATAGTAGTTATAAACTTTTTTGTGAACTTTTGTGTTAAGTTGATTTATCATAACTTTGTCTAATTTATCATAACTTAATCATTTATTAAGATTGATTTGTCATAACCTTTGTGTTAATTGTGTTTATAACATTAATTTATCTTTGCCTGGCCCTAGCTTTTTTTTATGAAAGCAGGATTCTATCATAAAACCAGGCTTCTATCAAAATCTAACCCTAGCTTGTCAAAACTAACTTTAACAAAATAAATGAATACAAGTAAAACAAATAAGGAAAGGAAAATATTTTTAACTACTATATAAATAGTAATGAAAATAGAATTAAACAAATAATGTAATAGGTTATAATATGAAACAAAAAATTTACATAATTGTATAAAATTCTTACAATAAATATTACAGTCAAAATTAAACATGATGCAAGGCTTGAATTACTTTATCATGCATTGTGATATCTGGAAATATTTCTGGTCATCAAATTCTCAGTTTATTAAAAACCATTAACACTGTTATAATGAAATGGTCAACTTATCATATTTCAAAAACTATTGAAAACAAAACAAATTTACTACTGCAAAAATAATAAGAGTCAAAACTAACATATTTTAAATTGTTTGTTTAAAAACCAGTTAATTTAAGTATTATAAAATAAAAAAAGTTATAAGAAAAAAATAATAATTACTAGAGGTCCAAAAAATTTGCGCAGTAATTTAAAAATCAACCAGAGTTGTTAGTCCTTGGCCTTGCCCTAAGACTAAAAATTGAGGCCTTGGCCATGGTCTTGGCATTTGAACTGTTGGTCTTGGCCTTGGTCTTAGCCTTGAAAATTTTGGCCTTGGCCTTATTGATTTTGTTGAATTCTGTGTATAACCTTGGTCTATTTTTACAAAATGTGGTTTTATCGCCACAGCACTTGCTACTTTTGTAAATAATACCTACAGTTTCGTTAATAATTGGCCTTAACGAAAAGCAAAAATTAAAGTCTTTGGTCTTGAAAATGTTTGGATAGGCCTTGGCCTTGAAACTCTTAATCATGGCCTGACCTTAAAACTCTTGGCCTTGGTCTTGTAACTTTTGGGCTTGGCCTTGCTACTTTTGGCCTTGCTACTTTTGGCCTTGTTAACAACTCTGAAATCAACCAAAAAAAAATTATACTAAAGTTATTTGTGCATGAAACATTAAAATCGATTTTTGTTAGGGGCCAACCTTTGAGGAATTTTTTTTTAAATTTAAATGTTTTAAATTAATTGATAATAAGAATAATAAAATAGATATATTTTGATACAAGCTACTTGAGTTTTTTTGTTTTGTTTTAAATTAACTATGAGTAGTTTAAATTAGTTTTTATATGTTTTTAAAATTCCTTAGACTGTTGTGATTTTCAGTTGTTTTTTTAATATTACATCTAATAAAGCGTACATTACTGTATGCTTAATTTTTTTAGTTTTATCCGATGATTTATGAAATAAATTAAAAAATTAAAGTTCAAATTTTTATATAATAATAAAATTTTTAATAATAACAAAAATCAATAATAATAAAAATGATAGTAATAATATGGTTTTATGAGATTTTATGTCATAATTTAAAATGAATATAAATATGTTTTATTAAATAACAACTATCAAGTTAAGTGATAGAAACGAAGTTAGTCTTTTTTAAAAACATATAGTTTTTAAAAAAGACTAACTTTATATATATACAGCCCTCGGAATTAGGGTCGGCATTCGAACTGAAAGTATTTAAGGTTGGCAAATAATCGCCGACCTCAATTCTATGTTTTATGGAAAAACCTTTGTATTTTTTTTCCAACCTGATGACAACCTCTAACAGTTTAAGGTCGGCAATATAATGCCAACCTCATTTTTTCTAATTCCGAGGGCTGATATATATATATAATAGAGATATCATAGTATAAATAAGTATACCCTTGGTCGAGCTCGTGGTTTAAGCTCTGCTAGCTTTCTTGCAGCTGCTTCAATTGATGCTGCAGCTCCTAACAACTCATTTTCAGCAATAACATTTGGATCTTCAGGATTCACCCAATCAGCCCCTTTAAAAAAATAAATTCTTATAAATATCAAATCAATTGTGTAATATATTAAGTTCGCTGACATTTTTACAAGATGACGCCTTTTAAATTTATTAACTTAATACCTTTAAGCTCTTCTGCAGATTTTACAAGTTCAGCAACAGAGAAAGCTACTTTCTTAGATAAAACAGTTAAATGTTGTTTCTTTTGTGGTGTTGGATGAACTATAACAGATGCAACGTGATCTAAAACTTCACAATAAGCTTGAGCTGTGTCGCGACCTTTTACAATGGTAGCAACGCGGATAGATTCTGATTCAGAATTAAAAGCAGCAGCCTAAAAAAATTAAGAGATTTTTTTAATACAAGATGTAGTGTACATATATCTCAATATTTTTAAAAAATGATTTTCTCAAACCACCACAATATACAGAGTAAATATAAAAATAATTTTAACAAAAGTCGAAAACAAAAAAATAAATATGAAAATTTAAAACTAAAAAATTAAATATCAGTAAAATAAACAATATGCGTAACAATATTCAAAACTTTATGATAAAAAAAGGTAAATGTAATAAATTTTGTGTTAAAAACACTTTTTATATATTTTTTAAATTAGTTATTAAAACTGTAAACAATTGTTAGTCGAAAAAAAAAAAAGTAAATATGAAAATTTAAAACTAAAAAATTAAATATCAGTAAAATAAACAATATGCGTAACAATATTCAAAACTTTATGATAAAAAAAGGTAAATGTAATAAATTTTGTGTTAAAAACACTTTTTATATATTTTTTAAATTAGTTATTAAAACTGTAAACAATTGTTAGTCGAAAAAAAAAAAAAGTAAATATGAAAATTTAAAACTAAAAAATTAAATATTAATAAATGAACCTGTATAATTCATTAACTACAAATCAGTGAAATAATAACTGAGAACAAAGTAAGATGTACATATTGATGTTTAAAAAAAAGCATGAAATTAAAATCTAAACAGATTAGAAGATAACATGGATGGTAAAGATAACATATGAAACAACTAGAAATAGATTTCTATAGATTCGTTTAGATGATCATTAAAGATGTGATAATATATTGTATTTTATTATTGAAAAAGTGTAGCAGTTTTGAAGAATAATGCATCTATTTTATATATGCTTTAAATAAATTTTTTTATATAAGAAATAAAAAATTCTTACTTCTACAAAAACTTTATCATTTTTAAAAGTACTTGGACATTCAAATTTGATTATTATAAACTCAATATGGAGAGCTGTAATATGATTTATTTTATATATTAAGAAAAGTAATAAAAAACATGTGGAAATTAAACCCAAAGAAATACTATTATAAATTAAAAATAGAAAATTATAGAGCGATTAAATATATATAAATAGAAAAGCAGTTGAAAAAAAAAAAAACTGTGGTAATTAACCACAAGAAAGCTTTACATTCTTTGGGAAATGGATGTTAGAGATAAAAAGTTATTTATTTTGTACTTTATATTTGGTGCTTCGAACATATAAAGCTCGTTTTCATATAAACTATCTATTGAAATTATCTTTAATAAATAATTTAAATAGGATATATACTCAATAACTTTATTTATATAATTATAAAAAAACTTTTTTTTTATGGAATTCCCTAAAAATGATGCGTAATTAAGATTTAAGGATATATTTTTTCAGAAAAAATATTATTTTCTTATGCATACTTTTTTACTTAAAGTCAAGTAGCTATATAAAAAAAAAGCTTAGATTACCCCCTACCCTATTTATATAAAAAGAAATAAAATATAACAACCTTGACAATTATTAGAAGCTCAGTACAGTATCTTCTACCAATATTTGCAGCTTGCACAATATCTTCTTGACGACCAGAGTTACCAGCAGCTACAGCTTTTGCTGTGGCTAAAGTGACTCCTTTTGTTGCTCTAATTAGATCTTCAGGAGAAGCTTTAGATTCTGGATCTCCAACTTGCAAGTTCTACATAAATAAAAAAACAAACATAAATTCAAACATTTTTTTAGAAAATGTAAAAACATGACAGAATAATGAAAACAAAAACCAAATTTTTTTCTACATAGAAAAAATTTTGCCCAAAGTTTTTCATACATAGATGATACCTGCTCAAACTCAAACCTTCAGTCAAATTATGTACAAAAGCCCCCACAGCTCCTTATTTCAGTTATTTATGCTAAGCTAAGTACATAAAAATCTTTATTTGTGTACAAATACATTGTGTGTACACAAATACACATACGATGTAGTGCCACTACATCTAGTAAGGGTTTAAATAATTCTTGAATCTACTCAACATTATCAAGATGACTACAAGGAATTGTTGTTTCTTGGTTCCCCATCGTGGGGCTTATGTGATGGCTTCTGGAGCCATACACATGACTAGGTGAATTGCCAAAATTTTATATTCAATGAAAATATGGATGTTCAAGAGACAGTTCAAATAAACGGCAAGAGGAAAAATCACTTCAGGATATAAGCTTGTTGGCTAGTTTGGTGTACACCAATTCTTGGACATGTGGTTCATCCTCCCATGCAATATGCTAGGGAGGATGAACCACAGAAACAAATAAAAATAGATTTAACTTCAATTGAAAATTTGCAACTAGAAAGTTTTGTAACAGAGAATACTTTGAAATTTTTTAACATTTTGAAATTACCAACTACTTTTGGTCCAGACAAGTGGATCCAAAATGAAGAGTTTCAACAGGCTGTAAAATTTGTAAAAAGTCTATGAGTTGTTAATGATATGGCCAAAAGACAAGTAAAACTAATTAAGGATTTTAACTGTTCAATTACTAAAAATGAAGAACAAAAGCAATTCTTGCTGTCTCTAAACCCAGGTCAAACAGAAATCTTTGTTGATCGATGGAACCAAGTCATCAAAAAGCGATGAAAACAAAAATCAATAAATATTGTTTTTTCATACCTACAATAAATTATGGACGATGGGTTCATTATTTTTTTATTATTATTTTAGTAAGGGGTCGTCCATAAAGTACGTATGCCAAAAATTTTGAAATTTTACCCCCCCTCCCCCTGTTGCCATGCGTACTTTTATGTCCCCACCCCCCCCCCCCTTAAAAGTACGTACGTTTCTCAAATACCCCCCCTCAAATATCCCCCCCCATCCCTCCTTTTTTTTTTTTCTTAATTAAAAAGTTTAATTAAAAAAAAAGAAAGACGGAGGCTACCTTAGATACTTTATACTACCCCAAAGCTCTTTGCTTACGCATTTTAAAAATGTCTTCAAGTATAAATGCAAATAATAATTTAAATAAATTTAAAATTTACCAATGTAAGTGTGTATTTGGGCGAAAGGTTTATGCGGGGGCAATAGTCGACGGAGATCCAGGTTCGATTCTCGGTGAAATCTCGGAAAACTTTTTTTATTTTTTTAACGAATCAAATGTAAATAAACTATACTTAAGGTGGACGTTTTTTTCAGGCACCCCTCTTTAGTAAGTAAAAAACGAGTCTAAGGTGAGATCAGTAATATTGAAAACAAAGGGTAAAACCCAGTGGGAGGGAGCAACAGCAAATTTTGTGCCCTTTTGCTATTTTAAGAAGCTTTTTATTTTAGCAAAACCTAGCGGTCTTTGAGACGCCATTGACACGTTTTTTTTGGGGTGACTCCGTCCCATCAACCACGGCCCTCAGGTCTTACTCAGGGCCAGTATATAAGGGCGGGCATGTGTGCATGGGCCCCCTCAGGATTTTTTGATGTTTTGATTTTTGATGATAGAACACTTTCACACAACGTGCAAACTTAAGTTTGTTAATATGCCAAATGAGGTGGCCTTGCAAAAAATTTGGATGGCGGAGGCCATCCAAATTTTTTTCCAAATCCAAAAGTTATAGCCATGCAAAATTTACACCCCTCTCATTTTGGGGGTCGGGAGGGTAAGCGTTTTAAGGCTTTTTGTTCACAGGCCTCCGCCATCCCGATATTTTGCAAGGCCTCCTCATTTGGCATAGGTATAAACAAACTTAAGTTATGAGTTTGCACGATGTGTGAAAGTGTCCTATCTGCAACATCAAAAAATTCTGAGGGCGCCCATACATGTGTGTGCATAGAGGAAAACTAGACCCTCTACTTCATATACCATACATCTTTTTATGTTGGCAAACTAGAATCTTTAGTCAGAATGTAACTTTTCTATTGATTAGCTGGTTAATTGTGATAAATTAGAAAATCGAAGTACGTACTTTTAAATTAAACCCTCCCCCCCCTCCCATACGCTTTCGTACGCTTTTTGAAGACCCCCCCTCCCCCCCTATGAGCGTACGTACTTTATGGACGACCCCTAATGCAGCAAGTATTTCTGTACTCAAGAAACGTAGCAAAGTAGATCAACTATAAATAATATAATAATACCTGAGATTCTGACTATTATTAGACTTTTTCGAACTTTTTCAAAAAATTTTTTTTTACTATAGTGAACGCAATGTTATTATAAACCAAAAGTTTATTACATTATTCTTTAATTATTTAACTTGTAAACAATAACATTAATAATTTAGTTTTAAAAATAGTACCTGGTTTTTGATTAGTAAACAGTAAAAGTTAAAATGCTATGCTGTATTTTAATTTATTTATAATTTGGGACTAAAATAGATCTGGGACTAAAATAACCCAAAAAGTAGAAAACTTGATGTTGATGAGCGACTTTTAAAAACTATACAATCATGCCCAAACTATACAACTGTTATTCCTACACATAATGTAACAAAATAAAAATGAAATTTAATTTTTTTTTTTGGCACCACCTTAATATATATGTATATTAGCCAAATTCATTAGTCGCGGTCCGCACACTTATTTTTACGATGTAGGGAAAAAAATAAAAATGGTAGCTTTTCAGTTTGATAAAGTGAAAACAAGTGTTCCGCATCTTAATATTTATATTTTTTCTGATTAGATTTTTAAAATGCTTTAATTGTATTGTACTTCTGCTTTATGCTTTATAAAAATTTAAATCAAAAGATTTGAATGGTCTGCTCAAGTACTATTGTTTACCAAGATCAGAAAGTGTTCAAAAAACCTATATGAAGTTGTTTAAAACAAGTTTAAAAAAAGAGAGATTTAATACAAACAATTTGCCAGAAATACTAACAATTTGCCAGACATTATTATTTCAGTTAAATAATAAGAAAGAAGATGCAAAAAAAACTGACTAGCTAAAATAAAACTTGAATCAATCATAAAAACAAAGTGATATGAAAAAACAAAAATAAAATTCAGCAAAGAGAAAATTATAGTTATAAAAATTATAAAAGGAACCCTTTATATATACAAATTGAAAAATAAAATTTTCAAAATGTTAAAATCTCGAAAAAATTACAATGGCAAAAAAAGTTTTTTATAAATTTTCTTAATGATTTTAACATAACAAAACCAGATTGTCCAATTTGACTTTTAACATAACAAAATTAGATTGCAAAACTTGATTTCAAAATAATTTCAGTTTTTCATTTTCTTTTAATCATACATTGAATTTACTGTTTCTTCAACAATTACTAATAAGGTATTAATTTGTTTAATTTAAAAATGTTTGATGTATTGCATCTCTACACTTAATCTGTAGCTGACATTGAACATAAAATTGAAGAAAATTTTCTACTTGTTGTTCATGGCCCAACACAATTAACACAATCTTGAGTTTTCTAGTCTAACAAACTTCTTGATAGATCTAATTTATCAGGGCTACAACCATATTTATTGTTGATTAGGCTAATAAAGTATAGGTATTTTTCAACTTTTGCTTTAGAAAGAAGTATTTACCTTTTTGAATATTTTCTGAATGGCTTAGGCCTGGTGTAAAAAACATTCCAATATAACACAACTTTAAAAGTTTTCCAAAAAAACCAAGTAAATTAGATAGTCAAGCAGCTGTAACTTTATGTTTTCTGTAATTATGCTACTTTTTTGTATTTTGTTCTATTCTTATGTAATTAATACCATATCATTTTGGAGCCATGTGGTTACTAAGGTCAATATTTACAATACCAGTATTAAAAAGTTATCTATTAATGAGAAATATGCTATGCCTTTTAAACCATCATATGTTCTTTGTACATCAGTATTTTCAGTCTTATGTCGAATGATAATAGTGACAAATTTTGGTATTATTTTTAACAGTATTAGAAGAAGTTTCTTCAAGTATTATTATAACTTGAATCTTCCGTGAGTTTATTAATATAGAAATCAATATTTTCAATTTTAGTATTATCCATGTGAAGTATGGATCAAATAATGAGGTATTAAAACAAATATAATCTGATAAAACAAAGGCAGTTCTTTGTGAGTATTTATAACATAAATGTTGACAGACAAATGATTCATGTTCAAATTTCAACTTCATTTGTACAAAATAAACACGTTACAACTAAACAGCCATTTCTTAAAAGTGTTATTTCAATTTTTAAACAATGATACATCTGTTTAAAAATAGTTTAGTTCTGGATATGCTGAGATAGCAATTGTCATCTTTTTTATTTAGGACTCAATTAATTTTAAAAAATGATTACACTTTGTAACTGTTCTGTGCAAGAAAGAGCCTAAATCTTTTCTTTTATAGTTTTCATTGTATTTAGTATTTTATCATTATTGTGTTTTAAAAAACACAAAAGTGAAAGTAAGTAAACACAAAAGTGAAAGTAAACCCAGTACACAATCTACTAGAACTAACAGGACAACTTCAATGTTCTATTTTAGGAATAAATCAAAAAGTAAAACAACTGATCTCATATATTCATTATATAATTTTATACTCATAGGTTTAATGCATGTAACATTTAACCAGGTAACTATTTTATTTTGCAACTTTGTAGCATTTTTTATGTTTTTTCAGGAAGACGCAGTTGCCTTTCTTTTTATGGTCACAATATCTGTAAACGATATCTTCACTAATTTACTTATCGTAAAACATCTTGTTTGATGACCATTCAGCTGTAATTTTCGGTATTTTAAGAGATACTTCATTAAAAATAGATGTTTGCTATTTAATAATAATATTCAATAGCCTATTAGGCTTCCTTTTTTTCTTTTAGCTTTAAAAAATGTAAATACATTTGCATTTTCTTTCGCAATCCTCGAAATTATCTTTTTATTCATTTAGGTTTTTAATCATGATGAATTAAGAGCTAATAGTAGCAGCGACAGTATTGTTTAGTTGATTTTTTTAATAACAAAGTAACCATCTTTACTTTTTTCCCTACATTGAATAAATTTTGAGACCAGGCCTCTGAAATGAATTTGGCTAATATATATAGACATATACATATATATATATATATATATATATATATATATATATATATACATATATATATACATATATATATACATATATATATACATATATATATACATATATATATACATATATATATACATATATATATACATATATATATACATATATATATACATATATATATATATATACATATATATATACACACACACACACACAAAGCGAGAGAGAGAGATTTGGACAGGTCATTTATTTGAGCAAAATTTTCTTATATTGTTCTCATTATTCTTCTACTTCTTCTATTTCTATTTCTCTCCCTCCCTCCCTCCCCCCTCTCTCTCTCTCTCTCTCTCTCTCTCTCTCTCTCTCTCTCTCTCTCTCTCTCTCTCTCTCTCTCTCTCTCTCTCTCTCTCTCTCTCTCTCTCTCTCTCTCTCTCTCTCTCTCTCTCTCTCTCTATATATATATATATATATATATATATATATATATATATATATATATATATATATATATATATATGTATACACACACACACATATTATTACATATATATAATATCAAAATAGACATACAATGACTGCTTGTTTAACTGCTTCAACAGTAGACTCGATAGCACGTACACCCCTAGAGGCTTCATCTTCGACACTTCTAACTGTTTTGAGTAAGGACGACACACTGGTTACCATAGTCTGAATAAATAATTTTTCAAATTTAAAATTAAAAAAAAAAAATTATTCCATTGGTAGTAAACAGTGAGCAAATGCCATTTAAAAATTTTTTAACCAATACCTTAGCAGATACTTTAAGTGTATCCATAGCTGGGTCATTGGCTGACTTTCCTGATGAATTTTTAGTTGAATTTATTAAATCTGTTAATGCAACAGCCACATCTTTTGCAGCCATAAGTAACATAGTCTAATTGTTTTATACAAAACTTATTTAAAAAATAATTATTTTTCCTATAAATTTTTCAAAATATAATATTAAACAAACAAAAAAATGTTTATATTGTTTTATCACATATATTACTAAGACAAAGTAATCTAGTTTTCAGATTTAAAGTGATGAATAAAAAAGTTACTTGAGCCTCTTGGTCATCAGCACCTAATGCAATAGCACCTAGCTTAACATTATCAACAAGCTTAGTCATGCTTGACAACACATTTTGAGCAGATGTTGCAAGCTGCTCTTGGCTTCCTTGTGCTGCAACAACTAAATTCTTTGTATTTTCTACTAAATTTTTTGCTGTTTTTAAAATTATTTCTCTATGGTCACTGAACGTTTCACCTTCATTTTCTGGATTTAATGTACCAGCTTGAGCAAACATAACGGTGGTATCAATATCACCAACTATTCCAGCTAGAGTGGAAATTGCATTAATACACTCTTGAGTGCCTACAGATCCTGCCTGTAATGTTGCTAACACATAAGACACCTGAAACAGAGTAAAATATTATGAAAAATTTGAACAATGCAAATAAGTAAATACAAAAAATGATTTAAAAAAAATGCATTTACCTTTTCAGTCACATCTCGAGCTTTATCTGAAAGTTCAGATTTAGCAAAAGGATCACTAGGACTTGACTGTACACAACTAGCTGCCTGGATTAAGGATCCACAAGAATCTCCTAATGCACCAACACTAGTCTTTAATCGATCAGCTATCTAAAATTATACAATGTTGTTAAATATTATTATCTCTGAATTATTATCTCAAATTATTAACATTTAAACAAATAGCACAATAATAACAAAAAAAATTTTTTAAATGATTACTAATTTTTAAAATTAAAAAAAAATTACATCTAATTGAATAGTAACTCTAATTGCATTTTTGGTGCTCTCTGTTAATTCATTATAGTTCTTACACATCTCCTGACTTATTGCACCTAGCTCTTTTGGCTTTGTGGTTGCCTTACCAACCTGTAAAAATTAACAGTAAAAAAATGGTACACAAGCCATGAACTCAATAAAATGAATTTATCAATCTAAGATGTAGAAATAAAGACATTTACTAACTTTTATTAAAAATAAAGACATAAGTCACTAACCATATCTTGAGCACCTCTTGTAATATCTTTTAATTTTTTAACCATATTATCTTGAAAATCAACAAAGGAAGCAGTTTCAGCACCAGGAGGACTATTGGGATCTCTACGATAATCAGCTACATACACATTGATCTGTAAATATATGATTATACATAATATAAAAAAATATAAACAAAGTCTAATTTTGCCAGATTAAACAACCTTAATGATCAAAAAATCACTTTCATTATCAAATTACATAGTTAAAATTAATCCATAAAGATAATTTTTATGTCTTAGTTCAGAATTATTACATTGATGCATTACATTTGTATTGTAATATCTCAAGTTAACTAAACTTGGAGCTAATTATATAAAAACTAATTTTAACAAACATTTAATTAATATAAAAATTAATTAAAAAACAAAAAAGATTATTACCGAAGTTCGTGCTTTGTTAATAGAATCAACAAGAGCCATAACAGCTCCTGTGTCTCCAGCAGTTTCCTCAAGTTGTTGAGTAAGATCACGAAGTGCTTCACATAAGTCTTGAGCAGCAGCATCAACAGCTGGGTGGAAACTCAAAGCCTTTAAAATTGTTTTAAAAGATATGTAAAATTTGATTGTCATAATAAATAGTGACTTTTCATCATCATCACATCATTTCATGGTGTGATAAAATAGTTACCTTTGGATTTCCACCTGAATCTTTTGTAGCATATACTAAGTGTGAAGCAGATTCACAAACAGTTTTTGCTGTATCAAGTAACTCAGTTTGTTTTTGTGAACCACCAGGAAGCTTTGATGCAAAACCAATTGCACAGTCAGCAAGAGGATTTACAAGATTTGCAATTTTCATAACCTTAGAAAATAGATTTTAAAAACTTCCATTGCAAAAAACAAACAAAAAAACTCATTTTGTAATTAAGAAAATACACAATACATACTGAGTGCCCAATATTTTCAGGAGAACCTTTTGCATATTCTACGGTTTGCGGAACTGCTTCTCCAAGCTGAGCAGATGTCAGCATCATTTTCTCTTCAAAACCCTATAATTTAATAAAATCATATCAAATACCAGCATTATGTTAACTATGAGCATGAGATGTGTTTCATAAAAATGTTGACCAGATCACTTTGAAATGACATCATTTTAGAATGACATCACTTTGGAATGGCCTTATATATGATACATATGATATCAATCCCATTTTAATTACCGTACTTAGTCAGCAAAAATAGACAACCCAGGATATTAAATACTAATAGAGAACTTTGTCAAAAAAATAAAAATAATTTCAAAATATATGAAAATTAGGCTGTGCAACTGCAACGAGAGTTAAAATGAACAAAGAAAAACAATTTTCAAACAAGAACAAAGAAAAACAAGTTTCAAGAAGAAACAACATTTGTTTTGTATTCTATCTATGTTGTGTCATTGGAAATAAGGTTGTTTTTTATTTGCAATTTAAAATTATATATTTATGGAGAATATTTTGCAACTTTAAAAATGCAGAGGTCACAAAGGATAAAAAAAGAAGCGACTATCTTATATAGAGTGTATCTAATAGGCAACACCATTGAAGATTAAGGGGGTTTGAACAAGAGTTTGAAAATGCATTTGATTTGACATCATCATCTAAAGAGTTTGGAGTATCAGCAGATAAAGGTAGAAATAGAAGTAGAAAAACTTGGAAAAAACGCATTGCAGATGGCATAAAAAAGCTTTAACTATATACTGTATTTTGATATTATATATAGGGGTGTATCGGATTAGAAATTTAGAATTCCAGCCGGAACTGAATTTGCCGGAATTGTTGAAAAAATTCCGGCTGTAACGAGATTTATATTTATGTAGTTTTTTACCTTCAACATTGAAAGTGAAAGCCTGTACCTCAACATCGTGGCTACATAATATATATTTATAACCTATATTATTTACATATATATATATATATATATATATATATATATATATATATATATATATATATATATACATATATATATATATATATATATATATATATATATATATATATATATATATATATATATATATATATAATATGTATATATATATATATATATATATATATATATATATATATATATATATATATATATATATATATATATATATATATATATATATATATATATATCAATCTTTTAGAGGTCGGCAAAAATTATTTGATACAAAGGTCTTACCATAAAACATAGAAAAGAGGTTGGCAATTTTTTGCCGACCTCAAACATTTTCAGGTCAGCAGTTAGGTCGGCATTGCCGAATGCCGACCCTAATTCTGAGAGTTGATATATATATATATATATTTATTTACATATATTTACTGTATTAGGCATCCTATACTTTTTAACTATTTAAAAGTTAAGAAACATTAAAAATAAGACTATTGTCAGAGGCAGGTAACATTTTTGATGAAAAAAGAACTTGTTTGTTGCCCAAAACTGGATAGCAACTCTTTTTGCACCACAATATTACTAAACTTTTAGAAATCTTTACATAAGTGATACATAAGTGAAAATTAGGCAAAGCTACAGATTAGCTAATTTTATTTTATTGCTTGTTGCGCTATCGTGTGGAGACTTGCTCAAAGTGGTGAGTTTTTAATATAAACATAAAATATATTTATTGGCTTTAGTACATACATCGACTATCTTAAAGCCTGCTGCTACAAGGGAGTGCAGCTACATCTATTATCTTATAGCCTGCTGCTACAAAGGAGTGCTACTACATCCATTATCTCATAAACTGCTGCTACAAAGGAGTGTTGCTACATCAACTATCTTATAGCCTGCTTCTACAAGGAAGTGCTACATTGACTGAGGATTTGGTATAGGGCAGCAATCTTTTTTCTTTTATTATTTCAATTAAAATTTCTAATGTTTAAAAACTCTCTACTAACGAGAGCGCAACAAGCAAAAAAATAAAATTATTTTAGAGCGCTAAACTGTAGCTTTACCTAAAATTACATTGCATTTGTTAAGAATTTTGTATTTTTTACCTAGGTTTACCCATAGTTCTTCATTGCCCTGTAGGACAATGATTTTTTGATTTAATTTACACAGTCTGTGTCACAATAAAGTAAAAAATAAATTCCGGCCTGAAATATTATAATTCTAGCCAGAACCGGAATGACCTTAAAGACACAAATACCGTCCGGAACGGAATTCCGGTACATCCCTAATTATATATAAATATATTGGAGAAATGACATTATGAGAAATACCCAACTTGGGAACAAGGACTATAAAAAAAATATGAGAATAATTCACTTTTTGCCAAAACATGATAAAACAAAGTCAATTGACATTGATAAAAAATATAAATATAATTTATTAACCTGCAGAAAATGATTTTAACAGCTCATCAATTAGATGGAAATCAAGAAAAACTATTCAATATAAAATCCTCAAAATTAGATAGCAGCTTCAGAATTATGTTAGCATTTCTGTCATCTAGTCTACCTCCATTATACCTATGCTAAATAATTCCATATTTTTTTTAGCCAAACAGTGATATCAGGGTCTTTATACAAAAATCTCTGTTATAATCTTTATTAGTAAAATTATTAGTAAAAAGTTCTAAAAGAGGAACTCTTATCAAGGACTTTAGGTTATAAAATTATCACACACTAAATTTATGCTTTTTTTTTCTTTTTTATATATTAGAGGCTTGCTTAACACATATTATTGCAGCAGAATCGGCAGAAAAAAATTATTGAATTCATATACCATCAGCAGGATATTAAATGTAAAATAGGGTATTTTGATTATTAAAACCATGTCAAAACATTGTTTTTTTAGTTTTAAAATAAGCCATCAGTTTACCTTAAGAGAATCTTCATTTGATGGTTTTAAATTATTACTAATAGCAGCTAAAGAAGCTTGATCAATTTTGTTTATAGCTTTGTTAATTGTATCAGCTGCCAACTCGCATTCCTGTTGACCTGGAGCATTATCTCTAAAATAAAATACTAAGGTTCTGGAAAATCTATAAAATAAACTATGTAAAGTTAAACTTTTATTTATTTTTACTAGAAGAATTTTAATTATTTTTACTAGATTTAAAAAAATATTGCTACATATATCTGTTGTAAACATGCAACTGTGGAAATATGCTTTAAAACATATATATTATTAACATATATATTAAAATATAAAAACGGCTTTTTCATACTTTATTGCTGCAACAATTTTTTTCATTGCATCAGCCATTGTCTTTGAATGTTGAGCGAAAAGTTGCCAAGTTCCTTGATCTTTATTATTCAGGGCTAACTGTTTAGCAGTAATAAAGTAATGACAGCTGGAAGTCACCATAGATTTTCCAGACATTATTAAAGGATATTGAGCGGCTTTAGCCTATAAAAAATGATAACAGTATTTAAATATCAATTTTCAAGTTTTATGAGACTTTAAATATGAAACTAATTTGAATAAAAAAATATAAAATTCAACAAATATGAAATCAAAATATGATAAAAAATGTATCAGTATATATTTATAGCAATGAATTAACTGAGTTAGTATTTATTTCATTTAAAATGATAAATAATAAATAACTAACAAACCATAGCTAAAAGTCTATTATTTTTATTATTGTGATATAATAAATAACTTTTTTATTCAAACGAAGAGGATAATAATTGAATTTATTTTTTTATGAAACCATAAAAATGATCGCAGAAACAAATATGTTTTTTTAATTAATTGCTTTTAATTTTTTAATTCTTATTACTGCTTTTTTTCTTCCTTTTTTTTAATCTTTTGATGTTTTGGCTGTTTTTTTGTTTGTTTTTTTAATTTTTTGTACATTGATTGACTGACTTAATTAGGGAGAATATGCATTGGAGTTTACATACAGCATTTGATTTAAAAAGGGATAGCATGCTGTACATTCATCAACTGACTTATGTAGGAAAAAAATGTATGGAGTGTACATGCATCAAGGGATATGGCTAGGGTTGGCAATTCTAACTCTAATCCTGATGCATATACATTCCCTGCATGTTCAAGTCGTTCTCCCTGTTTAAGTCAGTCAATGCATGTACACTCTGCTGCATAAATTCATTTGGTCACAACACATAAAAAATATATATCATGATAGATATTACAATGTGGTAAAATATCTAATGGAAGATAAAATATAATTATGTAGACTATTATTATTATTAATATATATATATATATATATATATATATATAGATATATATATATATATATATATATATATATATATATATATATATATATATATAATATATATATATATAGTTATTTTTACCTGTGCACTAATTTTAGCAGGAACCGATGCAAACTCAGGAGAAGAGGCATATGTGACAAGATTATTAACAGCTTCTAACAATGGTTCTGTGGCACTAGCACAGTTATTACGGTTCTCGGGTGTCATGCTACTAGCATAAACCTGTCAACAATTTTTTATATTAAAAAAACATTAAAGTTTTTAAAAAAAAAAAAAATTACAATTAAAAAAAATAGCTTTACTTATATAAATTATAATGGTTTACTTTTTAAAACAAACATGACTTTACCTTGATAAATTTCACTAAATTTGCAGTATTATTAGCAACATCCTTAGCTGATTGCACAAAATGACGCTTTGCAACAGGATTGTCTGTCTTTGAAGATGCAGCTTTGCAAGCATTGCACAGTGCAGCAGTATGCTTTGCAATTACAGTTGCAGCTGATAAAACCTGTTAAAAAAGCAAACTTAAAACAGTTTCAAAAACTAAAATGTTTAAACTTTTATTACAATAAATACATATTATAATATTTTTATTAAATAAAATATTAAAAGAAAACTACATCATGTTAACTTGAATTTGTTTTAATTTAGTAAAAAGGTTTTGCTTGAAAAACAAAAATTTGCTTTTTTTGTTGTTCAGCTGATTTTTAAAATATAACATATTAATAAATAAACTTAATGTTTGATCTTTAATCGAAGAATAAATTCAAAAAGCTCAAAAAAACATATTTAAGAGTCTCAAAACAATGTTAGACATGATCTGTAGTTTACCTCAAATATGCAGATATTGTTTTGTTAAATGTATTATTTATTATAATTAATTTTATTTTTATGTTATGTATTATTTAAAATAATTAATATATTTTAACTAATGTTATGTTTAGAGACTATTATTTATTTTTAACATTTATTTTAGAAAATTTATACATAATAACTTTACCTGGAAATACAGTTTCTCTTTATCCTTAGAAAATAAAATTAAAGTTAGAAATTAGTATATTATTTATTATATTTATATAATTAACTTATTATTACTTATTTTCATCTAAATATAATATGGTTTTTTTTTTACATATACACACAAGACAAAATTATTAAACGCTAAATACAGTGCAGTCATTTTTGTCCTTATTTTGTCTTTTTAGTTGTTTTTAAAATCTTGAAGTATTATTTCCCTAGTTTATTAGTTGTTTCTTTTAAATTAGATAACAAAAATTTTAACCAATTAAAAACTTTTAAAACAAAAAAATTAACTAACTAAAAATCATATATACGTGAGTGCCAAAACTCACATATAAGAGTGATGTGCATCATTATGTGTCAGATAAAGTGAGATTAGTAATATATTTACTATAATTTACGATGTTAATGATTTTATTTTAACTATCAACTAAGAGTTTTTAGTATTTAGTTGTAATTATTAGATTTTATACTTGTATAAGTTGTAATAATTAAAATATATTAAAATTTAATTATAATTAAAATAATTTTAAAAATATTAAAATTCAATTAAATATTTATTTAAAAATTTTAAAAATTTTAAAAAACAACTAAACACAAATAGTACTTGTTGTTGAGTTGCATTGGGATGAAGAAGACCCTCACAAGCTCCCATAATAGCATCACGAGCTTTAGCAAATTGAGATTGGTCAACTAAACCTGCTTGGCCAGCAGTACTTGAAGGATCAGCAATAGCAACCAAATAAGCAGCCTTAAAAAAACAAACAAAAAAACTAAAAGAATTTAACACTAAATTTATTAACACAATGAAAATAATAAATCTGACAATAAATGAGATAAGAAATAAAAGGCAATAGATATATATGATAGATTTAAAACAGTAAATGTAGTAGAATGGATACTAATTAAAAAATTTAATGATTGATTTACAAACATACTTGAGCTGTAAACTCAGTTAGTTGACAAACTGCATCTGATGCGTAGCTAACAGAATTAGCAAAACCTTCTGAATCTTCTTTTTTTAAAGAATTTGTTATGTCTTGCATATTACGAGCTAGCTCTTGTGATTTTTCTGAAGCATGTTCTAAGCACTCAAAAAAGGATGCTTCATTAACTGGCTCAACAGGATTTTCTAAAACATGAGCCAAACCATCTATGTTTCGTAAAGCAGAATCACATTCTTTTTGTCCAGGAGCTGCAGTCAACGCTTGATTGAGAAGTTGATTAATAGCATCTGTAACACCCCTTTTAATTAAAAGTAACAAACTTTTAATACCAAACTACTATTTACAATTTAAGTTGAAACTTAATATAAATAAATTTTATATTTAAATTTTATGAATGTTTTATAATGAACTTATTACTAACTTTATAATGAATGATTATATTTGTACTATTAATAAGAAAATCATGTTTTTAAAAGATTAACATATATATATATATATATATATATATATATATATATATATATATATATATATATATATATATATATATATATATATATATATATATATATATATATACATGTGTATATATATATATATATATATATATATATATATATATATATATATATATAAATAAATATATATTAATATATACACATATATATGTTAATATATACAGTTTATATATTTTATGTTGTACATTATATACAAACTTTCGAAGATTTACTAAGTAATTTATAAGTAATATCATACTATTCTTAAAAGAAAATTCACATATTTTATAAATTTTTTGCACAATAAACTGTATTAATATAAAATTTCTGATCACCATATTTTTTCCAGAAACAGTTGCCTATAGTTTTGATGCTTTTGTTTGTTAGTATCAAAGCAGTTTTTAAAAATAACAGCAAATTTATTATTCTTTTAATTGCCATCAAAATAATAGAAAATTATTATTTATACATATTTTTTAACTTTGAGATTAACTGAAAGTTTGTACTTATTTTATGCTAATGGTAAATGCATCTCAATCTTTTTTAACCTTAGTTATCAAAATCAAAATCATTAAAAATATATACTTTGCAGCAGCAGCTAAGAGATTCTTTGCATTAGGAGCCCCAGGATCAGCAGCCAATGCTTTTGATGCTAGCAATAACTTGCTGCTCACAGTTGAAGTTTTACGTAAGTCATTAATTAATTGATCTTGTGCAGCTTTATCTTTAATTTGTCCAGCCAATGTTAAACCACTTGCTTGAAAATCTGCATAGGAATGAGAAAATTTTAACGAAGCAGTAGAAAGTTGAGCACCAGGCCCTTTTGCAGCATGTAAGACATCATTTGCGGCAGCATTAAGTTGGATACTTGATGCATTTAATTGATCTTGAACTTGACTGAACGAATCAGTTGAATAAGGAAACTTTAAAAAAACAACAAGAAGAATTAAAATTGCAAGTATTTAAAAAAAAAGCATTGCATTGTAATGATGCTAAATTAAAAGGAAAAGATAACCATTTAACATACTTTTATATCTGGGGAAGCAAGATATTGACTGGCCTCTGCAATTTCTTCAATGGCATCTTCTAAAACTCTTTGTCCAGGCAAACAGTTAACTACATTATTTAGAGCATGGGATACACCACGAGCCACCTGACATATATTAAAAATTTTTTAAATCAAAGCGTTTTTAATAGCAACAATTCTATATAAACAATAATAACAATTTTTACTTGCGCCAACTTTTGTTGGTTTTCTGGATCACTTGGATTTTCTAATGCTGTCTTTGCTTCTTCAATAAGATTTGCTGACTCATGCATCACAACTTGCGCTGCCTTAAGAATAGCTTGCTGATCTTTGGACTCATTTGAAGTTGAGGCAACTCCACGAACAGCATTTGAAAGAACTTTCAACGCGTTTGCAGTGTCACGAGCTGCAATGCCTGTATAACTATCATTTCCTTGAGCAGCTGCAGTTAACAATTGTGCCATTGAAGCACCAACAGTTTTGGACGTGGCGCCAACTTCTAATGCACGATCATCAGCCTATTTATAATGTATTTCATTAATGAAATTTTAAACACATTAAATTCTTAAAATTTTAAATTCCATGAAACCTTTACCAAATAAAAAATTCATTATGAAAAAAATATTAAACAGAACAAGTTTGCCCAGGTGACCAAAAGGTCAAATATAATTTTAATGAAATTATAATTGTATTGATGTAATTACATATTTTAATTAAAAAATACTTAAAGAGATTACATTTTCATCAGGAAAAGATTTAAGCTGTCCTTTATCAGCTTGGCTTCGAATTTCTTCTAGTTCAACCTCAAGAGCTTTTACAGCAGCTAAAGCATTGTCAATTTCAAGAGAACCACATGCTTCTGCAGCCTAAATACAAATCAGGAAAAAACAACTACATTATTTCATCAAAAGTTTATTGGAAAAATTATTAATTGATAAATTACCAATTAAAAAACATAATTGGTATAAAAAATAACTTTTATCCATACATTTATATATAAGAATATATAATTTTTAAAATATTATTTTATTTTAACAATACCTTTTCAGCAGCATAGCGTAATTCATTTAATGAATTTTGCACATTTTTACCAGCATTTGAAAGTTGAAGAGCAACAGCATTATCGCCAACTGTTGGCACAGCAGCTTTTGAATGAGCAATAAACTTTGCACAAGCCTGAAATTACATAAAAAATTCATGTTATTTATATAGCCACATAAAATGTCTGTTTAATAACAAATAATAAAAAAAAGGTTTATATTTCAAAATAAAGGCATACAGGTATAAAATTCATTGAAGATGTAATAAGGCCCAGTTGTGATGCAGGAATATCAGGGTGACGTTGGCTATTTCTAATACTAAATATTAGTTCACCAGAGCTATCATTAACAACCTAAAAAAATGAAACAGTTAAAAATCCATAAATCAACTCTGAATATTAAAACAATTCACACCAGGCAAGGACTATGTCATAATACAATTTAAATACTTGGTATGTGAAAACTGAATATAAATGCTCAAGTAACTCGATTTTTTAAAATTTAGTTACCTAATGTTAAAGTTTAAAAGATTAGGAAAAGTTTTAAAAAAATAAAACTTTTAATTAATGTATGATAAAAGTTTAAAAAAAATAATTTAAAACTTTTCACTTTTTTTTTAATGGATGGTAAAATCACAGAATGTTATTTTAGAGTTTTCTAATTTCACTTAACAAATAAAAAGAATTAAAATTAAAAAGTAAAATTAAAAAAATAATAATAAAATTAAAAATAAAAATATATACAGGATGTTAATAATTTTTGTGTATAAGTTATTATATTAGTTTTTATAAAATGTAAAAGTTTAAATAATAAAAAACATTATTTTTATTTCAAATTAATTGGCTTTAGCCAGTCATTTTATCACAGAATAATTCTCATTACTAATCAATCTGAGAGTGCATTAGTGCAAACGATTTACTTAAAAATAAAAATTATAATCTCTATTAAATCATTTTAATTAATCAAATAATATTTTTATTAAAATTTATTTGAATTATACTTTACTTTTACATATTTATTATTATTGCATTCATCATTGTCACTATTGATTTTATCATAGAAATAGTCATCAAATACTTAAGTTCAACTGAGGTATACTGATTTTCAACTTTTTTTGCTGTTTGAAACACTACTTACTCTACAAGTCTTTCTGAAAGTTAATTAGTCTTATATAATTAGTCTTATATAATTAGTCTTATATAGTCTTATATGGTCTAAAGAAAAACTTACCACTAATAAAACAGTATACTATATGTAACAATGTTATATTATAAATTTATTATAAATATAATTAATCAATTGATTATAAATATATATTTCTTCAGACCCAACATAATTTTGAAAAAATATTCAAGGGTGTCACATGACCCTACAAAATCTACTTCTTGGGTCATATGATACGTCTGAAACCTTTTTGAAAACTAACTGCTTTAGTTTACTGTTATTATATTATATAGAGCACATATAAAGGGTGTTAGAAGACATTTTTTTAAATGCTGTTTTGAGCACCACCCTATTGCTTACTGTTAAAAATTATCACAATATTGTTGGTACTTCTATATTAATGAATGGTAAAATGTAAAGTTAGTTGGACCTACTGCTAAGCTTTAGCCTCTTTGTCATAAAATTGCAACTCTTAATTTTTTATCATTTCTTTTCTGCAAATACTACCTGCTGCGTGGTTGCCAACCAAAACACTATTTTGCCTGACATGTCATTCAACAAATTTGCATTCTTTTACTGTAACTGTATGTTTATGTTCAAAAAACTATATCTCCTGCACTCATATTTTTACCACTTAAACAACTTACAAGTTTTTCAAAACTTGCTTTTTAACTTTAAAGCTATTTTTGAAAATACTCTATGGTTCTTTATAGATTTTACTGATCGCTTCCTTAACAACCATATCAATGATGCTATTGTCTTAACAACCATATCAATGATGCTATTGTCTTAACAACCATATCAATGACGCTATTGTCTTTTTAATTCTCCCAAAAAAATTGTACTTTCCATTATTCAAGATAACTTTAAATAAAACCAATCACTGGAATCATTATTAATCTTCTTAAATGGTTAAAGTTTGCAGCGCTAAACAAAGAACTAAAGCATAATAAGGATTTGAAAAAATAAGAACTTTACCTTTCCAGAATCTTCCATTTGATTTTGAGATGCTGGATTACGATTTGAGGCTTCTGCTGCTTTAGAGGCAGATATCAATTGTGTAGCAGATGCTACAGCATGTTTCGCAGCATTTTCTAAACGAGCAATTAGTTTTTTTTTCAAAGCATTACTTGCTGCAGCATTAGTGGCTACACGTAAGTCCTCGGCAGCATTCTTTAACTTTTCTTGCTCACTCTTATCATTAGGATTGCGTGCTGCTCCCTTTAATAAAATATAAAACAGTTTAATAATAAAAAAGTAGTTAACTTATTATTATTTAACAATTTAATCTAATTATCTATTTAGCTTATTTATACTTCTGACAAAAAAAATACCTTAGCGGCTTCAACTAATTTAGCAGTAGCATCAGCAAGTAACTTAGCTGCTGCAAGTAATCTTTTTTGTGAGTCATCGTCACTTTGACCTTCAGCATCACCTTTAATGCCATTCACAAGTTGGGAAGTAGCCTTAAATGTTTAATTGTTTAAGCAATTGAAAATAAAAAAATGTTGAAAAAAAAAAAAAATACGAGAACAAATTTTTTTTTTTAATCAAAAAATGATTGAGTACCAATAATGAAAGAAAAATATTCCCTAAAATACGACCCTAAAATGATTTTTTCTTTTTATAAAAATTAATGAAAAAAAAAGAGTAAATATATTACCTGTGCTAGTATTTTAGCTTGTTTAACCATTTCACCAGCATTTCCCATGCTATTAAACAACCTATCTGTAGCATTTAAGATATCATCACAAGCACTGTCATATTGCCCATTAATCTTTACATGGGAGCCATCACGAATATGTTGAAGAAGTTTATTTAATGCATCTGTAACAGCTTGTGCTGAATTTTTTAACTTATTTGTAGTATCCTCATCATCTGTAACAGCCTATAAAAAATAAAAATGCGAGTAATACTTCCAATACAAACAAAGGATAAAAAAATATATATTCTATTATTTGTACATTGCATTGCTAAATAACATTTAATTGATAAAAATAAAAAAAGCTTTAACAACATACATAACAAGCATCAGCTATTCCATCAACACTTGTAGCTACCAACTTAGCAGCTTCAATCATTTGTTCTTGACACACAGGGCTTGAAATATGTGGAGCTAATACTTTAGCGCATGCAACTAGTTGAGAAGTTGTCATAGCAGTTTCTTTTGCAGCATCAATAATGCTGTTCTGAACTGCTGTATCTCCAGATAAACTTGCAACATTTTTGGCTTGAAGAACAAGAGCAGCAGTAGATGTTGCAACTGCTTTTGCTAGCTGAAGAAGAAGTTCTTGAAATTCAACATCTGTATCAGGATCACCCAACACAGTCATAATACTACCACTTGCTGAACCAATATCACCTGCACTTGTAAGTATGTCTTGCCTAGGCTAATAAATAAATTGATATATGTTTACTAAAGTCTATTAAGGTTAGTATAGTACTGATATACTGAGGGGGAGGGTAAGGCAGTGAGTATGGATTTACTATCTTTCATTTGCTATCTCTCTTAAAGCTAGTTTTTTTTTAAAACAAAAATATTGAATTTTACAAATTTAAAGAGATCCTTAAGTGCAGAGACAAGTAGTGTTCATATTAATGAAAATGTTTAAAAAAAAGGTTTGGGCTAAATTCTTTTGATTAAAACTAAACAATAAATGCATTTCAATAAAATTTAAATTGTTGTTTTAGTGTTTAGTCCATTTTTTCTTGGTTTTTGCAGTTTTTATAATATACATCGCAATCTACAGACTTAATTTATTTCATGCGCATTTAATTCATAACAGTTTCAGTATATGACACCATTGTGTAATTCTTTTTAAGATCTAGTATTTTTTCTGCCACAATCAGCAAGACAATCATATTTATTTGTATAAACTCTCACTAAATTTCAAAAAATATTTCTGATACAATTAAAAATAAAATATATTTTTGAGATTTCAGTAGTGTAACTTATTTTTTAAAAAGTATAAATCTTTATCTAGATTTAGATACTCTCACATCTTACAAAATATATAATTATTTGCCCGTGTAAGAATTTTATATCTTTATATCTTTATATATATATATATATATATATATATATATATATATATATATATATATATATATATATATATATATATATATATACATATATAATATTATAAGAATATTATATCAAATTTATTTTGTCAAATTTGTATTACTTATTTTATTTACTTTTTAATTTTAGGTGCCCCAAGAAGTCTTTACGGTCTTATCACAGAGCACCGCGGAAGAGCATTTGAAAGGAGGTTTACACCTCCCCTTCCTTACCCATTGTTTATAAAACTTTCCCAGAGCTGGCATTGAACCATGGATCTCTAGTTTCTGAGGCAAGCGTGCTAACCACTGTGCTCTGGCTACTTGAAGTTTATAAAGTGATTAAATTGCAATGATTATGGGTGAATATAAAAAAAAGGATATTAATGTATAATTCCTTCATTGATTTACTTTTCAATTATTATTTGCGCTTATCCCTATTTAAGTCAGTTGGTGTATGTACACTTGACTGGGACTATCTAAATAAACTATAACTAACATAAATATAATGTAAATAAACAACAATATTAGTTAAAAACATAAAACAACTTTGAATAAAACATTATAAATCAAATAAAATAGTTCTCAATAGAGTATTCAAACCCTCTGCTTAAACTGGCGAAGCTTGAAAATAGAGAATCAGAACATCCCTGCATTACACTAACATATTGATTGAATTAATCTTTTTAAACATATTTAATACTACCCACATATAATACTTATATGCATTATAATCAAAGCAAATTTATGTTTTTATAAAACATCTGTTATAAAATCTTTTTCTTTTGTATCTTTTGTAAAATCTTTTGTATCTTTTGCAAAATCTTTTGTAAAGTTTTATCTTTTATAAAAGATATGTCAGTTTAAAAATAATCATGACAATTGACAAACCAAACATGTTGCTTTATTTTTAATTGTATTTCAAATACTTTTTGAAATTGCTTGAAAAGTTATGCAAATAAACATAATTGTCATGCTGATTGTGTCAAAAAAAAATTACAATTTCTCTTGCAGAAAAAAAATTCTATGGTGATGCCATATACTGAAACTGATAAATTATGCAGTCTGCAGATTGCGGCGTATATCATGAGACTTTGAGAACCAAAAAAAAATGGAGAAGGTGAGCTTCACCTAAAACAACAAGTTTTATTGATACATTTATAATTTTTAATTTTAATCAAAAAAATTCAGCCCAACATTTTCTTAAACATTTTCTGTAATATAAACACAACTTGTCTTGGCACTTAGGGATCCCTTTAAAAAATCAATATTATGTTATGAAACAAAGAAATGAAAAAAATTCACTTGAAGTTTTTTTGACTTTGTTTTGAAAAATTTTAAGTTGGGAAGAAGAATAACTTGAAAAATTTAATTGATTAAAGTGCACAATTTAAAAATTAAAGTATACAAAAATATATATTTATTGATATAGAGGATTATAAATATTATGATTTTCAATTGTGAAAAAGTAAACTAAATAAAAAATAACCTTAATATATATTTACCTTTCCGTCTACCATGTTCAAATTATTTAAAAGGTCAGAAAATGCGCTAGTCAGTTTTTTGGCAGCATCTAATAACGAATGACTATTCATATCATCATCCATTAAAGCAGCTAATAACTTGATTCCATGAACTAAATCTTCAAGGTTGGAAGTTCTAGATAACAAAATTTAAAGAATACAACAAATTGAAGAAAATACTTGCAATATCACAATAGCTAATAGATTTAAATTTAGATTAAAGATTTTTTTATTATAATAAATACAGATACTTGAATACTTTTAGTTTAAGTATATATAATTTTTTAAAGTTCAAGTATTTTAAATTTTTTAAAGTTTAAGTATTTTAAAGTTTAAGTATATATAATTTTTTTAATATTTAAGTATATATAATTGAAAAGAAATTCATTCTTTTCTTTATATATTCACACATATGTTAAACTTACATTGTTGACACTCCAGCTCCTACTGCTGTGTAATTAAATCCCTCTGGATCACCAGAGGTTAAAGATATTATGGCAGCAGTTGCAGCAGACATAGCAGCTAAACGACTTGATATGTTATTTTTTGAGATTTCCATCTGGTTATCTTTCCACTTCAATGATTGCTAGAAAAAAAGAACAAAATAAGAAAAGAAAAAAAAAGAACAAAATCAGAAGGAAAAAAAGAACAAAATAAGAAAAGAAAAAAAAAGAACAAAATCAGAAGGAAAAAAAGAACAAAAGAAGAAGAAAAACAAGGCGAAATTGGTAGTAAAATTTTTATAAATTAATAAAATTTAGTTAACAATTAATTACTTACAATAAATTAATAAGTGAACTACTATTTTACTTTACATTATGCCCCTAGGTGCCGTTATGTTATTACATTACCATTTTTTATCTATGACATATTACAGAGCATAGTGGGCAAAAATTTAAGATATAAGTTAATAATTAATTTTAAGTCTTATATATAGGCTTACAGGGTCATTTCCTAAATCAGGTATTAAATCAGCAGTTTCTGACATATCTTCAATAACAACTCTGATTCTTTCGTGACCATCAGTAACATTTTTCATCAATGCTTTCTGTCCGGCTGTAAAGTTTAACATTTGTGCTTGATGTCCCATAGGTGGTTGATGACCAGTATGTGACATATTGCGGGTACTTAGTGATTGTTCATCTGGCATGCTACGGACTTCATAGGAGCTTGGGCCTTGGCCACCAGCACGAATGACAGCTGGAATAGCCACATTTCCAGATTCAGGTTGTTTTGCCCGATTGGATTGATGCTGCAGAACAGTAGCACGAGAAGGAAGAACTGTGTCCTCTAGCATGACACTACTTTCATCTCCATCACCTTCAAACATGTCATGAGCTCTTCGCTAAAATATATATATATACATTTATAATTTATTTATATCATAATACTTATTTAAACTTATATAAAATTATAATGCTCATTAAAATACAATTCTTAATAAAACTATTTAATATTGAATACATATAATACTAAATTACTAACTTTTATTGGATATTTTAAAATATAAATTACCTTCTTAAGTATTATGTCAATGTAACCAGCAATAAGCTGACTTATTTGTTCACCTTCAGAAGTTTGAACAGAATAATAGCCTTCGGTATAATCTCCAAAATCCTATAATAAGTAAACACTTTTTTTTATGTGCACAAATTTAAAATACAATTTGAAAAACATTATTAAGTAATAAGTACATTTTCCTAGTTTAAGGTTAGTTATGAACATTTTAAAATCCTTAACTATGTAGATATCAAAGGTTTGTAAAACAGAAAGTTATAATTTTATGAAAATAAAATTCAGAATAAAACTGATCCTCATCACCATACAAATGAAGTTTAGTTAAAAACATCACCATACAAATGAAGTTTAGTTAAAAACTTAGCTAAGGCATCAAGATAGAAATATACTTTTGAATTAGAAAAGAAGACCAGGCATATCTTGCCACAATTATCGTAACCTTTATGCAGATTAAACTTGTTTGTTTTTTTCTTCTGTAAAATGTTTTAAAGGGATTACCAAGTGCCAAGACAAGTTATGCTTATTTTGTAAATAAATATTGGAAAATAAGTTTTGAGTTTATCAAAATTACTAAAGCAATTTATTTATTGAGATATTAACAAAAAACATTTGTTGTTTTGCTAATATACTTCCGGTTGAGAGGTTAACGTTAACTCCATAAATCTGCATAGTTTTTTCCTTTGTAAAAATATCTGGTTTGAATTATAAATGTACTCACCATTGAGTTTTTTTAACAATTTACACAATAAAATTAGATTTTATTTTCTCTTCTTGGTTTTCCTCATTAGATTTGGTTTTCCTCATTAGATTGGGTTTTCCCCTTTTATAAAAAGATGTGCTACATTAAACATTTTAGAACAATTTTTATTTTGTTAAAAGTCTCCAGCTTTTAACAAAATAAAAATTGTAAATAAATGAAGGTTATCGCTTTTCTACTTTGTTTTTATTTTTATTTTCACTAAAATATTTTGTTTTCAATTACCGTAAAATCAAACATATTTTCACTATTTCTTATTTAATTAAAAAAAAAAAAAAAGTTTTCAGTTCTAAGATTTTATTAGCAGAACTTGTTTTTCAGTATGATTTTTAAATTTACATATCTTATATTTATAGCACTATATAGCATTAGTTTTGTAAAATAAAAATAAGTTAGACTTATAAAGCATTTACTTATTGATTGTGTTATTTTTTTAAATATTTTTTTTATTCGTTTTTTAAAAGTTTTTATATAAAGGCATTCTTCTACAAAAAAAATTAATTGCAAAAGGGAAAACCCAAACAAAACATTTATAACTCAAGTTTAAGTTAATTGAAAGAACTTTTTTGAATTGATGTCATTTATTAACTACAAAAGTGCATTAATCAGACCAGTATTATTATTATTATTTTTTTTAAATCAAGAAGGAACTTACCGTCAAGAAAAAAAAACAGAACTTGCATTTGAGGAAAAAAAAAAGCATTAAAAATTATAAATTTTTTGCTAATAACTTGATAAATAATTTGTTCTGGAAAGTTTAATTACCATGAAACTTATTTTTTAAGGATTATTTATGATATGAACACAACTTGTCTCGGCACTTGGGGATCCCTTTAAGTAAATAATTGTTTTTCTACAAAAAATTATCTTGACAAACCAAGCAATAATATTTTTTTACAATTTAGTTATAAAAACTTAAAACAGATAAAATTAAAAAAAAATAGGAAAAAACTTAAAACAGATAAAAATTGTGAGGATGAGAAGGAAAATTCTTAATGACAAAAAATTATTAAATTTATAAAAAATTTTCCATCATTGTAAAAAGAAAAATTTCAAAATAACCTACTAAAGTAAAACTATTTGGTGATGCAGCCCATCTACGTACTTGAGTGAGAGGCCATATTTTTAAAACCTAAATAAAACAAACAAACTTTGTTTCATTAAATAAAAAATAAAATAAAATTATAAAAGCATTATCTTTTTAATTTACCTGCTTTGTTTTTTCATCTACACGTAAAACACTCTCTTTATTGACACCAAGTAACCTGGGTACAAGTTTGTTCTTTCCTTTCATTTTTTCCTATAAAAATAAAATCTGATAAAGTCTGTAAAAATAAAAAAGTGTGAGCATTAAAAAAAATCAGATCCTAAAGTCACAATTAACTTGAGTTGGTAACTTATAATTTATCTAAAGTTTTAAACACTTTCTTTTTATAACTTTATATATCAAAATATTTTATAAGTTATTCAATAATTTAATGATAAATTATACCTTAACTAAAAAGAATGTCACACCATATGATTGTAAATTCTGGCATAGCTGAATATACTTATATTTTGAGTTCAGGGCATCCATTCCCATTATATTTTTATGTTCCTTAAATTACACAAATTGTTTCTTTAAATTACAGACAAATAAAATAAAAACTTATAAGACAAGTATTTGTTTATAGAAGAAGCAAAAAAATAAAAATAAAAAAAGACCTCTTTAACTCTTTTTTCGGCTTCTTTTTTCTTTAAATATTCTTTAGGAAGAAAGTCTTTTAAACTAGATTAAACAGATGTGTTTTTTATTAAAATAACAATTATTCATAATTAAGTTGATAAAATTTAACCTACTCAATATAACCAGATTTATAACGACTTTCATCAAAATCACCATGTTGAATTTGAATTTGATATGCAGCAAACTGTATAAAAAGATTTTTAAATTTTTAAAAAAACTTTTAGCATAAAAGCCTTGTTATTTTATTAACTTTATTAACAAACAATTTTCACAAATATTTTTTTCACATTTTCAAAATTTTTCACATCAAGATAAAAATGTAATAGTAATAAATGTAACAGTATAACAAAAGTAAAACCACTTTATTTACTTAGATAACTATGTTTATGGATGCCAATTATGTAGTGTTAATGGTTAATAGCTTTTGCAATTTTAAGGTTAAGAAATTTAGAAAATCCGGTTAAAAAAAGAACATCAAGTTTTTGTTTTTGTCCTGCTATTATATATTAACTGATACAACACTCATACATAAATATTTTTCTGTTACGTACTGACTACAATGAAGATTTTACTTGCTCTAAGTAAAATCTTTATTGATTTACTTTAAGCGAAAAAGACTTAACTACACTCACTGCATGAGATCATGATGAAATCAAACTAAGTATCGTCTCATTCTTTAGTTTATTTTTTATACTTCAAACCTTTCTATTTTTAGCCCCAATACCCTTATTGTCCTCTTACGTTCACCTGAACCATAAATAACCACAAGTACAAAATGAATAAATAAAAAAACTGAAAAAAAGTCTTGTGACAGTGACCCCACAAGACTGTGGGGTCACTGTCACAAGACTGTGAAGTCATTGCTATCAACCCTTTTTTAACCCTATAGCTCAGAAACAAAAAAACAAGTAGTAGTTTTAGGTAGAAATAAGTTATAAGGTATAAAACCAACAAAGATTGTAACAAAGAATCAGAAAAATATTTGCTAAGATTTTTGATAATCACCTTTTGTAAGTTAAATGTAACATGCTGGTTCAGGCAAAAATCGACCAAAGCAGTTGGCATAAGAAAATTTTGTAAAATTTGTTTTTCTGCATGTTCAAAAGTGATTTTTGTAAGGTTATGATCATTTGATAAAACAAGGTTTGTAAAAACCAAGTTCATATTCAAAAGTGATTTTTGTAAGGTTATGATCATTTGATAAAACAAAGTTTGTAAAAACCAAGTTCATATTCAAAAGTGATTTTTGTAAGGTTATGATCATTTGATAAAACAAGGTTTGTAAAAACCAAGTTCAATGTTTATACCAATTTTTCAAGAAAACCCTTCAAATGTATAAATATACTCAAATGATCAAATAACTATGCCAAATTTTTAAATTTTATATATATAAAAATAATGTCAGAGTCAAATATTTGTGATTTAAACAAACCTTTCCCCAATTGAGATTTTAATTTTTACATGGTCACCACATTTTTAATTAATAAACTTTGATTTAATTTTAGTTAAATCAAAGTTAGTTAAAAAAATAAAATGTTTTTGACAAATTAAAATCAATAACACTATTTGTTAAAGAATGTAATTTAGACATATCTATACAAGTGTAGAATGGTTAAAAACATCAAAAACAAGGACTCAGTACAAGTTAAAACCTGGTCAATAGGAATTGTTTAAATTGTAAATGTGTTGCTTATATAAAATTTTAAAATTTGGCACAGTTTCACTATTATAAATGTAATTCATAACTTTAAAAGGTTCTCTTGGAGATTGCCATAAATATTAAGCCTGATTTTTACAGACAAGAAGTACACACCTTAGTAGAACATCATATGACACGTTACAATCTCTGCGAATTAGTAAGAAATTGATTGGATTGCCTCACTTATTATATTTTATCGTTAGAATGACAAGTTAGTGAAAAAGTAAAAGTGTGGTCAAGTGTATTATTAAAAATTAATTTAAAAATTGATTCATTAATGTAAATGTAATAAATAGATTCCTAGATTCCAGGTGATTCTTTGTATTTCTGGATTCTTGATACAAAAAATCTTGTGACCTACTTTTTATCACTCAGATGTTTGATAACTCCCAAGATGTATAGATATTATGGATATTAAAAAAGGGAACATTTTAACTAGTTTACTACAGACTAATGCCTTTTTGTGCAATTTATTTTAACTTCTTTTTGTACAATTTATCTTAACTTAGATTACCCATCATCAATAAAAGTTTTCATAAATGCAGTAGTTTTAGTAACAGTAGTTTTCATAACCACGTTCGAACAACCTAAACGAAACAAGCATTACCTAGATCTTGTGAATTTGGGAGATCTTTTTGAGTCAGTCAGGCAGTGGTAAGTTGTGTACAGCATTCTAACAATTTTCACAATTTTGTAACTATTTTTTATTCTCACCTTTTTGACTTGTTATTCTTTTTTAGTAAGCCAAAAAGTTTCTTCTTGGTTTTTCCTGTTTATTTATTTATTTTTAAACCATCCTTCACTGGATTTATGATTTGAAATTTATTTATAGAATTTACAATGAATAGATTTTTAAGTCTGATGAATGATGAGTAATCGAACACTATTGCTGACTACAAATTTTTTTTTTATTTTGACAAATTGATCTCGGATGTTTAGATGTTTTGGTGATTTAAATATTTCAGGAACTTAAACTAGGAAGAAAAATTTTTATAAAAAGTTTTATATGTAATATTTTTAAATTGTATAAACATTTACTTTTATTATAAAATCTAATTTAAATTAAATTTTATTATCAAGATAAAGTAACTTAAAAAAAAACTTTTAAAAAATAATTGTTTGAAAGATTTTCAGAAAGACACAGAAAATTAGTTTCAAATGTTTAAATTTATCATAGAAAATACATTAAAAAAATCTACTAGTAACATTTTTTTATAAATTTACACAAAACACGTTTATTTTAAACAATCATTATAATAAATTTTTATTTTAGAAAAAATTAACAAGATGAAATTTAAAGACCAAAAGATATTCCTAACACAACAATTTTGCATTGCATTTAAATTAAAACATCTAAACAGCCGTGGTCAAATTTTAAAGAAAAAAAAAAATTAGCGTGGTCAGTTGTGGTCACATTTTGCGATTGCAAGCGTGGTCACCTTGTGCAATTGCACGCAATTCCTGTCCAAGCCTGAGATTTAGAATTTGAATAAAAAAACTTTAAATATTATTAAAAAATAATTAATTTTAAAATTTTCAAGTTTACCTCCCAAAAACTTCAGGATCACTACAGTAAAGTAGAGGATTTATATTTTATTTTTGTTAATAAGTAGACAGCCAATAATACGTCATACACCTTAACTGTTATAATAAAATTGCTAATTATGAGGTAATCATTATTACTTCATAAACCTTGGTCACTATGAAATTACAACAAATTTGTATGTTTTAGTTAAACTGTGCATTTTGTAAATCTCAAATATGTTTTTAATACAAGATTAACTGAAATTTGGCTATTAACCACATTAACAAGTGAAGTATAAATGATGATGGTTCAGAGGGCATATTGTGAAAATTGAACTTGTTTTACTGTGGAACAGCCTCGCCTGTCCGAATTTTTGCTTTGATGCTATATAGTTAAAAAAGGAAAAAAAGAAACTACCACTGGTAGTAACTTATTTATCTAGAGAAAGTTAACAAAGAAACTCATGCTGGGAATGTAAAATCAAAAAAAAATATTTTGAAAGGATATGAGAAGAATGACTTCAAGTTACCTTAAAGTGGATGAATGAAAAAACCATACTATTTAGTAAAAAGTCTAACCAATTTAGTAAAAATTCAGACATTATTACAATGCACATACGAAAACCTTTTGAATTTTATTAAAACTAGTTATAAAACACATAATGAACCTTTATGGCTTCATCAATTGTACAAGGATGTGTTCCATTAAGTATAGCATCTCGAGATTGAACATAAAGCAGATTTATCTCAACTGGATTCTTTATGTTGACACTTTGCTCATACATGTATTTTCGTCTAAATATTAGAAAAAATTTATAAACAGTTGCTTTGCTAAAATCAAAACAATTTTTAATAACTATTAAAAAAAACTTATATTACCTTAAAACTACCATTGAATCATCTTGTACACCGGCTTCACGTAATGTTTTATCATGACCTAGCCAATTTGCTAATAAAAATATCATTTATCTATTATTAATTGCTTTAAAAAATTCAATTAAAAAAGTACAATCAAATAACAGATCAACACCATACTTTTTTGTTTGCTGCAATTACAGAAGTAATAATAAATTTACTTGCTTAAATAATAACTTATAGATAATAAGATATAGTTGTTATTGTTAGAAATAGTTGCTAGTTACCATGTTAATTATCGTTTAATCTAAGTTTGTTGTTAATTACTACTGCATTTAACTACTATTACTGTTTTATTAAGTTAAAACTATTTGCATTTAAGTAATTTCTTACACATAGTGAATCATAATGGGTTGTATATACTAAAAAAGAAAGAAAACGTAAGGACCTAGATAGTACACAATAATGTACTCTGAATGTAAAAAATAGGATCAGAATAAAAATAAGCCAGAAAAAGATTTTAATGAGAAAAGTGCAGGATCAATGTTCCATATCATTTTGTAGAGATGTATCACAATATGGTGATTGTAACAGCAATTGTGATTTTAAGTTCAGCCAACAAAAGCATAAAATTTAACCAAACAACCAACCCTTGAACAAAGTTAATAGTCATGATTTTAAACAACCCTTGAACATAGGTAATAGTCATGATTTTAAACTATTAGGACTATAACTGAGATAACTTGTGTTATTTTTTTATAAATATAATAAGATGGTAAATGAAGATTTTACAGTGCTAAAACTAAAAAAAATGACTTAGCAACGCCAAATGATGAAAATAATATAGGAACAAAAAGTCTTACTTTCATCATCAGTGTGCAACTTTTTTTTCAAAGTTCTCATTTTTTGTTTGTCTCTTTCTTCAACTTTAAGTAAAGTACTAGTTTTTACGGATTTATTATCCTGCAAAAAGTGAAAAAAAAAACAACATAAAAAATAAAATCTTTACAAATGCGTAATAATTGTATTTCTAATATTAATTTTATAAAAAGTTAAAAAAATACCTTTCTTCCGATGGTTCCTGTAGAAAACTCTTCCTTTTTTTCATCTTTACTTTCTTCAATAAACAGTGAATATTCTTCAACATTTGTTATACCTGCGCAATTGTAAAAATATTTGCTGTGAATAAAAACAAAGTTGATAATTTACCAAAAAAATAGGCAGCTGTCTCATAATTGACTCACCAACTTTTTCACATATTGTTTCTAACACAACACCAACAGTTTGGCTGTCGTCAATCTAAAATAAATATTAATATTTTGCTTTAGTTTGTTAAACTGTTATAGTTTTATACCAATAAATTTTCAAATCACGCTGTTTGTGCTGCTGTTTACCTTTTTTTTTTTAAATGTTTTTTGCTTTTTATTTACATTTTTTTTGTTTATTCTTTGGATTTATGTTATCTGAATCAAATAATAATAATTACTATAACTATTATTGTTACTACTTTTATTATTATTAATGTTGATATTAATATTGTTAACAATATTATACATATTTTACTATTGTATTTAAGTAAAATAATTAAGATGGCTGATCAAATTTACAAGCATGCATATTTTTTTGGAAAAGGTTCAACAAGAAAAATTTATTGCAAATATTGTGATAAACAAATTACAGCATGCTTAACTTTCAGATGGATGCAGCATATAAGGGGATGTGAAAAAGCTTCTGATAATGTTAAATTGTGCTTCAAAAAAACAAAAAGAGAAGTTCAGAGTGTTTTAGTTGAAACAAAAGGCAATAAAAATATGGCCTCGCAAATCTCTGAAGATTCAGTTTCTAGGCAATATGGTAAAATAACTATGCTAAATTCATAGTTTGACGCTATAAACTAAGATGACATTGAAAAGATTGGTAAATTATATACAAAGTGTTTTTCCATAAAGGAGTAACTTTTGCATTAGCTGATTCTTCTACTTGGAAGCTGTGATATAGCTGATCATTATGAAACTTTATTGTTACATTTATAAAATTCTTGTCATAATATTATTAAAGTTAATTGATGTAATTTATTAGTCAAGTCATAAGCTATTTTTGTATATAATTATGCCCTCGATAATTTTTGTTTCTGTATAAAAGTTGTAAATAGAATTTAATAAACAGAGTCAAGTAAAAGTAAAGAAAGTTGTCGTATTAACAAGCTATTTTGGCAGTATGGCATCTATGGCAAAAAAGATTTTGGTAAATTTGATGGATCTGGAGATATTGTAGTGTGGCTGAAAAAGATCAAACTGGTGGGAGAGCTGCAAAATATGGGCGATCTTTCATTGATCATTGTTTCTTGAAGGCAGTGAGTTTGTACTGTATGAGCAACTTGGGGAGAACCAAAAAACCGCCACTGCGGACATTGAAAAAGCTCTACTAGATGCATTTGCAGTCGATGGTTTCCAAGCTTACGAGCAGTTCAGAGATCGGAGATGGAATGATGGTGAATCTGTTAATGTGAATTTGGCCAGTTTGCGTCAACTTATGGGTTTGGCTAACATTGAAAGCGAAGAATTATTGCTAAGAGCATTCATAACTGGATTGCCGGGTGAAATTTCAAAACAGCTACGAGCACAAGTAAAAATATTTGGGATCAGTTTACAGGATGCATTAAACCATGCACGAGTACTCATGACGGAAAAAACAAAAGAAGAGTATGTTTCAACAACAATCTCTGGTTTCTATAAAAATGTTTAAAAACCATCCACTACTGATTTTAACTGCTACAATTGTGGCAAGCCTGAACATGTTGTCCGAGTCTGTTTTTCAAAGAAACAAATTGTTAGTGATGGAATAAAATGCTTTAGATGTGGAAAATCTGGACACATTGCAAGATTTTATTTGTTGCATCAGGGAAACTCAAATGGGGAATCGCGAGCGCCAGCTGTTTCCCTAAACAACTAATGGCGCTTCCAATATGCACTGTGCAGATGAACACCTTTGCAGGAAAAGCACTGGTTGACAGTGGATGTACTCGAACTATTATTTCAAATAACATCGCTTAGAAAGCTGGTGTTCATATCAGAAGAAATGAACTAATGGTGTTGGCTGTTAATGGAGAATTTGTGAAAACGGAGGGAGAAGCTACAGTTAATTGATCATTGAAGGAAAAAAACTCAAAACATCAGTAATGATTCTGAAAAGTTTTGTCAACAGTATTGATGCTATTATTGGTATGGATGTCATTAATCGCTATAGAGGAGTGCATTTGTACAATGGAAAAATTGAATTTAGTTTTGTTTCATTCATGCAGAGAAACAAGCTGTTGGTATAAAGGACAAGGATTTTGATGCTTATTTTGATGGTACAAAGTGGACTGCTAAATATAAATGGAAACAAGGTCAATCACAACTGAGAAATTCTGTCGCGCAGTACAAGGTAAAACCCCAGTTGTTACATCAATTTAATGACAAGATAAACTTATGGGTAAAAAATAGCTGGTTGAAACCATGCAGCATAGAAGAAAAAAGTACAAAAGGGATTGTCCCGTTAATGGCTGTTGAGCAGGAAAATAAAAGAAAGATACGACCTGTTCTGGACTTTTGCAAACTGAATCAGTATGTTAATTCACATAATGCCTCAAGTGACGCATGTGATGAAAAAGTTAGAAAACGGAGAACTGTTGGTGACAAGTTTGCAACGTTTGATCTTAGATGCGCCTATATGCAAATACACATCGATCCGAGTTTGTGGGAGCATCAGAAGGTAGTCTACAAAGAAGAAAAATACTATCTTACAAGTCTTGGTTTTGGGTTAAATTCTGCCCCAAAAATAATGTCTTCAGTCTTAGACAATGTGTTGAATCTCAATGCAGGTATTAGTGAAGCAACTGACCACTACATTGACAACATTATTGTTAATTTGGAAAAGACATCAGTTGAAAAGGTCGTAAATCATTTAGCGTGTTATGGATTGGTAAAAAAAGAGCCGGTGCAATGTGATACTGCACAAGTGTTGGGTTTGCAACTGTTTAGAAATTAAAAAAAAGGAGCTTTGTTGGAAACGTGGAAACATCATTCCAAAGTCACAAGATATCAAAACTGAAAAAGTAACACGACGGAAACTTTTTTCAATATGTGGACACTTATTAGGTCACTATCCTGTTGAAGAATGGCTTAGAATTGCCTGCAGTTTTATAAAACGTCATAGTCAAGGAGATGCTTGGGATGATCTAATCGGAGATCAAGCTCAGTCATGGTTGATCAAAATATTGCGCTGATTAGAAGTTTGTGATTCTGTGAGAGAGAAATGGAATGCTAAAGGGATTAAAAACGGAGCAACATGGTGGTGTGATGCAAGCAGCATGGCAATGGGGGTTGCTATGGAATACGATGACGTAATAACTGAGGATGCAGCCTGGCTTCGAAGTTTAAATGATGTCATGCATATTAATATTGCTGAATTAGATGCTGTGGTGTGTGGATAAACCTAGCTATTAAGTTGGATATAAAGATTTTGTCAGTATTCACTGATTCAGTTACAGTTCATGGATGGTTAAAAAGTATGCTGACTGAAAGTCACAGAATTCGATCAAATGCATTATCAGAAAGGCTTATTAAAAGAAGACTTTCTCTATTGCAAGACTTAATAAAAGAATATAACATAAACATCATGTTGAAATGGGTTCTGTCCTCCAAAAACAAAGCTGACTTGTTGACAAGAATTCCAAAGACTTGGATAAATGAGCTTTCACGAAGAAATACTAAAGAACTATGTGGAGTAAATATTGCTGAAGAAATTCGTAATTGTCACTCAAAGCATCATTTTGGTGTTAATTGGACAATGTTTACAGTGCAACAAAGACTTCTGCACGTATTAACAAAAGACGTTGAAGAATGTGTTCGCAAATGTTGTCAATGTAATTCAATTGATCCAGCGCCAATAAAATAGGAAAATGGAGTGCTAGATGTACCAGACACAAGGTATCGAAATGCTTGTGATGTGACTCACTATAAAGGGTCGCCATATTTAACAATGATTGACTGTGGACCAAGTCGGTTTGCAATTTGGAGAAAGTTGCCTCGCGAAGATACCAAAAATGTAGTAAGTCAATTGGAATCCGTATTTAGGGAGCATGGCCCACCACAAAAACTGTTGATGGATAATGGAGCGATGCTTAAATCCAGTGAACTTTCAAACATGAGAAAAATGGTGTGTAAAAAAGAAGTATAGATATGCCTATTAGGTCTGATATGTTTATCTATTTCACATATAATCAAAAGAATTTTCTGCTGATTTAAAAACTCATTTTAGACTCATTATTCATGTATTGGATGGATGGTTAGATTGCTAATAATGTTTAAGAACAAAAAACCAAATAAATGTCAAGTTACAAAAATAAGCTTCAACAACATGCAAGACTCAATCAAATATATCACAACAGAACTGCTATAACATTGTTGCTATAACAACTGAATGACTTTTATCATAGCAGAAAATGTTTGTAACTTTTATAGTTGCTACTTTTTGAAAGTTTATTAAAAAACAAGTTATTTCAATATTTATTTATTATTGGTTATAAATGAGTTTTCAATAGACCCCATTTTAACTTTCCTTTAAAAGTTTAAGCTCTAGCCTAATACAAATATAAAAATATAAAAACTGAAATATATACAAATTAATTTGTTCAACTAGATAAAAGAATATTAACTGATTCAAAACCTATTGGATTTAAAAAAGTGTTAGCTACGAAAGTGATATTTGAACCAAGGAGTTTGTTTTTATTGGTATATTTAATTTTTGTTAAACCATTCAAAATTTAGAGGAAAAAATTACTAGCGTTATTAAATTTAAAGTTTAAACAAAATTTTACCATGACTGTTTTGACAGATCCATCCAACATTTTGACTTTTAAATATCTGTGCTTATCTCGATAAATGAGTTCAGTCTAAAGAAATGATTAGATTAAAAACTTTATCAAAAAAACGTGTATCTCAGAAAGTCAGTAAACTTTTTTCAACTAAAATTTTATTTTCAAAATATTTGAAATATATTTATATATACCCCATTAACTATTCCATAAAATTCAAGAGTCCTATCATTTTCAAGCCATTGACTTTTTAAAATATCGTTTTGGTCAATATAAAAGATTCCATAGTTCTGATCTGTTTTAAAAAAAATCATTTAATAGAAAAACACAGAAAAACAAGTATGGACAATTACTTGACTGTTTAAAAACTTTTTTAAAACAAAAAATTCATAAACATTTATAAATAAAAAAAAGAAAAAAAAAGGGCTTAAATCATTAATAAAATAAAAAGTAAAAACTGTTAAATTCAAGAGGGTTTTACTTGGTTTTGGAGCAGCTTCAGGTATTTTTTGCCGTGTTAAATTGATGACTTCTTGAATAGTCGAAGATGGTTCAAACTAAAAACATTTATAAAATTTTATTTGAGAAAAAAAAAAAAATTTAATTTTGAAAAACAAAAATTATGTTCCAAAAATTCAGTAGAAAGTTTTTTTAATCTTATTTTCAAAATTTACTACATAATAAACGATTCTAAAAAATAATATTTTAGCACTAGTTACATTTAAAGTATAGAAAATGATACGAGAGTTTTTCATGTTAAATGATATCTTGAACAGATATAATTATAACAGATAATAATCAAAAAATCATCAGCAGCAGCATCATTATACTCCATGTCATCATCATCGTTAACATTATTTTAGCATCAGTGTTTTTGTAATTATTTTTGCGCCAACTAAACTCAGAAAGGTTTTTTCCATTGACATTGAAAAAAATCTTAATTCACCTTTGATTTTGATTTAAAAGTCAATTTTCAAAAAAAGTTTGTCACATTGTCATTGTACAATGATTAAAAATATCACTTATAACTTTCTTGACAAAAAAAAAAGCCATAACTAATAATTGTTATTTGCAAAAACAGACAAATATTTTAGAGAAAAAAATGATAATTTATTGTAAATAAATATGATAATTTATTGCAACAAAAAATTATTAAATTACCTGGAATGTTTTGACAATTTCTAATGCCTCAAGGTTTACTTTGATAACAATAAGATTAGACATTTTGTTTTTAGTTGTTCAATCAATTTACATTCTAATAAAACAAAATTATCATAGCAATGTTTAATTAAATAAAAACTTATTATGGATGTAACTATTTTTTGAATTAATTTTTATAAACAATATTTCAAGGGAGTATAGATACCCTCATTATCAAGTGTAATATATATACATAATAGAAGTTTTTATTTAACTATATATGAAGGGCTTATTGTAAAACAATGACAAGCCACACTTTTTTCAAAAATGAGTTATTATCATTTTTATAATCATAAATAATATACGCAATTTTTATTTTTATTTTTTTGTCCAATATATAATATCCATTAGTATTTTTATGATGTATAAATTTGAGAGAATAATAGGTAAGCACTGATTTTATAGATTTAAATAAAACTTAAACGTCATTTTTCTCAAATATTTGTTTTTGTGGCTTTTCATTGTTTCACAACAAGCCCTTCATATATTAAACTCTTAAAAGATGTCTTTTAAAAATTCTTAACAATGTTTAAATATTTAACAAAGAAATTCTTGATATTACTCAGTAGCTATATACAATACATATAAACTAATTTGTTAAAAAACTCAAAACCAAAACTAATGTATTGCAATCAAACAATATATATATATATATATATATATATATATATATATATATATATATATATATATATATATATATATATATATATATATATATATATATATATATATATATATATAAACAAAGTATATTTAAATACACAAGGACATTGATATATATATATAGGCTTTGACTGGAGCAAATGAGTGTGAGAGCAGAGAAATGCTCCCCTAAAATGAACATGGAATGGCCATGCAAGCTCCTTTAAACATTTTTTTACAAGAGCTTTCAGTTTTTTTGTGTGAGTTTGACTGACAAATAGGTAGAACATGGGAGGAGTGCTGCTATGTCAACTGATAAATAGTTAAAACATGCAAGGAGTGCTGCTACATCGACTGAAGGTCTTGGTTCGGGCGGGCAGGCAGTTTAATACTTAATTTTAAATATTTTCTGGCCTTCTAAATTAACTTTTTTTTTAAACATAAAGGTTACATTTTATAGTATATAAGTTTATACATATATATATATATATATATATATATATATATATATATATATATATATATATATATATATATATATATATATATATACACTTTTGCATGCATGTATGTATGTATACATACATACATACATCCATCCATACATACATACATACATACATACATACATACATACATACATACATACATACATACATACATACATACATACATACATACATTCATACATACATATAGACAGCTTAGGCCAAAAGTTTGGATCACCCTTGCATTTTGGGCGTTTTAGCCATTTTCGGCGGTTATAGACTATGCCGCAATGACTAACTTGCACTAATTAGTGTCAGTTGTTAAAATATAGAAGACAAGCTACAGAATGAGCGTTGTTTCCTATCTTACGCTTAAATACAAAGATATTTATAGCTTATACAATCAATGTACCATTGATTTCAGTATCAGCTGTTGTTCATTATGAGAGACACACACCCAATCATGTGTAAAGCTCTAAATTTCTTATGCAGTGTTTGACTTGTTTACATTCTTAGATTGATTCACGTGCATGTGTAGAGATCTGCTAACACGCATTACAGGTTAGAAATTTCTATTTTTGGACTCTAAATACGACTTTATTGACATAATCCATATTTTGGAATCATTTCAAACAGGTAGAAATTATAAATTATATTTTAGAAGGAGTAAAGGTTGATTTTTATGTTCAATTTACCTTGTTTTACTTAGTAGTTAATTAAATATTAGTAAATATTAGCAATTCACGATTTTGTTCTGGGTGTGTTTGCAGATATTCCGACCTATAATCTTCTAATGGCACGTGGAAAGGAGTTATCAGTCGCGAAATGTGCGCAGACTATGGTGCTCCACCAGCAAATTTCAGCCATTCTGGGGGTGTCCCGATCGGCAGTCATCAAAGGGATTGCTAGAGCAACAGAGTTGGGTACACTGGATTTACGCAAAAGATCTGGAAGACCATGTGTAACTTCATTATCAGCTGATCGTCTCATCCGAAGGACCTGTATTGCTCATCCCACGTGGTCCTCCTCAGCTATATCATCATCCATGTCGGACCCACCAAGTTCCCGAACAATCAGGAGGCGATTGGTAAACGATTTCAATCTCCGGTGCTATCGTGCTGCAAAAAAAGCCAAGTTGACCGCTAAAAACATCAAAGACCGATTGGCCTTCTGAAGGAAGTACCGGCACTGGGTGGCAGAAAACTGGAGGAACGTGATGTTTTCGGATGAAGCTACCTTCACTCAGTTTCAATCAAAGTCATGTCGTGTTAGGAGACTACCAAATCAACGTTTCAATGCCAGATATGTAACACCAACGGTAAAGAAGTCACCTACGGTCATGGTTTTCCATTTCCAGTTTCACGTTGATGTCTTGAGTGGTATTCCGTGCCAATCTCAGGCAGTTGAACATACTATTAGACATCTCAGCAACAACTATGAAAGTTTTCGGACACAAACATGATTTTGCAATGTCACAAATCTCGAACAGAAATACCAAAAATTGACTCTAAATCTGACTTCTTGAGCCATAACAAATAGCAAATAACTAAAACAATTTGCTGTTATGTGTTGCCTACTACACTCTGACTATTTCCCCTTCAACAACAGCTTGCAGTTTTAAATTTAATGTAACAAATTGTCAAGTAATGGAACATAGCATTAAACCACGTGTATTTACATTATACAATTATACAGTAATTTTAATTCCCAAAGTTGTGGATCCAAGACACACTTCCATTTTATTTCAAAAGGAGTTTTTTTCATAAGTAGACTGTAATGCAACATTTTAGTAATGGTTCACAGCCCCAACTTAACCTTTACATCATAATGTCTATATATATATATGTGTGTGTATATATATATATATATATATATATATATATATATATATATATATATATATATATATATATATATATATATATATATATATATAGATGTATATATATATGTATATATATATATATATATATATACATATATATATATATATATATATATATATATATATATATATATATATAACCTACTGATGGAGAAACAGTGTAGAAAGAAAAAATTAGATAAGTGTTTTTACTAATTTATTTATTATTGCTCTGTTCTTTAAGAACATTGATCACCCTGTTTGTAGAATACACCAACGTAATTTATATATATATATATATATATATATATATATATATATATATATATATATATATATATATATATACATATATATATATATATATATATATATATATATATATATATATATATATATATATATATATACATACATACAAAAACAACAATAAAGGGCAATATATTTACCAGAAACATCAATGTTTTACATAAGCATGATATAAATTACAAAAAAATATTATGTACAGTCTGTATGGACGGTTCACTCTCATACAGTATAGCCTGGCTAAATCATAAGAGCGAATATGAGCATAATAAAACAAAAAAAACAATTAATACACACACAGAAGGTTGCTATTAGTCAATATTGATATTTTTATCATATCTCATATATTTTCTATGGTGATAAATCTTTTATCACCAATGATACAATTGTTGTTTCTATTTTTCTTGAAATAACAAGTAGTATTTAGTAGTATTAGTTTTGAGGACATCTTTTTTAATATTGTAAAAACAGATTGTTTTTAGTTTACTTCAAAGTTGATTCCAGTCCATTAATGCAGAGTATTTAAAATGTTTACCGTAAAATTTAAAAGTGCACCTCTACAAAAATTTCTTGTAAATTGACAGCCAATTGCATTGCGTAGAGTAAACCATTTATTAAATATAGGAGGTAGCTTTTTGTTAAAGCAGCTGTGAATAAATAAACAATTTTAAATATTGATTTTATCATATACTTTGAAAATTTGTAATGAATTAAAAGATATTAATGCATGCGAATTTTTTGGTAGAGATTCAGCAATCCTTATTGCTTTTTTCTGCATGATAATTAGGCAATTTACAATACTTATATTTTTACTCTATGATAGAAAGCAATAATGGCAAGTCCACTCTAGGTATTTGTCTATACCCAAGTATATTATACCCAAGTAGTTTACAAATTTTTTGCACTTAAGTTTTTTCTAATTTAACTTAATTTTAATCTGCTGATCTAATTTTTTGTTACAACTTTTAAATAATATTGAATCAGTTTTTATGGAGTTAAGGGAAGTTGTGTTGGCATTGAGCTAATTGCATATTTTTTAAAGTCATAGTTAACATACTTGTTGATTTTTTTTATAGACTTGTTATAAGAGAAAAATGACTGCGTCATCTGCAAAGTATTGGATTCTACAAAATTTATAAGCTTTAAACATGTCGTTTATATAAATAGGAAACATCAAAGGACCAAAGACAAATCCTTGAGGAACGCATATTTTGATATCATGTAAGTTTGAGCTCACCCCATTAAGTTACACAACAATGTCAACATCTACAGTGTCAAATCCCTTTTAAAGGTCATTAAAAATACCACATCCAAACATTCCTTCACCAAGATAATTTTTAATTGTTTCTGTTAGTCATAGTAAAGCAAGTGATATAGAGCATTTTGTCTGAAAACCAAAGTGTAATTCAAAAAACAGTTTATTTTCATTGAAGAATTCATTTAAGCGGTTAAACATTAGTCTTTCAAGAACTATATCAATATTGGAGAGGAGGGAAATTAGTCAATAGATTGATATTAATAGTTTTAAACCAGTTTTAAAGACAGGCATAACTTTGGCATTTTTAAAGTGTTCTGGGAAAATACCATTTGAAAATGAGATAATAAAAGCATTAGGAAGGATACTTGAAAGTTCCGTTTTTAATAGTTTTAGAATACATACATATACATATATATACACACACATGTGTGTGAGTGCATGTGTGTGAAACAAAATGAAAGTTATTTGCAATCATCTGCATTATAAGTTAAATATTGTATATAAAATATATACATTTAATTTTTGATTTGAATATGATTATTCAGTTGCGCTTAAACAACATTTATACGTCTAAAAAATATTTACAGAAGAGGTTTTTTTATTCAGATATTAAGACAACTCTTGATAGAGATAAACAAGCAATTATCTATCTTAATGAAAAATATCATACAATAGCAAATATAATACTATACGTTATTAGTATGGAAGTTAATAGTTTTATAAATATTGGTACTATTTTCTATCGCACATGCTGGAAATCTGGCAATCGGGAAATAAGGATCAGAAGATCAAGGATTTCAATGAATACCATGAAATAAAATAAAAAAACAAACCTGTTCATCTTTGTGAAGTTCAACCTGAATTTCCAAATAAAATTTATAAAAAATTAAATTAAAATAAAAAACGAAACTATTAAATATACAATTTCAGAAAACTTTGAAGCGAAAAATGTTTATCTATAATTGAATTGTAGCAGGAAAGTAGCGACTCTCCCTTCTAGACTGATTTATTCATAATGGCTACCAGTGCAGCGCATTGCATAAATTAGAAATCTTCAGAGGGCGTTTCACGGAAAAATGCAAATTGTAATCACGCTCCGTTTAATTCCTTGTTAAATGTTAAATTCCTTTTATTTTTCTTTTGGCATTATCTTTACGGAGTTTCATCATGAAAAGCTTTTAACTTTGCCATAAAAACAAATTTAATTTGTTTTTTATATAATGTAACCTTATATATATATATATATATATATATATATATATATATATATATATATATATATATATATATATATATACATATATATATATATATATGTATATATATATATATATATATATATATATATATATATATATATATATATATATATATATATATATGTTACCTTATATATATATATATATATATATATATATATATATATATATATATATATATATATATATATATATATATATATAGCTGAATCAGTTGAATTTAAGCTTTTTTATTATTATATTGTTGTAAATATATAATAATAAAAGTTAATACGTAAACTTGTTTTTTAATTTTATGAAACTGCGTTTATAACTGATACGAACCGTTTTAAGTTTCGACAACGACATTAGTAAAAATTGAATCTTTAAATGGAATAAGTAACCAATTGTCGCTCAATCTTTTTTGTAACTGTTCCATTGAAAAAGGCGCAATAAAAATAAGTGAAATTTCTTATTTAGGAGTGGAAACGGGTCATGTTAAAACTCAGCCTAGATTTTTTTTTCTAACTTTTAAAAAATGAAAATTAAAAGGCGGCTTCAGGCGGCATTAAAGTAAATCAATGTAACAACATCACCTTCTGCAAATTTAGGAAGTTTTAAAATAAACAACAATCAAAAGCTTTTTAAAAAAACAAATCAATGAAATGTAAAATATCACGGAAATGTAAAAATTTCTACTGTTTTTTTATTTTTTGTTTGTTTATTTATTCTACTATCAGTGTTACTTTGCTTTTTTATATGGATATTCAAACCTATACGATTAAAATAATCATTAATTTAATAACCAATTTATAAATATTTTTGGCATTTTAATATTATTATTATTGTTATTGTTGTTGTTGCTGTTATTATTATTATTATTATTTATTAACTTTTCGTGTTATATAACTGATAATCTAAATAAATTTAAATAAAGATAAAATAAATAAATTTGTGCATTTAAAAATATTGTGAACATTTATTTTGATTTAATCTTTTTAACATGTTTTTAAAAAGAGTCAGTTAAAACCTTCTTATTATTAAAAAGTCTTCTTAGTGTTGTTCTATAGTTTTGTTGCAGACAGCCTTGTTAATCTCGACATTCATACTTATCAATGCATATTAGATGTATTGATGAGTATACATATAAATGTAGGAAGGTGAGATTAACCAACTTTTTATCTCGGTACTCACTCAAGAAGTTTTTTATACTTATAATAATAGATTGATTACATTATAACAATATATTAATATTAATAAATTATAATAATTAGTTATAATAATAGCCAGACTTGGTTTATTTACAAAATTAGGATTTTGTAAATAAACTTTAGGTTGCCTTAGGTTGACAAATTATGGACGGTATGCAGCTCTTCTTTAGATGAGTGTAAATGATACGATATGAGAAAAAAAAGTTTGTTACGCAAACTAATTTTTTTTGGAAATGATTGAAAGTTTTCTGCAAAGTGTTAAAGTTAGGCTTGTGCAAAATATGCGATTTATAAAATATAGATAATTTAAAATATATTTTGATTATTATTTGTAGTGAAGAAAAAAAAATTTTCAACTTTTTAACAAAAAAGTTTATATAATGCACCGTTTTTTAAGTGATTGCCATGCTTTTATATTATTTAAATAATATTTTCATTTTATGTTATTTCATTATGATATTAGCAAAATCTCTATGAAAATAAGCAGGTAATTTTTATCAAACTTTTTGAGCTTTTTTTATTAAGCACACAAATTTATGTTAAACTTGTTACAGAAGTAAAAAGTAATGATTAGTTAAAACAATTGTGTAAGAACTGGGTTAACTTGGATATACTTTCCTTGATTTTTTATTACCTAAAACAACTCAATCTACAAGGTTTTCTGATATAATAACTTTACAGATATAAGGAGTTCAACATGGCAGGTAATTAGGCTTGTGTTTTTTTTTTTTTTTAATATATTAAGCTTTTCTGTTTTCCTAAATGGGTGTTTGGGTAACGTTAAATCGATAAACGGTCTTATGTTGCATTACGAGAGCAAAAATGTCGCTATATTTCAAAAAAAAACTTTATAATCACATTGATAATTTACATTAATACAACTTTTACTTTATTAGAAAAATAAAAAAAATCCTTTAAACTCGAACATAGAAATCATCGTAACTACAGAAAGTAAACAGTTTTTTTATTTTTAAATAAAAATTAACTAACACATAAATAACACAGTTTCTTCTATAACATTTTTTACGGAAAATGGAAAAATAACATTAATTAGTTATATTATTTATTTAAAACTATTACATTATTTATGCTTTAATTCAATTTTTTCAAACATTTTTCAATTTTTTTTTGAAGCGTATTTTTTACGTTTTATTTTTTTATAATTGGTTTTTGTAACAAACAATTGCGCAACGACTTGTTTTCCATTTAACGAGAGATGTTTTTATGAATTAATATTTTATGAATATTTTGAGTTAAAAAGAATATTGTATTAAATGTTGTGTTTTTTAAAACACTACAACAGAAAATTACTCACAATCAGGGCTGGGATTGTCTATAATGCTCACTCTGCCATAACTTAGGGTCGAAAGATTTTACGACTCAAAAAATGTATAAATTAAAAAATAAAACTGCATCTCCCTTATTTTCTAATGTTTAAGTATGTATACCACTGAATCCGCGCATTCTTCATTGGGCAATATAATGAAAAAATAAAAAAGAAGTGTCCGAACCTTTTGCAGTCACCCTAGCAAGTTATTAACATAACTTATCTTCAACTCTTCACTAAGGGGTTGTCCATAAATTACGTCGCGCGCTATGGGGTGGGGTTAATGGTTTGTGACGACTCATACAAAACTTGCTACTAAAGTGTTACGATTTTGTGACGGAGGGGGGGAAGTTGAAAACGGTCAAAAATTGCGTGACGGAATTTATGGACGACCCCTAAGTATTAACTCGCGCTAAAATTTGAAACGCAAGCGCTCACGCTTTTCTACTTTAAGTGCCAAAAAATTACCATCTATTGAATAAAAAGTTTAAAGTAGAGATTTAGTAATTGATTTAGTTCTTGTTCATTTAATATAAATGTACTTTTTACATTTTTAATTTGTTAATTAAACCTGTAAAAACTTAAGGGTTTTTAAAGCAACATTTAATTTTTATTTGAGATTATGGAACTATTTTTAACCAGTTAAACACTAATTGCAATGTTTTGCCAATCATCGAAACAAACTTTTTAAGTAAAATCAATTTTTTTTGTACTTCTAGAGAATGAGGTGGAACAGAGCAGAATTTATGGTAGAATGAATTTGGGTTTCTTAGTTAACTTTAGTTGCTGACGCACAGTATAAACGTTGGTAAATCGAAAAGAAAGAATGACGAACCCAATGCAGAAAGTGAGGCTGATAAATAAAACTATAGAGCTGAAAGTTTTTGAGAGTTTCAGACCGTTTTAGTTTACGTCAAAATTAACTTTCAAGTTACGTGTCTGAATGATAAGTGGTATCGGGATGGGATTTAAAATGTTTTTTATTTTCAACATAATAATTATAAAGTACTTCATCAAGTTAGAGTCTCTGAAAAACAGGTAAAGTTGTGTCCATTTTTTTCAGTAAAGAATATTTTGTCATGACGTATAAGACTGTTTATTAGCATACAATTTTAAAACTATAGCGTAGCGTTAAAATTTAGCACCTGAATGCGACAACCGGTGTAGCATGCAATTTTTACCCGCGAGTTTTTTTACTCCCCAGTATAAAATCGCATATTAAATTTTACATCGTAAAAATTTTGCATTCAATTGTTACTCCTATAATAAAATTTTACTCCTATATTTTGCGGCAATTTGTATTTTGCGACTATATTTTGAAAATATTTTAAGGTTTTAAAGATTTTGCTTTTTTTGAGCAATAAAGAAGTTCAAGAATATAAATAAAGGAGATAAAGAATACAAATAAAGAAGCGACTCTGTTTTAAATAAACACTGTTTAAAAATTATGCAGTGTTTAAATCAATTGACAAAATGCTTTGAATTATTATTAAGCATATTGTTCCCGTATGGCGCTTTAACCCAACTCTTTATTTGAAACTCTGTGGAACTTGTATATATATATATATATATATATATATATATATATATATATATATATATATATATATATATATATATATATATATATATATATATATATATATATATATATATATATATCTTCCAATAATAATATACTTCCAAAGTAAATTTAAGTTGAATTGTCTAGAAGTATAGAATAATCACATAACTTATTAGGCCGTAAACTCCATGGGTAGGTCATCCATTTTGTGTTTGCTCCATACTTGCTGTATACTTGGGTATCTACCTCCATAAATGAAGCACATCTACTTACTTGCACTTGAAATATTAAATACCGTGAATGGTTCTATCCATAACTTCACTAGCTTTCCACCTTTTCTGTCATCACGTTTATAACTTCGCAACAATACTTTTCTTTCAGTAGCAATACTATCTCTGGGCTCTTTTATCGTAGCTACGTTTTTGCCTTATTTGTGACTTTTTGAATGTTTTTGTAAGCTTCATTAAAAATAAACTTACTCATTTCATTTATTTTATTAAAAGTTTCCAAAATTGCTTTTTTGTTATACGAGTCATTGTCAATCAGATTAAAACTATCATGATAGTCATTCAAGTAAGCAGCCGCGGCGCAGTGGTTGCGCACTTGCCTCTGAAACCAAGGATCCGTGGTTCAAACCCCGCCTCAAGACAAGTTTTGCGGCATCTGCTAGGAAGGAGGTGTGATCTTCCAATTAAATGCTCATCCGCGGTGCTCTGTGATAAGTCCGTAAGGGCTTCTGGGGCAAAATTAAATTAAGAAAAAAAAAAATTCTGATCAATTGGTAGAATAGGTTGCGTTTTTTAATTCACATTGAAAACAAAACACCATCAACAATTCGAGCACCTTTTCCAATTTTTAACAAAGTTTTATTGATTGATTTTGACGTTGTACTAAACCATTTGCTTGTGAATGGTATGCACTAGTCATACTTTGACGAGTATGCTTTTTCCTGTGAAATTCATTTTTCCTGTGAAATTCATTAGATAAAATCATTCACAAATTCACGGACTACTCATTCACAAATTCACGGTCTTGTATTTTAAAACATCCGTGCCTACATGTTTTTTTATACAGTAATAATGGCGCTGAATTTGCTGTTTTATCAAAAAGAAGTTCAGCTTCTATTCATTAATGGTTGTGGTAATGTTTTTAACATTCCGAACTAAAAAAATTAATTTTAATATGTTCTGTTGTTGAACTGATACTTATGTGACCAGATAATATGTTCTGTTGTTGAACTGATGCTTATGTGACCAGGCATTCGCCTTATTAGAAATATCATTATCATAATGCACAGTTTTAAATATATGATGTTGATCTTCTTTACATCAAATAACTTTTCTCTATAAAAACAATAAAAACCTGTATTCATTTATAATAGTTTTGAAATAGGCTTTGATATTTGTATTATTTCCTCTTTTTTTTTTATGATTTCATTTTATTTTTAGGTGCCCCAAGAAGTTCTTACAGTCTTATCAAAGGGCACTGCGGAAAAGCATTTAAAAGAAAGTTCACTCCTCCGTCTTTACTAGTGTTATAAAATCTATCCAGAGGTGGCGTTGAACTACGAATCTCTAGCTTCTGAGGTAAGACCTCTAACTACGGTGCTACAGCTGCTTATAAATATCAGGATTTCATGTTGAGAATTATCTCTGAAGAATAAAAATCTTAAATATGCTGTATTTAAGATTAAAAACCTTAAATACAGTGTACATACCTTTAGAACATGTATCTTTGCATGAGTAAGATGTACATGTATAGAATATACATAATACTAGTTAAATGTATAGCTTGGTTATACCAAATGAAGCTAAAAATTCATTACTTTTTATGTTTATTTGCTTTAAAGTGGCTTTATTATCATGTTAAGCATGATACATAATACATACATAAAAGTATAATAACCTGCTTGCCTATTATATACTGTTGCTAAATAACAAGCATTTAGCATAGTATTTAAAAAACTGTTTGTTAATGGATGTCTAAGTACTACAATCGACATGTTTATACTTTTTTATACAAATTAAAGATTCATTAATCAATATGTAAAAAAGACAATATAAAAAGTTACCGTTAAAAGCTACCTTAAAAAGGAGTGACTTGCATTTCTAAATTTATCCCAAATCACGCTAGTATAAAAAAATCTGATATATTAACTGCTAACCTTAACGCCAGATTTACACAGTTGATACAACTAATTATCTTTGTTTTTCTTCGAAAGTTTGATTTATCACCTTAACTAACAGCTGTCATTGTATATATAGAGTAAACTGGGGTAAGAGTAAACGGTTTAGCTTCAGATTCGAATATTTTTTCGAAGAAAAAATATTTTGTTTTTTTTTCTTTTGTTTTAGAGAAAATTCTTTACATTCTATAAATATATTATAATTAAGAAAAAATATTTTGAAAATCTTTAAAAGAATTGATTTTTATGAAGAAAAAAAACGTTTACTTTTCCCCTTATAATTGGGGAAAAGTAAACTAGTTAATTTTTAATAACAATTTTTTAAGATATTATGAAAATTAAAACTAAATAAGGATGTTAAGAAAATCAAGCAAAATTAATTAAAAATAAAATGAAAACTAATCAATTAGAAGTTAAGTTTACAAAAACTATTTTAGTCTAATATACAAAAAAAAACTATTTATTAATTAAAAAAAAGAGTTGTTTCATCGGAAGAAGCAGGTTCGCGGCATTTTTTCATGCAAAAAAACTCTTCACCAAATTTAGTATTTTTTGGGTAAACACAATCGACAAACCCAAGACTTGCAACTAAAAGCTTCACATTGGTATCACATTTTGTTTTGAGTTGGCAATGCTTTTTCCCAAACTCTACGACACTTTTTGCACCTCTTGATGTCTTTGTCTTGTCTTGGTTTTTTTAAACGTTGCACTTGCTGAGTTTCTTCTGAAGCTTCACTGAAGTGAATTTTGGGTTTCTTTAATTGCTTTGACTTTTTGGCCTCATCGTCTTGCTTTAGTTTCTTGAGCACCTCAGATGTACTTAGACACTGGCCTTCATCTCTCGGAATGCTGACTCATTTTTGCGTGTTTATATGGTGGCGCTGTAAAGCATTTTTCAAATTGCCTTTGAGTCTTTCTGTGAAGTGTTGCAACATTTGATACGTTTGAGCAGGAGTCACTGGTGTTGTTGTTAAATTTTGAAGTTGGAGTTTAATGCTGACTGATGTTAGATGATGATATAGGCTGGGATGAAAATGATGAAGCAGGTTCGGTTGAGAATGATGAAACAGACTTGCATGAAGATGATGAAACAGGCTCAGTTGAGGGTGTCAAAGCAGGCTCGGATGAAAATGATGAAGCAAACTGAGATGGTACTTGAAATGTTTGAGCAATTTGTAATTTTGATTGATCAATTTTGCTAATATCAAGTGGGAACAAACCAGTGTTTTGAAATCCAGCAATTATTTGTGTTCGTGTAAATGTGTCACCTATGTCAAACGGTTGAAGTATATGAGACGAATGAGCCGGTAAATATATTAACCTGATGTTATTGTCAATGGAAATACGTGCAACATCGTAAGTAATATGTGTGACGTGTCCGCCCAAGACTAAAATGTGAGTACATGAAATTTAAAAAAATATAGTTACCAACCAATTTTAAAGGGCGTTTAGCACCGAGCCTGCAAATTATATGCTGTTTACCTTGATCCCTGAAAATCCAATTTCGTCAAAATTTCACAAATTGCACGCAGTTTTATTGTTGATATTTGCTTCAAGAAATTGTTTTTGAACTGTATTGAAATAACTTGTTATTTTGTTTTCAGTACAAAAGGAAGCTCTGGGAGACGAAGTATTGCCGGTTACTCTGACGCCTAATTTATGACTCTATAGTTTAGTGAAACCTTGATACAGATGACTTTGATTTGTAGATGCTTAATATTCTCCAATTATTGCTATGAAGCTTTAATGAGTGATATTTCGCCTTTTTTTTATTTGTTCTATTGTAAGTTGCAATTGCTCTTCATTGTAAGTTGTTTGCGTTTTATGAATGTAAGTACGAGTCATTTTGTTTTAAAATTTTTTAGATGAATAACAAAGGCTGCCATATTTATTTGCGTCTTTAATAATTAATAACTATTATTTAGTTTAACCGCGTTCATCTTAATGCATAAGTGTGAGCAATAATCATGTTTACTCGTCCCCAAAAAATATTTATATTGGTTTTTTGCTCATAACTTTTTTCCGGAACTAGCAAATTCAATTTCGAAAAGAAAATCTTGATCGTTGATCAAAACGGTGCCTCACATTTTTAAAGATTTTTTGTTTTAGCTTTCATCAAATGCAAAAGAAACAAATTTGCCAAACCGTTCACTTTTTTTTTCGTTTACTCTAGCCCCTGTTTACTCTATATTATTAAATATACTTTATTAAAAAATTATAAACGTCGGTAAATTCAGCATGCATCGTTAAATTTTATACAATATATATGCCACTGCATTAAAAAATTCGCTCCTTTATTGTTTTTCAAAAAACGTATAAAAGTATTCACAAATAAAACGTGGTATGGTTGAAGATATACGGTTTTCCGCAAATTATCTAGTAGGAGTAATAATCTCATATTAGGAAACCTAATAAAATAAGAAACCTAAACTCTAAAAAATGTCTTTATAGTTTAAGTTAATATTCAAATAACGGGTATTTCGAAACGTCCGCTCGTCAAAAGAAATTGAAAACTTAGCTCCACAGTTAATTTTTTGTCTTAATTCATTTCTTATAACAGTCTTTATTTTATGTAACTGAAGTAGATGCGAATGAAGAGCTTTTGTTGATCCGCCAGTAATTTTCAATATTTTACGTAACTGAAGTAATATAATATAAATTATATATTTTATGTAACTGAAGTAATATAATATAAATTATATAACTTCAGTTACATAAAATATTGAAAATTACTGGCGGATCAACAAAAGCTTTTCATTCGCATCTATTTCAGTTACATAAAATATTGAAAATTACTGGCGGATCAACAAAAGCTCTTCATTCGCATCTACTTCAGTTACATAAAATATTGAAAATTACTGGCGGATCAACAAAAGCTCTTCATTCGCATCTACTTCAGTTACATAAAATATTGAAAATTACTGGCGGATCAACAAAAGCTCTTCATTCGCATCTACTTCAGTGAATAAATAGATATAAATTTTTAATTTTTTTTTTCATTATTGTTATTGTTATTATTATTATTATAACATTATTTTTATTTTATTTTTTTTTAATTTTGATTCACTCTCAACAAGGCTGCATGCAACCATTAGGTTGAAGCATTAAGGTCAAATTACTAGAAAACAAGAATAAAGTTATAGAGCAAGGAAACGGTTGACAGAAGACTTGAAAAGTTGTAGGCTGTATGCTTCAGGAAAATACGAAGATAGGAGAGAATTCCAAAGAGTTGAAATACGGGGAAATAAGCATGACGAACAAGGTTTTTTAGAGTATGTAGGGACAGATACAGTAAACCAATGAGACTTTGCTAAATGACGAGTCAAACAAGAATGAATTTTAGTTGATGGAACTAGAGATGATAGCTCCTTTGAGCAGCGTCCATGATAGTATTTGCAGAAAAGAGAAAGAGATACAACTTCACGACGATAGGCTCAAGCTTAGTAGACAGAGCGGGTCCAACTATATTTATATTAACTATATTGAGTTTATATTGAATGAATCCAAAATTTATTTGTATTATTATTACAGTTTAGATTAACAATTAAAATTAGTTTCTCACTATTTCCAAATAAACGCGCCAGTAATAGTCACAATATATAAGATTAATTAAACTTACTTTAAATTTAAAAACCAATAACGAAAAGATTGCATTGGTTTTAAATTTTATAGTTTTGTTGTTACTTTTGTTTTATTTAACGCAATTTAAACGCGGGTAATAATAGGTCAACGCAGGTATTAATCGTAAATTTATAATTTCTAAATCCGGGGATATTTTAAAAATAATCCCGGGAATTCGGGGTTATAAAATTAGAAGGGATCCTGGGATTTCGGAATCCCGGGATCCAGGATTGCAAACCTTACTTTCTTATTTTGTCACTAATTTTATTTGAAAAAAAAAAAAAAAATTCAACAGAAAAAAAGCAAATTCATTTAAGCAAACTCTACTCCACAAAAATAAAGAATATTTAACGAAAAACAAACTAACCCTTGCCACATTAAAACAGGGTAAGTTAACTTTTACATTATTTTTTAGTTTTTTTAATTTCTGTTGAAACTATTTCTTGAACATAAATTGGAAATTTTATTTTAACGCCACTCAACACAATGGCAGACGGAAAAATTTTTAATGTTTTGATTCGAAATCCCTCTGCTGCTTCCTTCCCAATTCGCTATCAAACCTTTCGTCAAATGGCTAACTTATCTGGAGACTCCACAGCTAAATAGGTTTCCTTGGTATATGGTTCGAGCATTCTACACTATGAATTTCGGGAGTTTGAGGTTTTTCTTTACATCAATTTATAGAAAGTTTGGAGAGCTCTGCAAAAAAACTGAATTATTCTTTTTTTCCAAAATCTTTTGGTATCTGGTTCCTCCAACTCTTCACAAAACTTTCTGCCATTTTAAAGCAATCATTAAAAATTGCATTCTTCTTATCGGGTTGACTGATTAAGAAGCTGGAAGAACAAGCAACAAAGTTTTGAAGCGTGTGAGGAAAAGTCAGTGGCGGAGAATATTCTTGTTTGTTCTTGTTTGTTAGATTTGTTCATGCACTTTATGGACCTTTGTGACTCGCTCATCCAGTCTTTGTCACAAAAGAATTAAGCTCAGAAGAAGCAGTCAACACTTTCAGGTGAAATCAAGGCTTAGCTAAAAACTTATTTTAACGTTATTTGCTGTTTGAAGGAGAAAAGTGAAAAAACTATGACTATATAAAGTTTACCCCCCCCCCTCCCTCAATTTAAGAGGGTTACAAACTTTATATGGTCATAATTTTGCTGAGAGATAATACTATGAACCTTAAAATTTATTTTTGCTCCATGTTGAAAATCCATGCATAAAAGTTAACTTTCTCAAACACCAAAAAATGGTGGATCCGTCACTGCTTGCATTGTCAATAACATAAACTTGTATTTATATTCGTGAATCTAAAACTAATGTATTTGTATTTTTATTTGTATTTGATCAAATGTACTTGAGATTTTTATTTGTAATTGATCAAATGTACTTTGAGTTAATGGTTAACAGGGATGGGCCCTGTTAACCATTAACTCAAAATACTAAAAAAATGATTTAGGCGACTATGAAATGATTATGACGATATGCTGCAGTCAAATTTTATGATTGATTTTTATGGTTCAAGGTGTACTGTAGCAACTCTTGACTTTTTTTAGGAAATTTTCAGGAGTTTTTTTCCTTGGGATATTTTGGTTCGACTTTAAAATATATTTGCTGAAAGATATCCATAGTAATCTTTTATTAGTAACAATTTTTAAGTTTTCATTATAGTTGTTCTTACTTTTTTTAAAAAGAATTGTAAAAAAAAAAAGTATTAAACTGTCATTATTTTTTTACATATATATACAATTTTAATCTAAATATGCAAGAATATGCAAGAAGAGAAAGTAAAAGAATTTAATATTTTTACTTTTTGTCATTTATTGACCATTGTGCAACTCTTGCAAAAACGCAATTGAGCAAGTCATAAAAAAAAAGCATTTAAAAACAAATCTAATCACAAACGAAGAAATATGCGGTAAATGCGTTTGTCGGTATCTGAATAAAAATTTGTGAAACGGTTTCATTCCGGCTTTGAATAAACCGACTCCAATAACAAATTTAGCGCCACCTCAACTGATTAAATTAAAAAGTAAAAACAATTAAAAATTAAAATAGGAACTTTTATAACTGACGTATCTGGCGACTTTCTAGATGTTCTATAATTTTACAAGAACCCATGAATCAACTTTTTGAAAAAGTAAAACCACGAAACAAACTCAGAATTTATTTCAAAAATTACAAGCTTTAATAAATTTTTGTAATAACTTTTATAACATATTTTAAAACCTCTACACAAAAGTATTTCCAAAACTCGACAGTTCCTGGATACCTCTGGAAGTCATAAAATCTAACTTAAAGTTGCAAAGGTAGTATTAATACTAAAATAGGGAGGTGACACTAATATCTCTAATAACAGGCCATACTACTATGCTTTTCCAAATTATTAGAGCACATTATTTATAAACAGCTACGCAAGCAGCACAAAAACGCAAGTAAAATAGTAAAAAAGCTAGTAAAAACTGCAGTTCTCGTTTATGAAGAGAAACTAGTCAAAATAAGTAGGCAAGACTAAAAAAATATCCGCTCATACGTCAAGAACAAACAAGAAACACACACAATAAAAACAGCTACAGGCCTAATAGTAATCTGCAATACACTAAATGATTATTTTTATCCAGTCTTCAAAACCAAGTCGAAAGTGCCTCTTCCGTTATTCAACTCTCGTTCCACTAACATACACCAATTGAACACCCTCACATCAATCTCGTTCCACTAACATACACCAATTGAACACCCTCGTACATCCACTAACATACACCAATTGAACACCTTCGTACATCCACTAACATACACCAATTGAACACCCTCACATCGTACAAATCTGTCAAAAAAAAACTTTTGTACCTGATCAAAACCAATTCAATGGTTTCGATGACATTCTTCGACACGTCTTTTGGTACGAGGCGGCAAGCTTTTCTATCCCACTCAGCATCTTATTCTTGAAATCGCTCGAGGCAAAAGAAGTCCGTTTCAATGAAAAAAAGCCAAAATCATCTTCATCTTTAAAGAATACTTCAAGTTGAATCCTTTTAATTACCAACCTATCTCATGCACTTCTGTCCTCTGCAAGGTAATGGAAAGTCTTATGCACAGACACATCGCTGATTACTTGATAAATGAACTCATAAGTCCTGGTCAATACGGATTCTTAAAAGTAAAAAGTTGCAAATCTACTCAAAACTCGCAACATCCTAACAAAAGCTACCCACAAACGTCACCCAACCAACATCATATTCGACAAAGTATTGCACAGTCGTCTACTGCACAAGCTGAAATCGTGCGGATAACTGATACCTTGCATAAATGAATTGAGAGCTAGTTAATCACCCATCTACAACGGCTCATGTCTTTTAATGTCGATATAAGCGAAGTCATGCACACCAGTCGCAACAATAACGATAGATCAACGGCAATCTACACAATGAACGGCACTGTCAGCCAACTGCATCAGCTATCGTGCACAACATCTAAACGGGATCTAGGCATTGCAATGACTGATAATTTAAAGGTCAAAAAACAAGTATGCGCGGCAACATCAACTGGTAACCGTATGTTTGGCATACTTAAGAGTGATTTTTTAAAACCGTAGTCTTAAGATGTAATCAAACTCAAGCAAATTTAACATCAAGCCACAATACACATTCCTATCATAAAAAACTTGCCCTACACTTAACGGCTATCAAGACTAAACCTGACAACGCTAAACGAATGACGAGATGATCTTATCTACCAAAATTCAACATCCTCACAACCGTGTAGTCAAACCATGGAAGGCCTGATCTCAAATTGCGGTGAATTCAATAAATCTAAACAACTTCAAATCTTTAGTACAACACCTTAACTGTAATTTTAAAGCTAAAGACAATATTTTCATCTCAAAGCGGTCTGGCGCTCTTCATCACACCTGGCGTTCTACATTAATAACTTGTAAATTTTATTGGTTGTGAATGAACTTAAGTTAAATTAAATTAAAAAGTTGTTACTTTTAGACACTAAAAATATTTTTTATAAAAAGTACTTTGGATTTAAAAAGAGGCACTTTAATAATCAGACAACTGTTCTTTAATTCATGATATCTTTAAATCATTTGGTGAAAATAAATATACATTAAGTGTATTTGATAATCTCATAAGGTTTTTGACACTGTCGATAACATTATATTAACAAAACTAGAAACTATGGTATTAAACATTTAAACAATGCGTGGTTAAGAAATTATTTTTTAAACTAAAAAGAAATGCAAATTTCATAAATCACCATATTTAATTTGTTTTTAAAACAAATTAAATATGCTTATTTCAAATATGCAAATCATTTTTTTCTATCACTCTCAGTTTTTGAAATATAGGGCATAACTCATTTATACAATAAATATAGGGCATAACTCATTTATACAATAAATATAGGGCATAACTCATTTATACAATAAATAATAACTGATTTATACAATAAATGAGTTATGCCCTATATTTCAAAAAAAATATTATAATTGTCAAGCAAAATATTATAATTGTTTTAAATAATTTATTTAACTACGTGATTATAAATTTAAGATGTTGCTAACTAAATCCTAAAAATGGTACTTTAACTATAATTGTATTATATATAAACTTTTTATTTATTTTTAAATTCGATTAAAGACAAATAAAAACATAATTTTTTTATATTAAAAATAAAGTTTAATATTAACAAATATTGTCTGGTTTAAGTTTTTTGGCTTTTGGATTTACGATTTCGGCAAATCGCGTTAAAGTGTCCAGCAATAATCCGCTAACATTGTTGCACTCCAACGACCTTGATAAGATGCGACATTGTATCGTATGTTTCTTTTAGATTGGCAGAATATGCAATCGGTACAGACGCATATATATTTTCGTTGTGAAGCAATACTGCTTTTAAACTGCTCTCTGATGAATCAATAAATAATCTCTATGATTCTATATTAAGTTCAATGCCTAGATTTTTCATAAGATTTTCAATATCCGTGCAATAACATATATTCTCATTAACTAAATAAAACATTACCAATTCTTTGTGACGGATTCGAAATTTAGAAATTGTTATACCTGGTGCCAATAAATTAAATTCTTGAAGTCGAGACCCAGGTAATTCAGCTAGGCCTTTTTTCAGCGCCATGTCTCGCACAAGATCGCAAAGTTCCGCGTTATTAGTTAAATGGACATTTTTGTCATGCTCGTTGTAATCAGAGTCTGAACTACTGACTGAAGGCGCAATTTGAAATTCGTCTAACATTTCTACTACGATATTATATTCAGTAAATGCAGTAGGTATTGGCAAAGTGGCAGGATTATGAATTATTGGCTTTGAAACTGATGCCACTTCAGGATATTTAACAGACAATCGAGTTTTATATGATAATTCAGCAATATTTACAGAATAGAAATAACAACCCGTAGCATGGTTGCTAGACTCCCACCATATCATTGGAATACCAGACGAAAAACGGTTGTTCTTTTTTGCTTTTCTTATCCAACCACGCAAGTTGCATGCACTGTTTACTCCCAGTTTACTTCATGTAAGAGGTTACGAGATTGCTGAGCAGATAAAATTTGGTGCCCAAGCTTTATCCAAATCTACTTTTGAATCAAAGTATAATTTATAAGCTTTTTTTTAGAAAAGGTGTAAACGTTTTCCGACGAGATTTGTCAGTTAGATAGCCGCAGACATAACAAAACATATCTTTTGAATTACTACAGCCTCTGAAAACCATGATATTAACTTACAATTCAATTTAAATTTAAATAATGATAAAACTAGGTAAACATTTTTATAATAAATTAAAAAAATAAATAAAATATAACAAAAAATAGAAATATTTCTATGCTTAGTAAAAACATAGAAAATACAATTTTACAAATATCTCAAAAACCTGATGTGATACAAAAAAATGGTTTTCAGATTTGAAATCAGCGCTAAAAACTACATTAGAATATATAAACGACATATTAGATTTCCAAAGCTTGCGAATTTGCAAACATGCGAATAAAAAAATCGTAGCCATCATTAACGTCATTGCAATCAGTCAATGGTTCCCAGTTTACTTCATGTAAGAGGTTACGAAACGTAGCGATTGATTTATTATTTATTTTTCTTACATATACAGTTTTTGTTTTTATTTTGTTCTCAAGAGTTGCAGAATTTGTTATCTGAAAAACTGGAAAGTGGTCAGTTATATCTGTTTTAATAATACCTCTTTGGATTTTAGCCCTTGTGTAATTATTAGTAATAGTATTATCGATAATGGATGCAGTTTATTAGTCACGGCATGTTAATCATGGGGAAAACGCTGTATTGCAAAAGTGTATTTATAAAACGCACGACTTGGTTATCAGTTTTATTATTCAATAAATTCAAATTAAAATCACCTAATAAGTAAACATTTTTTTTATGAGCTTTGGTAGCAAGTAGTTTAAGTGGTTTTCAAATTGATTATAATTACCGTTTGGCGGTCTATATATTGCAGTTATAAATGTATTTTTATTTGTTTTATTAATTATTTCAATAGTAAATGACTCACAATCAGCGTGATTTACTTTGAGGTTATCTACATGTTTAAAAATCAATGAGTTTTGGACGAAAATAGATACGCCCCCGCCATTGCCGTTTTTTTGCTGCTAAGTTTTTAAAATGAAAGGAAAAGGATAGATCTGAGTCAATTCGGATTCCAAGATATTATAATGAAACTATGGGGAAAATATTTTGGCCACTTAGTCTAAAGTTTAGGTTTTTATACATTTTAGGTTGACTTGATTTGAAAATAATGAGTTCAGTTTTGTTGATATTAAGAATTAGTTTATTAGAGCGCAGCCATTGAAGAAGGTTGGATAAATCATGATTAATATGTTTGTTAATTTTTTTTAATGATTTGTTTGTTATGAGTAAGTTGGTGTCGTCAGCAAGATGGTAAGCCGTTGAAAATTTTAAAGAGATATTAAGATCATTTATAAAAATAAGGAAAAGTAATGGTCCTAATACAGAACCTTGGGGTACATCCGTGGAGCATTTTTAAAAAGGTTTTAAAAAGGTAACAAAGTACTCATATTATCCAGAACAATTGATAATAAATGTGTAATACAGTTTATATATTAGTTTAATCATTAAAAATTAAATTAAAAAAAAAACATAATTGATTGAGTAAAAAATAGCAAACTGAAAATTATTACTAATTTATGAAATATAATGATTCTTTATTAATCAAACTAATCATTAAAAGATCGATCTTTTATTAAAGCAATAGTACTTTGTTTTTACACAAAAAAAGGAAAAAACTTCGTTATTTATATAATTCTATAAACTCAAACTTCTAAGTAATTAAAATGCAAATTTTTTGAAATTAAATTATAAAAAGATGTATAATACCGTTAGAATATTAATATTTTTAACTTTTATTTCAAAAGCAATTATAATTGCTGCATTCTTATGACTTTAAACTAGGTAATTTCACTAAAAAACACTGGGTAATATGAGAATGCTCATTTTACACGAAAATGCTATCTTTAAATGAAGTCAAATATTTATGTTCCCATTCATTGTTTTCCGAAAAAAATGGGACGGTTTTCTTAGCAAACATAAATCTTCTTTAAGAAAAAACCAATATCTATATTTCAAAATCAAAATTTCGCGCCACAGATTCTTTCACACGTAACGAAAAAAATTTAAAAAAACAAAAAAAGTTTTAATTAAGTTAGAGCCGCTAATTACTGCATATAAATTTACGCTAATTATGAAAATTTACGCTAATTATGCTGCGTTCTGTTTTTACCACATAAAGTCAATTCAAAAAATAAAAAGCAACTTGAGCTTCACTACACACATCATTGAAATCTTTTGGTATGTTCAAATTACCAAGATGCTCAAGTTATCTTAATCTACCCTAATAAAAAAAGTTATCCTAATCTACCCTAATGAAAAAAGTTATCCAAATCTACTCTAATAAAAAAAGTTATCCTAATCTACCCTGATAAAAAAAGTTATCCTAATCTACCCTAATAAAAAAAGTTATCCTAATCTACCCTGATAAAAGAATATGATTAATGATTTACTTTGTTTTAAATCTTTTTTTAATTAGTTAATTTTTAATAAGTTTTAATAATAGTTTAAAGTTTAAAAATAATAATTGAGCACTTGCCGTTTCAGAGACTAGATAATAAGGCAATTCCACCTAGCAAAATTTTTTGAAAGCGAAAACTGGTGTGGAAGATTTTACATAAGAAACCAAACACATTTTTATAAAAAATAGTTTAATTAAAATGTAAAACTGATTCGGGCTTCAACATTTAAAAACTGACAAAATTGAGAATAATTGTGCAAACATAGAAACTTCACACTTGAATATAGCATGCTGTAAAAATTGGCAAAAATGTAAAGAATTAATATAAACGTAAAAGCTTAAATGTTTTTGGATGTCAACAATAAAATATGGGTCTGCTAGGCGCTAAAAGAGACTAACTCTCAGATCAATGCACGGTAAAAAAGTGTTAACTTTACAGAGTTTATGGCATTGATCGAATAAAAACAAAACATCAGTTTAAGAATTTTTTAATTATCAATCAATTTATCATTTGCTTGGGATAAAATAATTGGACTTAATAACATTTCTGTGGTTTTCTTTTTTACTCTGATCTTTAATAAGAATTTTTAGACTACAAACTAGCTTAGATGCTTCGGTTACAGACTTTACAGCACGTTCAATTGAGGAAGATATGTAAGTGAAAAAATCTCTCTAGATTCTTTTCCATTCATTAGATCAATAGATGAAAAAATAATTGTGGTAAGAGATTCCACCTCAATTTGACAAAATTGTCATTCTAGGTCATTCCAACATTTACAGTCTTCATAATTGATTAGGGTTTAATCTTAGGGACTAAGATATAAATGAACAAAAATAACATTTTTAATTTTTTTTATTTATCTATCCATTGAACAGAGTTTATTACTCAACCTTGTGTTTTTTTAGGTTATGCAAATAAAAAAATTTTTTCTTAAAAAAAAAATTGCTACCATAATGATGGTTTGTTTTCAATGTTTCCGATTCTTATCTAGTTGATAAGCACCCTATTTTCAGGAAAACTTAAATTTTTCAAATTTTTATTTCATTTCAATTATAAACTTTTATTTGCACTTGCATGGAATACTGTTGTCATATTTGGTTTGTTAGTGTCATACACAAAGATTTCTATCTCTACTTTGATTAGTGTTGAATGAGAGTTTAAAGGTAGATTTATAATTTTATCTAAAAATATTCTGTTAAGAATATTCATATTTGACAAAATGATAAAATAAATATTGTTACTGTGGTATGCATTATTCTATTCAAAGATAAATTGAAGTATAACCTTATGGCCTAAAATAGTCTTTGCTGTGGTTAGAGCGTTTAACTTATCGGGTTTTTGGAGAACTTTTCTTTTTCTGGATAAACAGATTGGAGCGACCGTGGCGCAGTGGTTAGGGCGCTTGCTTTATAAGCAAGAAATCCAGGGTTTGAAGCAAGCCCTGGGCGTATGTATTTCCATTGGTAAGCAAGGAGGCGTAAATCTTCTAGTTATACTTTCGCTTCTTGAGACACCTAAAACAAAAACAAAAAGAAAAAAAAGGTTGCATAAAGGGCTAGTAGAGCATAAGGGCAAATTTAGCAAGTTAATTATCTTATAAACTACGCAAAACATGGCTAGGAGCAGGGGCGGATCCAGGCCATCAAGTGCGGGGTGGGAGATTTTTAGATTTTTTCAGCAAACCCATAAATCATATAACTTTTTAGATAATTTTGAATATCATAATTATTTAGGTGTTATTGGCAAAAGTTTTTGGTTTTTTCAATTCTCTGCAAAACGAAATTTTATTATAAAGAACAATTAACTACTGCTTTCACTCTACAAAACACGATGGATTGAGAGACATGACGCTTTGCTAACGTTTAGTGATGAGTTTCCATAAACAACTGATGCACTGGAAAGTATATCTAAACTAAATGACAGAACACCTTATTTAAAAGCAACAGTTTTATTGTTATCAATTAGAGAAAATGATTTTATTAGGCTGTGCTGCACAGGTTCTCTAACAAATGGGCTCAGTCAGTTGTTTCAAAAAAAAAGTTGAGATTTACAAAGAGTGAAATATCGCAATAAAGATAATTAAAAATTAAGTTATTTGTTTTAAAGTGAAAAACTATAAAAAAGTTTTTTCACTTTAAAACAAAAAAGTGAAAAATACGAAGAAGTGTTTAAGGAAGTTTTTAGAGCAGCAGAAAAAAATTATAGTTAAAAAAGATGGTAGTTTTACTGTCAAAATATACCTTCAAAAATAACGGAAAAGTATTGCGGGGGATCAATTTATACTCTTCTTCTTGATCTGCTGGTGTTGGACATAAACAAATTTTTCTAATAAAAATTTGTAATATTTTCAAATCTATTTTTTGATGTCAAAAAATATTTTTACACTGATTCATTAAGAAATTATTTTTGCAATCAGCGCCTATGGCATTATTCTTGGACTTAGTATCAAAAACTTACCTGTACCTGAATTTACATCGAAAGTTAAACTATGGCAGCGCAAATGTATAAGGATATAGGATGAGGGAGGAGCCACATCACTGCCTGCTGATCTTTTTGTTGTTTTTGATTTGTTTTTACTGTTGAAATATTCAATAATTCATAAGTTGTTTGAAATTATTAAGTCATTTCCTGTAAGTGTTGTCAATGCTAAACGTAGCTTCTCCACATTGTGAAAAATTAAAAACTGGCTAAAAATACGAATGACAGAAAACTGGTTTCACTTAATGTGTACAGAAAAATTCCAGTAAATGTTTAAAAAGTAGCTGACCGTTTTGTCGGCAAATTATAAATTAGAGCATGTTATATAATTTGTTAAAGTAATCAACAAACCAAAGTTTTAAATACGTATTTAGTTAAACTAAACTCTCCAATCTTTTTCAAATAGTTGTGTTTCAATAAATTTAAATTACTTCAAAATACTATATTATTTTAATTAACATTGCATGCTTTCTTTATAAAGCGATGCAAACACTTAGTATTAATCAAAAATAAAGTTTCTTCAAATCATGTAAAAGAGCGGGGGGGGGGGGGGCATTCGCACCCAATGCACCAAATGATCCGCCCATGGCTAGGAAATTATGATAATATAACACAATGTGCAAATAAAACACAATGTGCAGCAATTATTCATACCTTTTATGCGCCATTAAAATATTAAAATTAGGAAGTTCACTCTATTAGTTAAAGATTTATCCAATATAATGCATATACATTTGTTCGTGTATTGCTCAAACTTCTCCACACACTTGCTTTACTGTTGGGGTGGATTGAGCAGTTTGGTAGACCTTAAGCATTTTTTTCAACCAACTTTTTGCAAGTTAAATTAACTTTCTACTATTGAAAAATGTAAATCAGATGTGCTGATCTGTTGTATTTAGTAAATATTGCTCTAAACACTCCGCCAAACCCTACCATATATTTTTTGAGCGACTAGTTCTTTTTTGATTAAATTTGAAAATTGACAATAATTTTAAACAAGATACCTCATTTGACAGCATTTTTTAACAGAGCCTTTTATAAAGAAAATTTACATAAAGGAGATAAACAATGTTAAATTGGTCTTTGTCATATTCTAATTTAAACAAAAAAGACAAAGTAAAACTCCGTTCTTTTAACCATTTAATTATTTTGCTAATTTGATCTTAAATTTTTTTTTCCTTTTAACACTTTTCATCCTTTAAATACTCGGAATACAAATATGCCCACATTTTATTACAAACAGCTTCTGCAAGTTTTTTTATTATATTTTTTTTCAAATTTCGGTATAACTATATCAGACACGGTTGATTAGGTTTATTTTGAGCTTTAATATACCCAAAAATTTTTTAAAAAATTCAAGTTATTGAAAAATCTAAATATTCCACTAATAATTTGAAAATCTCAAAAAAATAAATATATATATAAATTAAGTATTAAATAAATAAAAAAGAAAATATTTAATGTGTGCATTGTTTTCTATTTTGACTTAATACTTATTATTTTTTATTATTTTTTTTATTTTAAATTATAAATCGCAGTTTGCAGAACTCACAATGGGTATGTTTATTGCAAAGATTCATTTTTAGCAAAAGCTAAAAATTTATAAAGATTTTTATCTGTAATATTGATTTAATTTAAGTGTTCAACTAAAATCAAAGTAGGAAATCGGCATCAAGAAAAGCAGTATTATAAAACTGTTTTAACGCTTGGTTTGTTAAAAAATAAATCTTGAATCTTTATTTAACCAAAAAAAAAAAGACAATCTGTTTTCTTGTTGGTAAATATATGGATGTTGTACGCTTAAAAGTTTTTATCGATGTTACATGGGAGCAGTATTACAGACCGCTGGTGCGGCTGAATTAGCAGCAGAACTTACTTGTTGTGCATGTTCTTCTGTGTGTGGTCTTGTCACAAGGGACAGTGCTACTCGAGCAAAGTTTCGCTATTGTTCATTTTTGTTGTTTGCTACAGTGACCTGCATTATATTGCTAATACCAGGATTGCGATTTAAACTTGACAAAATACCAGGTTTTTGTTCAAAAGTTGTATCTTCGGACACTTGCGATAAATTTGTTGGATTTGCCGCTGTTTATCGCATACTGACAGCGTTGGCTTTATTTCATTTTGTGCTTTCTATCCTCACAATTAAAGTTACTCGAATTAAAAGCTTCAGAGCAAAGTTTAACAACGGGCTCTGGTTTTTTAAAATGGGATTGATATTTGCTTTAACAATTCTATTATTTTCGATTCCAAAAAAAGCTGGAATTTTTAGAATTTGGATGTACGTAAGTATGACAGCTGGTTTTGTATTTATAATGTTTCAGATTATGCTTATTATTGATTTTGGACATTCTTGGTCGTTATCGTGGGCAGAAAAGTTAGAAAGTGGTCATGCAAAATTTTGGTACGCAGCAATGGCTTTCGTTACTCTGTTTATGTTTTCATTATCATGCGGAGCATTAATTACATTTTATATTTATTTTACTCATGCTCCAGATATTCGAAAATGTCATGCCAATGTTTTTTACATCTCGTTTGTAGGACTTCAATGTTTTCTTGCAGTTCTTATATCAGTTACACCATCTGTGCAGCAAGAGCTTACTGGAGCAGGACTCCTTCAAAGTTCTGTTGTTGTTTTGTATACAATGTATTTAACATGGAACACTTTATCGTCTGAACCAGACTCCACATGTAATCCTCTTGGTAGTATCATACTTGAATATGATTCGCTTACCGGAGTAAGTGGTGAAGCTATATTTGGATGCACAATAACACTTATTCTGTTGGTGTTTGCATGTTCTGTCAGAGCCAACACTTCGCATTTAGGAAAATATGGCTTAGCATTGGCTGAAAGTGAAGATTTTGCAATGGCTACTTACAAAGAAGATAAGTCCCGAGCTAATGTTGAAAAAAGTCTTGAGACAGGAGGAAAAGAAGTTTTTTTACACGAGTACGTGGGATACAATTATTCATTTTTTCATATGGTTATGTCTGTTGGATCTTTATACATACTTATGATACTAACCAATTGGCATTCTCCAGAAGAAAACTCTGACCTGCAAAGATTAGTAAAAAATTGGGCCTCCGTCTGGGTCCAAATGGCCTCAAGTTTTGTTTGCTGCCTTATTTACGTTTGGTTTTTAGTGACACCTTTAGTAAAACGAGTTTGGGGACCAACTTTTGGTATAATTTTAGAAAACGAATATTATAAAGATGACCTAAATAAAGATGAAGCAACCATTATTTTAAAATCTTATCAAACTAATTCGAAAAAAGACTCCGTGGTTGCACCGTTTAATAATAAACCTGATGCTGAAGATAAACTATACTGTATTGACACGCAACCAAGAAAGTTTTCTCAATTAAAAAATTCATTATCAGATCAATCATTAAAAGAAGAAATAAAACCTAATACTAAAAACACTTTCAACGCAGTAACAGTTAACAGTAAAAAATCCAGAGTTAAGAGAGTTGATTCTACAGAATTAAATAATTCCGAAATATCAAGTAAACCAAAATTAACAGCACAATTAAACAAATATCAAGATTTAGAAAACACAAAAAGTATTGAACACCAGAAGAATCCAGGGTCTTCAATAAAAGCAGCAGCAGAAAAATGGAGCGAAAATTTAAAAGATTACATTGATAGTGAAAAAGAAAGCATCTCAAGTTATACATCTCGTAACACAAAGACAGTTCATCGAAAATTAAAAAAACTCACCAGAGATCAAGCGGATCAACCGCAAAACGTTAAGTTGATAAAAAAGTCTTTTAAATCAAGCACAGAAAGTTTATATAAAGAACTTGATAAACGTAAAGTAACTAAACCTGAATTAAAGTCGACCAAGCACTTAGTTGACAAAAATACGGAGACTAGCATTCAAGATGAGTCTTCTCTTGTACCAAATGTATTTAAAACAGTAGAACAAGATCCTGAAACGGCTCAAGAAATACTTAAACTTCAATGGAAAATTTTAAGAACTCAAGCCAAAGTAGTCAAAGTTCAGGAACGAATAATTAAGCTACAAGAGTCAAATAAAACGATTGGCTCATATTCTCCTCAAGGTGATCATAGTAAGCAAATGAAAACTGTTAGTAAAAGTGAACATGGCTAAGCCGCTATAATTTCGAATCTTTTTAATTTTATTTAATATTTATATATTTTTAATAAACAAATTTGTAAATAGTTTGTAAATAAAAACTAAGTTTTTTTTTATAAATAAATATGAATATAAATAAATTTTTATAAAAAGATTACTAAAAGTTATATAAAATATTTAGAGATATTTTATAATATATATTACGATTCTAAGAAAAAAGGTTTTTTTGTTTCATTTTTATGTTTGCGCAAAATAAAAAATAGCATCTTATGAAGCTTCTTAATGGACAAATGGCATGGTCAAAACGTCTAAAAAAAATATTAAAACGTATTAAAACGTTTTATAACGTTTAAAACATGTCTTGTGCCCACTCGCAAGTTAATGAATACTGTCATTGGCTAGCGAGCTAGTTTGCATAACAGCATTAAAGTAGCATTAAAGTAATGATGCGTTGTGATTGTTATTTTAGATGCCGCACAGAGTTTTAACAATCCAAAAAAAAGTTATTTATTTTTAAAAATAATCTCAAAGTGTTTGTTTGTTTTATATTTTAACTGTAGATAAGCTAAAGTTTTTAAAAGATAAATTAGGTTTTATTTTAAATTAATTAAGCGCAAATTTTAAAGCAACAGCTTCGTCGAGAATAATTTGATACCTTGCAATAGAGAACTTTGCGAGTAAGAAACTTCATTCTATACTGTTTTATTTCGAAACAAGAATTGTTGTAATTGTCTCTTTTAATGCATTTTTCAGAAACGCAGCGAAGTTGGCTAAGATGACAGGAATGCACTCAAAATTAATAAACTGCCTAATAATTATTTTGGAACGCATGAACTTTGGTCATAAAATTAATTTTAATGACTTTGAAACCTACTCTAGAGAAACGCACAACCTATACATTGAACAATAGTATCCTATACATGTTACACTTTTATCAGTTTTTACTTCACGCCAAAGTAATTAAGAAAACTCGTTTTCTTTCAATATGGTAACCCAACCAACATTGTTTATATAGCAACCCAGTAAACATTGTTTTAGTGGATAATGTAGTACCCAGGACCCAGCAAACATTGTTTCAGTGGATTTGCTGTGGATTTATATAAGCATTTTTTTAGTGGTTCAATGGAGTTTTGCTCGACAGCTACTTAGTGGAATATTAGTGGCAGCCGCTATAAATGGCAATACATTATTTTCTGGCATGTTAATACTGACTAGTTATTGGCTAGCCACTTTTGGCGGCTGCCACTAATGGTCCTTTAAGTACCCGATGAGCAAAACTTCAGTAGTCCGCTCAAAATGCTTATATAGGTTCACTAAAATTCCACTATATAATGTTTGCTAGGAATATTCTAAAGTTGTATTTAAGAAGTTAAATACAACCATATGGCTATTACAAGACGTTCCATGTATTTGCCAAACGGTTGTTAAAAGTGTTAAAGCGACTTCCTAAATTGATAACAACTTGTTATTTGTTATCAATTTAGCAATGCTGTTGGATACAATGCTCATATACATAAAAGACAACAGTTAATTGATTTTCTTCTCTATTTTGTATTACTCGCCTCGCCGATCATAGAATAATTTAAAGCATTTTAAAACTAGACGCAGCTTCTGCTCCTTATTCCTAAATGGATGCAACTGTCTTGACTCTATATTTATCTGAACCCTGGTATCCCAGAACATAATTTATAAAAAAAAAGTTTTCACCTAATTACAGTGTAATTTTTTTCCCATTTAATCTAAAATCTAACGACTGAATTCATTTAATACCATTGCCATAATGCCCAGGAATATACGAAATATTCTCATGAAAACCTGATACATACAAAATAAATCTACTAAATGTAGAGTTAATAACTTTTTAATAAAATTTCCCATACTTCTGATTTGGAATAGTCGCAGTGGAGTGTAGATACAAAACTTTAAACTTTTTGGACATAAATTCGTGATGATTATGTGAAATGCAGCCCGTTTTCTTAAGATATTTAGCTATACCTTCTCTCGTAACGTGTGACTGCTTCCAACCTGTAGGTGTCAAGCCTTCGGACAATGCTAATCAATACGAATCAGTGTCGATGATCTCTAATCTATCGCAGATAAGTAATTACCCAGTTCATTTTTTTTGATTTATCATAACTAATGTTTCCTTATTCATCCGCGTTGCATTACGAGTAGTTTTTTCAACGGGATGAACTGATTGCAGTCATAATATTTAATTGGAGTGTTCATCATATTTATCGCAGAAGAATTTATAGCACCCATTAGTGTTTTTATGTTCAAATAATTGCTACCAATTAGTTTCCATTACCTTTTTATTAAAATTTACATAGTCGCCTTTAATGAAGTCATATTTTTTGTATGACTTTAATAAAGGCGATTCTAACTTTTACCACTTTGTAATTCAAATCTTGTCGTCTATATATTAAAAAGTATATACCATAGTTGTCTATACCTCTCGTCTATACTTTAAAAGTAAAAACTGAATAAATAAAATTTAAGTTTGAAAATGCTAAATATATTACTGAGTCTGTGTCAATTTGACGGGAAAAAACAAATACTGAAACTTTTTAGTCCCTGTGTAATAAGAAGTAGGAACAATTGTTTCGCAAAGCTCCTACATCACTAAAAGGACGTGTTTTTATCAATCTTTTTAAAAAAATAAAATATGGATCTAACGTTAAAAAACATCGAAAAGTTAATAACAACAAAGCTTGAAAAACAAAAAACTTTTATACTATCAGAAACAAGTAAATATTAAAAGAACAAGAACAAAACTTTATATTAATAATAAGTGGAAACTTAAAAATTCTCGCAGAACGACTAGACAAACTTAAATATGAAGCAAAAGAAAGCAATTCAAAAGATGCCATCATTGAAAGAGAAATTTACGAAATTAAAGAGAGCTTGAACTTTCAAGAAGAAAATATAAATAAAAAATTGGAAAAAATTACAACAAATTTAGGGTATGATATAAACCAGTGGCGGAATACTGGACGCAGGACCCTGCGTTGCGGGGGGCCTACCAGCTATAGGGGGCCCTCATATAAAAAAAATTAAACTCTCAATAATATTTATACTATAAAACTCTTTATCGCAGGTATAGTGGGCCCTAAAATATAAAACTTGGATAAAAAAAATGTCATCCATCGTATTAAAATATATTGTTCAAAAATTTATTTTTGTATTGGAGTGCGTAGTTTACATTTAAACGAAAAGTTGTAACCTTTTTAAAATTGCATACGCAATTGAGAAATAAAGTACAATTATCAGCTGCGAACTGCCAGATGTTATTGTATAGTTAATTTTTATACCGTTATGTTGTGTTTGTGTATGAATTAGACAATTAGACTGAATTCGGTAAAAGTAATAATTTGTTGCGTATAAATTTTTTTTAAACTGTAGGAAGTTCTTCAATTTATAAGTTCTTAGTTGCATATTCAATATTTTTAAAATACAAACAATATTATTTGTTATGTCGTTGCATATCAAGGATAATGGTTCTATAATCCTTGTTGCATATACAAATTAACTTTTAAATGTATGTTCTCATTTTCAATTTTATATTAAATCTTCCGTTGTATTAAATTAACTTTTCATTTTTTATTTTATCTGAATTACTAGTCTCCAATTTATTTAATCGTGTTACGAATAATAAAGTATTGTTGCACGAGAGTTTATTACTTCACTGATATATTTAATAAAAGGTAATTAATAAATTTGTAATAATTAAAAATTTTACAACAGGTACTGAATTTATAAATTTGTAATAATTTAGATTTTGACTCATAATAATGGAAAAGAAATTAAGTAGTACAAGCGGTGCAGCAAAAAAAAAGAAAGTTAAAAGAAACAAAAGCTACTTTAGCTAAATTGCCGAAGCTAACAACGTTTTTGAAACCAATCGAAAAGCGAGCGGAAACGGAAGTGGAAAGTCAAAACTCTGCAGAAGTGGTATGTATAAATCAGTCAGTAGAACATGATGATATCAAAGAAAACATTGCTACTGGTAATAAAAATGTGAACGAAGAAGATGTGAATAGGTCTCCGAGAAACCACCGAAATGAAGACAAGGAAGATTCAAACTCTGATACGAATGACGCCATTGAACAAATTAATTTTGAAAAATCAAGTGAACTATTTTCTACTGACATTGCAAATTTTCATGGTAAAATACTAACAAAAGATATTAAGAAAATCATTGTATTATCGGAATCGTGTCGGCCAAAAGGTCCTTTTATACGCGACCCCTTGCAAGAAAACCGTAGGTTTTCCAAGGAATATTTTAAAACTACCACAAAATATGGATCTATAGAAAGAATGTGGCTTTGCTATTCCCCAAAACTTGATGTCGTTTATTGCGAGCCTTGTTGGCTTTTCTCAGAAAAACGAAAAGCAAAGGATAACTGGCGTGAGCATGGTGTCAGAGATTGGCATGGTCTTTCTAAAAAAATTAAAATTCACGAAAATAGTCAACAACATATATTTGCTTGTTGCATTTATGAAAAATGGCAACATAATGAAACAATTGATAAAAATATAGAAGAACAAATACGATACCAATCAAATTTTTGGGTGCAAGTTTTAGAGCGGATGGTAAATATAACATTAGCACTTTGTAAAAATTATTTGGCTTTTCGTAGTCATGTTGAATCATTTGACAATGAATATAATGGTAATTTTTTGACCCAAGTTCAACTTTTAGCTTAATATGATAATGTTATGAAGCAAGTTTTGAGTATGCCAAATGGATCTATAAAATATTTAAGCCATCAAATTCAAAATGAAGTCATACATTGCCTTGCAACGCATTTAAAAGCCACTCTTACTGCTGATATTAATAGTTCACCTTTTTATTCAATTATAATGGATACAACACAAGATATTACTAAAAGAGATCAGCTCAGTCAAGTATTTAGATACGTAAAAATTATTAAAAATGAAAAAGATGAAGCCACATCAATTGAAATTAAAGAAGTTTTCTTGGGATTCACGGAAATATATAACCACACTGCTGCTGGACTACATGAAGAAATTTTAAATCTGTTAGAAAAACATCATATAAAATTAAGTAACTGCAGGGGTCAAGGTTATGATGGTGCGAACGTCATGAGTGGGATATACAATGGGGTTCAGGCCCTTTTAAAGAAAAATCAACCCAATGCTATGTATATGCATTGCGCAGCTCATAATTTAAATCTTGTTATCAACGATGCGGTTAAATGTTGTGTTGAAGTTGCTTCATTTTTTGTAATGCTAGAAGATGTGTATTCATTTTTCGGAAATAGCATAAACAGGTGGGATTTACTATCCAAATATACAGGAGAATCACAAATAACATTAAAAAGGTTAAATCCAACGCGATGGGCAGGACGATATACTTCTCTTTTCGCCGTTAAAATTCGCTTTCTTGATATAATGAAAGCTCTTTCCGAGATATCAATAACAAGTACAAAACGTGAAGAACGCAAAGAAGCAGTACGAATACAAAAAAATATGAGCAGTTTCGAATTTGTTTTTTTATGCGTGCTTTTGTCTAAAATCCTTAATGAGGTACATATACCATCAAAATTGCTGCAAACTCAAAATTTAGATCTTACGACAGCTTCAGGTTCTCTAGAAAATGCCAGCAAAAATATAAAACAATATAGAAAGATGTTTGATTCAGCAAAACTTGAAGCGGTAGAAATAGCGACTACGTGGCAGATTCCTGCATTATTTTTTCAAAAAAGAAGAAAAATTGTGAAAAGGCATTTTGACGAATTATCTACAGATCACCGTTTTGATAGTAGTGAGGAAATTTTTCGCATCAATATTTTTATAAAAATTTTGGACGTCGTTATCAACCAACTCGACAATAGATTTAAAGGAATGCAAGAAGTGGTACAATTATTTTCTTGCATCCATCCAAATAAATTAATGGTAATGAAAGAACGTGAGATCATAAGCTGTGCAGAAGCCATTCAGAGAAAATATAGTGAAGATATAACAACTGAATTTCCGCTGCAAATGGTTATGGTAAAGTCAATGCTACACGATGAAATATCAAAAATATCATCTATACGTGAATTGGCTGACCTTTTAATATTAAAATTGTCAACTATAGCTGCAAGAGTTCCACAAGTGATAACAGCATTGTTATTGCTTCTTACATTACCTGTTACTGTTGCATCAGCTGAACGTTCTTTTTCGAAACTTAAAATAATAAAAAATTATTTACGAAATACCATTGGTAAAGAACGTTTAAGCGACCTTGCAATAGTTTCTATTGACGCAAAAGCGGCTGGAAAAATGGAAATGAAAAACATCATTACCGATTTTGCCAATATGAAATCAAGGAGGAAAGTTTTCACTATTTAAGTTCGGTTAAGTTTTAGTTTCGTTTTGAAGTTATCTTTATCTTTATTTAATTTTTTGTTTTTAAATATGATATATGAAATAAATATCTATTTAATATGTGAAGCTTTATTTTTAAAAAATAAAAACATTCTTTTGCGGGGGGGGGGGGGGGGCCAAATTTTGAAGGTCCGCCACTGATATAAACTATCTAGTAAAAAAAACAGTGGACTTAGAGAACCGCTCACGCAGAAACAATTTAAGGATCGATGGCGTAAAGGAAAAAGAAGGTGAAAGCTGGGATGATTGTCGAAACTCGATAAAAGAAATAATTAAAAACAAACTTAGCATATCTGACGAAATTGAAATTGAAAGAGCCCATCGCATTGGAAATGCAAGAAATGATAAGTTACCAAGAACAATAATCTTCAAACTGCTGAATTATTCAGATAAAACTAAAGTTGTCAATAACGCAAAAAAATTAAGAGAGACTGGCCTATACATAAACGAAGACTACGCGAAAGAAACAATAGAGCATCGAAAGAAACTGTGGGAGGAAGTTAAACGACTTCGTAAGGCTGGTAAGTACGCCATCATTAAATTTAATAAAATTTATTACAGAGATTTGAAAAAATAAACAGCTGTTTTAAGCGAGCGCATTTTCTAACAAGTTTTTATTTTCTAAAAAATCATTTTGGCTTATGAAACAATAGACTTTGAAACGCTACGTTTAAATATCTTTGAAATTGCTAATAAATTTTTACCACATAATCTTTATGACGACTTTAGCTTTTTAAACGAAAAATACTCCGATTCTGCATATTTTGATATACAAAATTTTAAATTTGAACTAAAAACCACTATAAATAATTTTACGGTAATACACATAAACATCAGAAGTTTACTTATTAATATAGACAAATTAAAAAACTTTCTCCTTGAATGCAAACATGCTTTCAGTATGATCTGCCTTACAGAGACTTGGTGCTCTGACGAAGCAGCAGAAACAAACTCTGACCTCCAAATTTCAAACTATAAATTATTTTATAAAGAAAGATCAGTTTGCAAAAGAGGAGGAGGAATTGTGAATTATATACGGAATGATCTAAACACTAAGATAAGAAATGACCTTTCAAACTCTGATGGCAATAGTGAGGTCTTCACAATGGAAGTTATAAACACTGCCTCAAAGAACTTTCTAGTTTCTACATGCTACAGACCACCTGATGGTGATACTTGTGCATTTTCAAATTATATTAAACATATAATTACAAAAAATAGAGAACAGAAAAAGTTATTCATAATTTGAGATATAAACATAAATATTTTAATGTACAACAAGCATGCTATTACTAAAAATTTCTTTGACGACATGTTTCAACTTAATATCTTCCCAATTATCAACAAACCTACCTGGGTAAATTCCAAATCTATTACTGCTATTGACAATATATTAACAAACTCAATACAAGATCCTTCTCTAAAATCAGGAATAATAAAAACAGATATTTCAAATCACTTTCCAATATGCTTCTTTCTGTCACAAAATTCCACAAAAATTGATAATTCAAAAATCTTATGTTATAAAAGAGTTATCGATGAAACGTCTACTCAAAAATTTAAGGACTTGCTATCGGCAACAAATTGGCAAACTGTCTACCAAGAATGTGATCAAAGAAACACAGACTCTGCGTACATTAACTTTATAAATTTATTTATCCTACAATATAATAAAAGTTTTCCAATTCAAGAAAAAGAAATAAAAACAAAATATTTAAATTGTCCATCACAAAAAAAATAAGAAAATCTTCAAAACAAAAACAAAAACTATACGTAAAATACTTAAAAAATAGAAGCGAAGCAAATCTTTCCCATTACAAGCAATACAAAAACCTATTTAAAAAAATAAAAATAAAACACAAAATTTTATACTATTCCAATCAAATACAAAAATTTAATGGTGACTTAAAGAAAAGACATGGGACATTATGAAGGAAATTGGTAAAAGTGAATTTAATGTTAACAAAATGCCTTCTAGAGTAATAATTAATGAAAGTGAATCAAAAATCAAGCGAGATATTTCCAATGAATGTAACAAATACTTTGCCAACATTGGTGCTGATCTTGCATCGAAAATTCAATGCCCAAATAATACATTTAAAAGTTACTTAACAGGCTTACACTGCTCTTTAAATTTCAATGAAATAAATCAAGACAAACTTGAAATAGCTATTAAATCACTTAAAATTAAGTCCCCAGGAATCGATGATATCTCTTGCAAAATAGTCTCAGATGTTTTTGAGGAGATACGTAATCCAATTTACCAAATATTTAATTCATCAATTTCAACAGGTATTGTACCTGATAAACTAAAAATCTCTAAAATTATACCAATCTATAAATCAGGAGAAACCAATTCTTTAAACAATTATAGACCAATCTCTATCCTTTCGGTATTCTCAAAACTTCTAGAACGAATAATCTATAATAAATTAAATGAATATTTAAAAACCAACAAAATTATCAATAAAGGTCAATATGGTTTTCAAAAGCTACACTCAACTGAGCATGCAATCCTTGACCTCTCAAATAGGATAAGTAGATCATTTAAAAAATTCACATTAGGGATCTTTATTAATTTGTCAAAGGTATTTGACACCGTCAACCATGAGATTTTACTAACAAAAATGAAAAACTATGGTATAAAAAATCAAGCTTTAAATTGGTTTAAAAACTACCTCGATAACAGACAACAGTGTGTTATTATAGATAGAAAAAGCAACTCAAATTTACTAATAACAAAATATGGTGTACTCCAAGGGTCCATTCTTGCTCCTCTTTTGTTTCTTATTTATATAAACGATCTTCCAAACGCCTCTAATATCTTTAAAACTATAATGTTTGCCGACGATACAAACTTATTTTACTCTTCAAAGACAATCGAAGACCTCTATGAAAAAACAAATGCTGAACTAAAAAAAGTTAACATATGGTTTAAATCAAATAAACTGTCACTCAATATAGAAAAAACTAAGTATATGCTATTTCACTCTAATCAACAAATTAAAAAAATACCCCTGAACCTACCAACAATTAATATAGAAAATATATCCATCAAAAGAGCTCTGAATACAAAGTTTTTAGGAGTTCTAATTGATGAACACATCTCCTGGAAACCCCATATAAACTACATAAACATAAAAATATCAAAGAACATAGGTTTACTTTACAAGGCAAGACCATTTTTGTCACAAAAAAGTCTCAAACTTATCTACTTCTCATTCATACATAGCTATCTCATGTACGCCAATATAGCATGGGGCAGTACCCACTTATCTAAATTACAACCACTTCACTTACGTCAAAAACACGCTTCAAGACTAATATACAACAAAAGCAAATTTACTCATGCTCAACCCTTACTAGAACAAATGAACGCACTAAATATATTCCAAATAAATTTTTTTCAAAATATACTTTTCATGTTTAAATATAAACTAAGTCTGGTTCCAGAGCATTTTACAGCACGCTTTTTTAAAAACATTATAAATAAATACAATACAAGAGCAACAACAACAAAAAAAAAATGTTCACTAAATATTTTTTAACGGTCCAATAAAAAAGTCGATATTTTTATTAGGATAAGATTTTTATAAAGAAGAAATAATTGCTTTGTTTGTTTCAATAGCTCTAGTAAAAATGTTAATTTATAAATTAGTTAGCAATGTAATCCAAAAATCCAACCATTGCATAGTATATTTAATTTAAAAAATTTGGGTTTCTTGTCTGATGCAGGTATATATATGTCAATAGTAGTAAAAAAGTATGTTTGAAAGAAAATGACAATGATTTCTGGTATGATGTCAATAATTAAACTGGACATAAAATATTTACAAAAGGTGTTAATATTTTTGTTTGATGTATTTTTTTAAATTAGTTATTTAGGTGCTCCAAGAAGTCCTGAAGGTCTTATTATTCCGCATAGCGAAATAGCATTTAACCAGGAAGTTTACGCCTCCTTCCTTACCAATGTTGCATAAATGTGCATAGCCAGCTTTGAACCACGGACCTCCATTAAATCATTAAAGCTTAAATCTTCAACTTATGGTATGAAATCTCGTAAGCTTTCTTTTAAGTAAACTTCTTCAAATAGACATTACGTTAAATATTTTTCAAAACTTAACCAGTTAAGGAAATAATATTCATCAATAATGAAAAAAATGCCATCAGTGTCTTCACCTCTTATACCTGGATGACACTTTAATGTATTTATAGTTTCTTCACAAAATAATTTTTAAAATGTTTTAACTTTTTGTCTCGCAATAGGTCTTGAATTAGAACATAAATCAGCTTAGACATTTTAACCAGCTCACCGATTCGAACTTTTGAAGCTTTCTGAACCATACAAACCAAATGCAGTTTTTGAAAGATTTAATTCACCATTTATTGCTTTACCAAACTATTGTTATTCATGATAAGTTAGCATAAGGTTTAACTTCTAGTAATAGAGTATAGTGTTTTTGACCATTGCTGAGTTTTGAAAAAACACTACATATAAAAGTATTATCATCAATGTGTGAAACTTTTGAAATTATACGAGTTAGGGTAGCAATACTAGGAACTTGAAATTCATTTAGCTACGTGATCGTGCAAAATACTTGAATGCTCGAACAATTACTCTAGGCGAACATTTTTGCTCAAGAATGTTACTTGAGTTTACGTTACGCATGCATTAAATTTAAGATTAAAAATGTTTTCTTATCAAACTTTTCTAAGGAAATCAAATACTGTAATGCCTCGTGAGTTTGTGATCAATATTTGAACTGGCAAATAAGATTTTTAACTAACGAGGTATCAATCCATCTAACTCTAGCATACAATGCTTCATATGATAGGTCATTAAATACTTTAAGAAAATTTTTTGATTGAATACAACAGCTATTCAAATAAATATAATAAACGATTCAATCCTTGATAAGTATTCATTCAATAATGAATGATTCAATAGGTTGATAAGTCAATTATTGATTGACTTATCAAGTCTTTTTTGAGATAACAAGTTGCAAAAACTTTCAAATAAATCAATTTTGTTAAGCTCTACAAGTTTCAAAAATTCATATTCTTTTCTTCAACTGATCTTT
>NC_088928.1:16582500-16607500 GCF_038396675.1 Hydra vulgaris
ATTTGTGATACCTGTTTCATCCACATTAAAGATGCATTCAGGAAAAACATATATTTTGAGAAGACTTCACGATATTTTGAAAAAAAAAAAGAAACATTTTCTTTGTTGAAACTGGTGGCTCTTGCTAAACTTGTGGCTTGCGGCTTCCTTAGTGGAAGAAACTTATTATTTCTTTTCATAAAATCAGAATACCATTGCTCACCGGCTTTACTATTACTATCCCAGGAGGTTGGATATTTTTTAGCATTAGCTTTTACATGCTCAAAAGCAAACTTTTTAAGCTGTGACTTTGACAGTCCATAATGCATATTGCTTGCAATGACAAGGTACTCAACTAAGGCTTTTTCTACATCTTTAGAGAATACATTCCAAACAGCACATCGGTTAAAATATTGATATTTTGGTTCAGTATTTTTAGAACTATTCTTCTGACAAAAGTTTATGTCCTTGGAGTGTTGTTCTGCTGATACTAAAATGTTGTGCTGCAGTCCTAACCAGAAATCCATTCTTCATTGTTGCTTCTGCAGCAAGAGTTTCATAGGCATTCAGGTATTTTCATTAGGTTTTGAATGCTTTTTTCCATTATTATTCCTAGGCACCTAAAAAAATAGTTAAAAAAACTCAAATATTTTAAAAGTGAAATATAAACAAATAATACATTTTTAAAATGTGTAAAGATAAATTTAATAAATACCAAGTTATTATCAAAATAAACAAAATTTATTTTGATCAAAATACCTGAATGCCTATGAATTTAAAAAGTAAATATGCAATATTAAAATAATAACAAAAAAAAAATACTTCTTCACTACTACTACTACAACTACAACAACAATAACAACAACAACAACTACTACTACTACAACTACTACTAAAATATAATAAAAATCACAGAGATTTAATATAAATATATCAAAAGCAAAAATATTTTAAGATAACAAAAGGTGTGTAGCAAACTTTACAACTCTCATAATTAAAATATAAATATCAAACTGATATACATCACTGTAAAGTATCTAAAATAAAGCAGATAATTATATAAACATTAAGTACACAATTTGATTGAAACACATATATCAATAACAAACTTGACTAATAATTCTGAGCAAAATTAACAAACTGTACGCGTTAAATGGTGTTCCCAAAACAGCTACGAAAAAAAAAAGCTCTTCGCCAATCGGAATTTAGCAATCTACCTCGTGATCAAACAAATTCTTTATCAGAGAAACAAACATATGACCCTAGGTACATGCAAACTATATGGCCCTAGGTACAAGACTTGATAGTCTCATGCAAAACGCCATCTATTAACAAATCCGCATTGAGAGTAAACTTATTAAACATCACATTTAGTACTTAAGTAACAAACAATATTATCTACTAGAACCTATAGGAAAGGATTTCCTCTAGGATTGTAAAACAATATAAGATAAAAGCAGCAAAACTTTACTTTAAACCATCAAAAAGCATTTTCTAATTATAACTTGCCATGGCAGCGCTCTCTGAGTATCAAAATAGGTTTGAAAAATAAATTTTTTTTAACTAATCCCCTGACTGAGAAGCATAACTTAGAATTTTTTAGATTTCAAATAAAGTGGGGTGGCCCTAGGCACTAGGAGGCCTTAGGTACACGAACTTCCCTTATATATAAATTATAAAAATAAAAAATTTTAGTTAAGTGATAATTCTACTAATATATACAACCCTCGGAATTAGGAAATATATATATATATATATATATATATATATATATATATATATATATATATATATATATATATATATATATATATATACATATATATATATATATATATATATATATATATAAATATATATATAATATATATATATATATATATATATATATATATATATATATATATATATATATATATAAAATATATATATAATATATATATATATATATATATATATATATATATAAAATATATATAATATATATATATATATATATATATATATATATATATATATATATATATATATATACATATATATCAGTTATGTTGTTGTAAACATAAAGAGTGCTTAATAGCTTTATAGTAAATGTTTAAATTTATTGTTTAGCTTTATAGTAAATGTTTAAATATATATACACATATATATATAATAGCTAGTATATGTATATACATATACTATACATATACTAGCTATTCATTTCTTTATAAACAAAATCGAAACGAGGTCAGCAATTTTTTGCCGACCTCAAACACTTTTAGATCGGCAGTTAGGTCGGCTAAATGCCGACCTAAATGCCTACCTAATATATATATATATATATATATAATATATATATATATATATATATATATATATATATATATATATATATATATATATATATATATATATATATATATATATTATATATATACATTAGGGTGTATCGAAAAACAACTTTTTTGAAATTTTGAAATTGTAATAGAGTGAAAAAGTTGCTTAATGCTACAAAAAGTAATTGTGCCAAATTTTTTTAAATTTTTTTTATGTCTTCAGTTTGCGCTAGGTTTTTGATCTTACAAAAACACGTTTTTTGACCTTTTTTACGAAATGAAAATAACAAACTCTATGCATATACTAGAGTTGTAATAGAGTTTAAACATTACACAATGACTTACAAAGTTAGAAATGGTTACAATTTTTAAGAAAATATTTCAATGTCTTCAGTTGCCGCTAGATGGCTGAGTTTTTACGAAAAAACACTGTTTCATGAGTTTCTGCCATACAAACTCTGCTGTCCATAATGTACAATTAAAGTTTTAAAAGAGTGGAAAATGTTTTTGAAAAATGTTTAAAGTTTAGCTGTAATAAAGTTCAACATCTGATTCATTTGGATCTGTCTCTATCTTTTATGACTATCTTTTTGTGTTGAATAAAGGCATTATTTTTCGCAATGCAAGTCTTTCATGAATGAAGCCATCTCTACTAGCTAAACCACAAACTTGATCTGAAGCTTCGGTTACAAGTTTGAGGCATCTCTCTACTCCTTGAGTATGGCATGGAAAATGCTGCTTATCTGGAAGATAAACATTTGGTCAGAGCTAAGAGATTTTTTGTTTATTTTTAGCAATGTGACACTGACAGGAATGTAGTTGACTGTTGGCAAGGTATCACACAATTTAATTTCTCTTCCAATTGGTCCAGACCATCTGTTAGGTCCTGATGTAGGTCCATTTAGTTTTTGAATTAGATGCCGTAGAGGCAGTTCATTAGCATGTATTTGACAGATAATCCAGTGGACAGGTCTTTTTAATTCTAATTCGAACAAAGCAATAACACCATTAAATAACCCGGTATTGACAACTGTTTCATCACAACCCATGGCAACTAATATAAATGTTGTTTTGAGTTGAATAAATGTTTTTATACTTATCTTAATGTTTTATCCATGTCCTGATGCAATCTCTACATGTCCAAGATACTTTGACCCTGGTTCTTGTACTAAAACTACATGTTCTTCTTTGATAGTTTTTCGTATATTTTTCTTCTTGTTTGTATCTTTTCTTTCATCAAAATGCAAATCTTCTAACATTTGAATATTTTCATGGTCTAAATGTTGCATTTTAAGTCTGTTTTTCTTTCGTTCTCTCTAAATCTTATTTTTATCATTTACTTTAGATTGGTCTCCTTTTTAAATTATGTTCATATCTTCCAGCACAGCACATGCTATAAATGCAGCACCTCTGCTTGAAACACCTACCCTATCGCAGGCTTGTGCTAAGAATAATAATAGTGATCTCATTTTTTTAGTTTTATTTTTTCTGTTACATTTTTGCTTGCGGCCTTCAGCTGTGTCTAAATAATCAGCATCTGATTCTGAGTCAGTATTCCAAATCACAGTGTTATCAGAGTCAGAATCTTGAGATATAGAATAAAAACTTGAATTTTGAATGCGGCTTGATGATATTGCTTAAGCTTCAATACCTGTAATAGCACAAGACTGTGTTGATGAGTTAGGCAGTAAGGGGCTATTTACTCTGTTTTTTCTTGCTTCTTTTCGCAGCAATCTTAAAGTAGTTTGAATATCGAGTCTTTCCATATACATAATCCTCATAAATCTCTGATCGCTGAGAACATTATGTTCTTCTTTACTTTTTCACAGATGCATTTAGGAAAAATTAAGGCATTTGCATGCTGCAAGGCCAAATAAAGTATTTTCTGCATGCTTTTGAAATGTTATTATTTTGGACTTAAATTTGTCTGTATGTTTCATTTTGTTAACGGACTTCATAATACTTATATACTTTTGATTGTAATCAAGAAACATTTTTACAATGCGTTTATGAGACGCAGTAGGTATCGATGCTTTTCCCCACAAATTTTCTATTTTGTGCATTAAATATCAGATATTTCTTCAAAAAAGGTTGTTTTCCACCACTTTCCACTCTAATTTTCTGTATCGAGAAAAGATAACTTAGCATGACATGTTTGTATGTTGGCAAGACAGTTTCATGTAAGTCTGCTGGTGTACCGAAGATAGGAAAAGTAGACTTTTTTCTTGTTGTCACTGCAGCAGAAGACAATTTTGCCATTAAAATTTTCTTTGATTTTAATTTATTTTGTTAATAAATAGATGTAAACCAGAACTAATAAATTATAACCTGTGCTTTTTTCTATTTATCAAAATATTTATTAAATAAATGTTTTGATTATAGACATAAGTTGTGGTAAATAATGTTTTATGGTGATGGTAATAAATGACGTAATTAGTGACATTTTACATACTTCAATGTCATTTAAAAATCACCGCTGTAACTATTGGCATAGAATGTCTGATTTATTACATTTTAATTACTTTTATTCCATTATCGCAACAGTTACGACAAGCAAAAGCATCAACAACATTATCAAAATTATTTTTAATTTGTTTTAATAAAAATTGTGTTATTTCGTAAAAAACTCAGTCCTCTTGCGGCAACTGAAGACATTAAAATATTTTCTTAAAAATTGAAACCATTTTTAACTTAATCATTATGTAATGTTTAAACTCTATTACAACTCTAGTACATGCATAGAGTTTGTTATTTCTATTTTGTAAGAAAGGTCAGAAAACATGCTTTTGTAAGAAAATCAAAACCCTAGCGCGAACTGAAGACATAAAAAAAATATAAAAAAATTTGACACAATTACTTTTTATAGCATTTAGCAACTTTTCCGCTCTATTACAATTTCAAATTCAAAAAAAGTTGTTTTTTCGATACACCCTAATATATATATATATATATATATATATATATATATATATATATATATATATATATATATATATATACATATATATATATATATATATATATTACTTATTTGATAAAAACAACATTACTTATTTGATAAAAAATTTGACAAATAGCTATAAAAGATTTTACTGCTTATAAAAAATGTTTAATATTTTCTTATCGTAAATAGAATGCAAGGATTTTAAGAATTATTACAACAATTAAAAATTCCACAATAAAAGTGAATAATATATTTAAGTAACTAAAATAAAAAATATAAAATTCATTACATAAAATAAAAATTATTATGCAATAATTTTAAGTGTAATAATTTTATATTTTATCAGTTAAATAATTTTATATTTTATTAACATAATTTAGAGTGTAATAATTTTATATTTATCAAATAGTCAAATCTAATCAAAAAATATTTGCATTTAAATCAGAGCTCTTTTTTAATTTTTTTTTTTTTGTAACAACTGTACCTTTTAAAAAGCATTGCAGTTTATTATGCAATTAATTTTTTTTTATAAAAGCGACTTTGTGTTTTTCATTTTAGTTACAATGATAATTATACTTTTGAGCAAAAAATTATACTTTTGCAAGAGTCATAAATTGCTTCCGTAAATTGTTTTAGGTGAGTATTTGAGCAAAAACTAAAGCTCTCACTTCCCGCCCTGCATCTGTAAAGCCTTCATTGCAAATATGCTCTGTGAAATACCAAGCACATAGCAGCAAACATCCCTGCTGTTGGTACAATGCTGAATCAGACAAACTTAACAATTCAGAAGTCTTTAGCTCATTCCAAACCAGTTATCAGGCATATTTGAAAAAAGACTAAAATCCAAATAGTTCCTAGGAAATTATTTCCAATTTATTATTATCCAAATTAGAGAAAATATTTTCTGGAATCTTTTCTTGACTTGTTTTGCTGCTATTTATAGATTTTTTATTAATGCAATAGTTGAATCGATCAAACTCATGACTTGCTTTATGACAAAAAGCAACCAAAATCAAAACCAGATGTCATTTTATTTATTTATAAATACTATATGGAAGTAGTCAAGGAAAATAGAAGAACTCAAAATAATGAAAAAAAAAAAAGAATTCAAGCTTTGGATGAATATTCCAAACATTTGGATGAATGTTCAAACAATTTTAATGAATAATCAAGACATGGTAGTCACTTCAACATAAAGACTTTATTAATCTTGGATTAGAGGGAATGTTAAGATCGCATAATTCAAATGACCTTTAAAAATAAGAGATGTTTATTGTAATTCTTTTTACTGACATAGTTTGCATAACAACTGATATAAAAAAAAAAAGAAAATATTTCTCTTGCTGATTATTGATTTTATTTTGTACATGCAATGCATTTATTGTTGATTTATAAAATAAAAATTCAAAATAATAATCAAAACCCAAATGAAAAAGATAATAAAGATGATTTTGATGTTTTAGATGAAGATAATAAGGAAGAAAATGAGACTATTGACCTAACTCCTGAGGTTCATAAGATTCTGGTTCAAGTTTAAGAAGTTGTTATACTTTTAAATGTTTTAATGTTTAACATTTTAAAGATTTTTTTTTTAAAAAGATTCTTTGAAGTGTTATCCTATAAATAAATTTGGACAGGAGCTAGTACAAATCTTTGATTCAAAAACATTTTGGAATTCAATGCTCACCATGATTCAAAGATTTAGTAAAGTTGACTCAAAGCAGTTAGTAAATCTATGGTGAATTTCAGCTCAGAAAACTCATTTTGTCTGATGATGAACATAAATTAGTTAAAAATTTAGCAAATAATCTGAAACCTATTGTCTTGGATTCTAAAGAGGAGGAAGCAATTTTATTAACAACTGATGACACATTAAAATTTATGATTAAACAACTAGATGCCTAAGACTAAAGAACTAGATGCTCAAGATTAAAGAACTAGATGCTCAAGATTAAAGAACTAGATGCTCAAGATTAAAGAACTAGATGCTCAAGATTAAAGAACTAGATGCTCAAGATTAAAGAACTAGATGCTCAAGATTAAAGAACTAGATGCTCAAGATTAAAGAACTAGATGCTCAAGATTAAAGAACTAGATGCTCAAGATTAAAGAACTAGATGCTCAAGATTAAAGAACTAGATGCTCAAGAGCGCTATTTAGCAAACTATTTTTTGATTAGAGCATTTTATGATCTAATCTTTTTGATTAGATCATAAAATGCTCTAACCAAAAGAATCTGTCAAAGAGGAGAAAAGATATTGTATATTTATTAAGATTTTTTAAACAATCTGCAATCTTTAAAAGATTATATAGATGATCTATTTTACATAACATTTAAAAAGGTAATGATAAATCTAACTATTGAAACAACTGGTTGGCTTTTTCCCATAGATAAAAACATATAAATAAAAAAGATAAAGATGATGTCAAACAAAGAAGATATTAATAAGCTTAACAATACTAACATCTAATTAAATCAGTTGTCTGAATCTATGGCTGAAAAATTAGAAAAACTTGCAACAAAAAATACAACTATGATTGTATAACTTAGATAATTTGATAATTAATATTGCACAATTTAATATATGAAAAGCCCATCTGCAAAATATGCACACAAAAATAAAAATGTTGCGTTAATTCTATTTTCACATTCTATATACTAAAATCTATCATCTACTTAAATATTTGCCCATTTAAAAAATTTTTGGTCCTTTATATTGTTGTGTAATTAAGAGTAGTTTGTTTTTTCTTAAAATCAGTTTATTCATACTTAGTGCATTTTGCAAATAGGCTCCTCATAAGTTTTATAAAGATCTTTAAACTATTTGTCTATCTAGAGGCTGAAAAGAGGGCATAGTTTAACTGGATCGTTTTTTACACATTTTAAAAACATAAAATCATCTCGATGCACTTCAAATGCAAAAATAGTTAAAAAAAATAAAGATAATAGTGTATAAAACAAATCAATAGAAAAAACGTTTTGCCAACCATAAACAATCCTTTAAAAATAAAAAGTATTCAAAAGACACCATGCTGTCAAAATACATATGGGAATAAAAAAATAAAAATATTGATGATTTTTATTAAATTGGTCCATCCTTAAAACAACACCTGCATATAATTATACTTCCAAAAATGCATACTATGCCAACACAAAAAATTTCAAATTTACATTACATTACACATGCAAACCAAGAATGTTTATTAAACAAAAACTCAGAACTGATTTCTAAATGCAGACATGAAAATAAGTTTCTTCTAAAAAACTATAAAAATAAGTGAGCTCAAAAAACAATTACTTTAATTCCCACCTTTAAAAAAAAAAAACAGAAAAAAATTTACAGTAGCGAAGACATCTATGACTTCCTGTAATTTAATTTTTGGTATAAATTGAATATTATAATATATATATATATATATATATATATATATATATATATATATATATATATATATATATATATATATATATATACACATATATATACATATATATACATATATATACATATATATATATATATATATCGTCCCCTCAGTATTATCTTGTTCTATGTCGCTAAACTATGGTTTTGAAAAAAAGGCATTTGAATTTTCAAAAGCCCTAAAAATGTTCAAAATAAACTTTGCACCAAATTTTGTTATTATAAAATTGTCAAGGTCAATATATAATACCCTTATAAACCATTTTTAGAAAATTATTGTGTATTTAGTGTTTAAAAAAATAATTTTTGACTTTTGAGATAGAACAAATTACTGACAAACTTTAAAAATACAAAAATTGTATAATGTTCTATGTCAATTTCTTTGGGTTTTTTTAATTATAGTTTGTCCAAACATGCACAAATGTCTTACTTGGTGAATGTTTTGAATGTATTTCTTACCAAGGACGGATACAAAGATGGGAGTATCCCCCCCCCCCCATCTTAAGAATTATCAATCTTCAAAATATTATTGATAGAAATTAAAAAAAAATAAAAATACAAAATATTATTTTGCAACATTTGAATTTTTGGCAAAAAAAAGTTAGTTATATACACATTTAATATATTTATTAGTAAACTAATTTATAAGCATTTTTTACGCTCTTTGCGTGCATCTTATTTTTGTTCAATATGAATTAGATGCTGAGCCCGTTCACAATCATTTAAAGTACCTTCAGCACTTTTGATTTTAAAAAATTTACACTAATTACACCTACCTTTTTTTCTTTGCCGGAAAGAATAATTGAACATAGTTAGAAAAATGATCAAATGAAACAGTGGTTTTAGCTGAAAAAATCATTTTTTTTGGTCATATAACCCCCTCCCCCCTAGGACAATGACCTGGATCCACCCCTGTTTTAGACATTATTTGGTTGTGTTCAAGTAAAACATTTTTTTTTTCATGAAACAATTATATTAAGACATAAAAATAATTAAGAAAAGTACATGGGAGATGCACATGAATTACTAAACACAAAGAGTTGCCATTTCTATCAATCTCAGGCATGTAGGGCATCATTTTTTTAATATCTTCATTCTTTTCTTTTGAAAGTAAGTGGCTTTTTTTGGTCTGAATTGACAGTTTTGGTGCAGTTATGGGATATGCTGTAGATTTCTTTTTTCTTAATGATTGGGCACCTGCAAAAACTGAGGTGAAGCCGTCTGCATTTTTTGTTATAAATGAAACAGTAAAAGGATGATTGGAATAGTATTTTAATTGCTTTACTTGAATAAAGGGCACTTTGGTAAAGTTATAGCTTTTAGCTCCAGCTTGAATATTCAAAAAATCAACATCTTTCATCTGCAGGATATTGAAAGGTTTCTGTCGCCAAAGACTTTAGTATTCTGATCAGACCCAGTGGACTGTATACCTCAGTTTTTTTTAATTTTTGGTCAATGCTGCTATGAACCGCATCAACCTCTTGAACACAGCCATGTCCGCTTGCAGAAAACTTTTGAGTGATAGATTCAACATCAGGATGAGCATTTAAAAAATGCTTTATCGCCGTGCTCATAATACTGTTTCTATTTTGCGGAACGCAAGAATCTGACCATAAAATGAGGTTCTTAAGTTGTGGATGGGTGGTAAGCACAGATTCTAAAATTCGTAGGATTGCAGATGCCAAATCATTTCCTGCTCTGCCAGATTGGCTTTCAGACCAGATACAACAATAAACATCTTTGTCTAAAGAAAGACGTGCTGACATGTTATAAACAGACAGTTTCCTAAGATAAAAGAAGTTGGATATCTCAGCCTTGGGAACTGTTAAAACATTTTGTAAATCAAAACAGAGAACAGGATGTCCTGACTGTCTGTCTTTTTTGCGCTCTTCGCGTGCATCTTCTTTTTGTTCAATATGACTTAGATGCTGAGCCCGTTTACAATCACTTAAAATACCTTCAGCACTTTTGATTTTAAAAATTTCACACTTATCACACCTATCTTTTTTTCTTTGCTGGAAAGAAATATTAAACTCTGTTAAAAAAATTTCAGAGTATAAGTGCTTTTTAGCCGGTTGAAATCGTTTTTGCTGACAAAAGTCTTGGTAAAGCTCATACAGTCGACTAATAGACAATTCAGACTCAAAGTATTTTCTATTTGTATTAGCACGGCAATAGTGCAAGTCTATAACCGGAATACTATATATGTGTTTCCTAACGCCATCTCTGACTGCGTCAGGAATTTTCTTTTTTGTATGTTTACCCTGTTTTCTTGGGGTAGGCGTGTTTGTATCTGTTTGGAAATGTTTATAAAAATATGAAATTCTTTGTTGGCTTATGTCAAGAGTGTTTAAAAAGAAAGGTTTGCAAACTCTGATGGGAATCCCTGCCAGGTGAAAAAAGTAGGCAAATGAGTATTGCCGCCTCGATGAAATTGCAAATGTTCGTTTAGTTTTTTTCACAATACGTGTTGTATTTTCACTATAAAAGTGTGCTTTGAGGTCATCATTGAGTCCCCAAAATTTGTTAAATAGTAACTCCCGTTGCTCTTGCGGAAAATAAATGTGGCATTTAAATTTACAGTTAGTACAGTCCTTCTCATTATTGATCTCTCTCTTTCTTCTTATCACTTTATTCCTGCTTTTATACTCCTGGCCAGCTTGACGCCTTTTTTTATTGACATTGCATTTCCAGCTATCTGGATTTCTGGTTCTTTTACGTCCAACTTTTTTTTTTGTCGAGAGTTGCTCTATTGGCACAAATATTTCTAAATTCGTATGTAGTAGCTTATTGTGGAAGCTTGAATCGAGACTGTAGAAATAAAAAGTATAAACTTTAGCTACATTTAAAAACAACATAATATTAAAAAAAAATCAAAAATTAATGACAATTGGAATTTCATAAGCATCGTAATTAGCAGGGTAATATAAGTTATTTTTTTACAGTTAGGAAATAAATAATATAAAGAATTTAGTCTTACTTAAAGACTTTGCACAATATATATATAGTTATTTAAAGGCACAATATATATAGTTATACATATAGTTATATATATATATATAGTTATACATATAGATTTATAGTTAGTTAACTACTAGTACTGTGTATGAGAGCTAGTCTTAAGTTATTTTAACCCTTTAATGCACGATATTTATATAATAGTTGATAATGCACGATATAATAGTTGACTATTTTATCGTTAAAAGAACATAAAATGGAATCCAATTATCGGAAAAATAAAATTTTCCTTTTTATTTTCAAATTTTAAAATTACCATAGTAATAGAAACTACTTACGAGTCGGTATTAAGTAATTCAAAGTCAACTGTTTCTTTTGTAACTAAACCAATAAACTTACTTGACGACATTTTGAAAATATCAAAATAAAAAGTCACGTGACTTGCGCTACAACATTGATTTGCAGATTTGGGCATTAGAACATTATAATACTAAAATGTTTTAAAAAAGTGAAATAGAATAAGATAAAACTAACAAAATACGTAAAATTGTAATTAGAACAAAGTCAAATTGAATAAATCTTGACGAAGCAGAGAAGGTAATAATTTATTGATAAGTGGAAATAATACATTATACTTTTTTAAACAATAAAAATTGGTTTTTGCAACAAAAAAAAATTGTAGATAGAACAAGATAATACTGAGGGGACGATATATACACATATATATACATATATATACATATATATACATATATATACATATATATACATATATATACATATATATACATATATATACATATATATACATATATATATATATATATATATATATATATATATATATATATTTATTTATTTAATAATAATTGTGTACATGTACAATGACAATGTAAGGAGCCTAGGTAATCTAGGCTTTAACAGCCAATTTATGTTAAAAATAAGTCCAACTTTGATTTAAATTGTTTAAGTGTTTTAGAATCTACAATGTTTTAATCTAAATTATTCCAGCTGTTAATAACACGGTTTGTTAAGAAATAGTACCTCTTCGGATTTTTAATTAATTGTCTATGAAACCTATTAAACACTTGCAAGGTGCAAACCCTAGCAATAAGGATGCACTTTGGGCCCATTTACAGAACATATGGAATGATATTTCACCAGCTGCTGTTCAGAACTTGATTAGCTCTATGCCCCGTAGGATCAAGTCTGTCATCAAATCAAGGGGTGGGCAGACAAAGTATTAATAAACTGTGTAATTTTAAATTGTATGAACAGTTGCAATAAAAAAAAAATCCAAATCAATTGTTTTCAGTCGTTTTTATTTGTAACGCTACAAGAAAATAGAAAAAAACCTTTAAAATATTACTGTTATAATGACTTTTGCACAGCACTGTATATATATATATATATATATATATATATATATATATATATATATATATATATATATAATATACATATATATATATATATTATATATATATATATATGTGTGTATATATATATATGCATATATATATATACGTATATATATGTATGCGTATATATATATATATATATATGTGTATGTATATATATATATATATATGCATATATATATACATATATAAATATATATATATATATATATATATATATACGTATATATATATATATACATATATATATATATATATACATATATAAATATATATATATGCATATATATATATATATACATATATATATACATATATAAATATATATATATATATATATACATATATATATATATATATATATATATATATGTATATATATATATGCATATATATATATATATACATATATATATATGTATACGTATATATATATGTATATATATATATATATACATATATATATATATATATATATATATATATATATATATATATATATATATATGTTTTTACAATTAAGGGATGTAATTAAATGTTTATATATGTGGGATTTTTTATAAGTCTCAAGGTGCTCGTTAATTTTAGTTGTAAAATTTCTGGAAGTTTCTCCAATAAAACTGGCATTACAGCTAGCACAAAAAAATTTGTAAACAGCAAAAATTATTTTGTATTTTATTAGTAGTAAATATTAATTTTATTAGAACACAATATTTATTAACAATATTTTTAATTTTTATTTTAGTGTAATTAGAATAATTTCCAATGAATCTTATAGTTGAGTTTTTAACTAAGGTAGAAACAGATGGGTTATTTTTTTTATCAATATATGATTTAACTTCAATCACTTTTCGGAGATATTAATTATTATGTAAAACAAAAAAAAGATTTTTTATGTCTTTATCAAATCCCACCCAAGTATTTTTAATTTTATGCTCGATCAATCAAACAACATATAAGACCAAATTTGGAGCTAGAGGGAACAGAATCATAAAAATTTGTAACACACCTGTTTAAGTTTTTTGTCGAAATAGAATTGGATTTTTTATTATGTTAATATAAAAAAGGAATCTAGTTTTCTTGTTCTTTTTCCATCATAAACTTAAAATTTTTATGTTCTTTGTTAAGATGACTAAAAAATTTTCAGGCTTCATATACAGAATTAAAGATAGCAACTATGTCATCCACATAAAAATTGATAAAAAATTGGTATAGAAAATAAACAGTTATTAAACCATTTTTGTTCATGAAATCTGATGAAAATATTAGCTAAAATTGGCATTTAAAGGAGAGCCAATTACAACACCATCTGTTTGATCATAGTATTTTCCATCAAATAGAAAATGGGAACCGATATTGAAATTTGTAGTAGTTTCTTAAACTGAGTTTTAGAAAGTTGTTTTGAGCAAGTGGTATGTTTGTAAACAAACTTTCAATACAATATGAAACAATAAAATTATTATTTACATTAATTTGCTTAAACTCTTTAACAAATGAAAATGAGTCTAGAGTGCAAAATTTTTTGGGTATATGTAGAGACAATAAATGAGAAAGATGTTTAGCAAGGTTGTAGTTATGTCCCAATTGTTTGAAAAGTTGGAAGAGAATTATCTTTACTAGGTTTGTGTATCTTAGGTTATGCGTAAACTCTTGCTACTTGAGATCCTACAGGATAGATTTTATTGTATATTTTTTTCATATTATTTAAGCTTATTAAGTTTTCTAAGATACCCTTGTAAAGACAATTCTCTTTTTATAGCAGGATCCTCTTTTAAATCTTTAATAGTTGGATCCTCTTTTAAATCTTTAAACTTAGTCTTTTTACTTATAATATTATGTAAATATTTTATATAGTCAATGTAACTAAGAACAATTATACTATATATAACAACCAAATATATAATTTTCATTAACAGTATGAAAATGGCATAATTGCTATCTTTAATTCTTTTTTAATTCTTTAAATATTCTTTTTTAATCCTTTTTTATTTCTTTATATACTCTTAATTATCTGCAAGGCAGATAAAAAATCTGCTTTGCAACTTTAAGTCTTTGAGCTGCTAAATTAAAATATCTGCTTTGCTCTGCTCACAGTGATTAGTAAAACAACTTTTATTTAGTATAAAATTGCAGAAAGTAGTTGCATAGTTTTAATTGTACTGTAAAAATGTGCTTGTTTTGAAAAAAAAAATCTTGCAAACCTTTACACAATGTCATGTTAGTTACCATATACACAACTTAAAAGTGTAATACATTTTCTTCTTTAAAAAAGAGGCTTTCAAGGTTTATAAATATAATTAAAAATATTATTTTAATATATTTGTAATAATAGTGGTACCCACACCTTGAATCAATATATACGGTTTATATCTATATTTTTTATATTTATATTACAATAATTTGTTATATAATATGAAGTCATGTTGTTTGTAAAAAGTTATCTACATATATACTTTTAAATAATTTTTGGAAGTTAAATTTTTTAAAAGCCTGCAAAGTTATTTAAATAAGTGTGGTGTAATTTTACAGTCAACATTGCTATTAATTTTACGCTTGTCAAAATAAAAAATTTTGATTATAGTACAAGCAAGAAAATGCGTACAGCTTTGATTTTTTATATGCATAAACAGTGAACTGATAGTAGTGAACTTCTAAAATACTTGTATAATAGTTGAAACTTTGTTCAAGTTGAGGAAAAAAGACAGTGCCTTCTTCATCATCAAGTGCATTATTTAAGAACTTATTCATTTCTAATGATTGTAAAACAAAAAAGGGTCAAGGCTAAACATTTCTTTTGCTGGACTATTCTCTACAAAAAATACCAAACATTTGGGTGATTTCATAAATTCACTGGAGGATGGGGTGAGGGGTAAGTATTTGGCAAGGGGCCATATTTTCTACAGGATCTTTTATTTATTCTTTTTTTTTGGACCGGGACTGCCCAAACTATTGCTAGGTATAGCACTACAGTGTTCAGTAATCTGATCATTTTCAATCCCCAGGATTGAAAAAGATCTGGGGTTGCAATCCCTAGAGACTTGTGAAATTAACCATCAAATGTGTATACATTAGCTTTTTATTAATTCCTGTACTAAATAAACATGTAATAAAAAAAACAATGCACAAAAAACTAATCTTCACACTGCTCCTCATTTAGACCCTTAGGATAAAAGTTGTGTCACTATCAAATTATGGTTTGATACAACATTTAGGACCATAGAAGTTGTTTTCAATTGTTTTTAAAATCAAAATGATCACGGCACATTTTCTGGGCTATTTTAAAAGATTGAAATAATAGACAGAAATGGGGCTACTCTGATCTGCATAAGAGCGTAGGCAACCAACCATTAGAGATATTGTCAGGTAAAATAACTTATAATTGGTTACCTTTATGCTTCAAAAGTTGGAGGGATGACAAGTCTATCATCATTTTCAGTTATGAAATCACGCTTTAAAAAAATATGCTTTTAATGCGTTCTTTCTTCATTTGAAATTTTAAGTTTTTTAAATTAAAAGTAATTATATAGCCCAACAAATGTAAAGTTCTATTTTTTTAATTGGAAAAAACACACACACATTAAGTTATTCTACTGCTTTAAAAATTTTGAAAAGCTGCTAAAAGTTTATTGTTATGCTCTAAATGTCCTTCCTTTCTTTTATATCTAGACAAGGTTGCTTTAAACTTGGAATTTATTGCTTTACCGCATTGTTCAGCACACCTTCACCTCAATGTTCAGCATACCTTCACCACATTGTTCAGCATACCTTCACCACATTATTCAGCATACTTTCACAACATTGTTCAGCATACCTTCACCACATTGTTCAGCATACCTTCACCACATTGTTCAGTATACCTTCCTAAACTGCATTTACAATACTTGACAAATGAAACTACATGGCACAAAATAATATGAATGTTCGAAAATCAATTTTTTAGCAAAGTCTAAAGCTAACTCTTGGGAAGGGATAAACAAATTCTTTAACTTGGAAATAGATTCCTCAAATCCAGTTTCTAAAGTGTTACCAAAGAAAGCATCTTTAACAGATCTAAATTTTTTAAGACATTAAATGTTATTAAGCAAAATCTTATTTGTTTACTATATCTGTCCCTGCATGCTCTAAAAACTTTTCTTTGTCTATTTCAGTTTTTTTTTGTCTAGTACAGTTCAACGCTTTCGAACTCTCTCCCATCTTTGTGTTTTCCTGACCTATACAACCTATAACTTTTTAAGTCTTTTGCAAACAGTTTCCTTGCTCTTTAACTCTATTAATTTTTTTTTAGTAAGTCCCAACTTAATAGTGGTTGCTTGCAGCCTTGTCGGGAGTGAATTGGCATGATAAAAAAAAAAAAATAAAAAAAAAAAAAAAAAAAAAGGAAATGACAATGAGTGTTTAATGAAAAGCTCTTATTCATCAATATGTTCAATGATAGCATTTGAGCTGCTGCCATCTTAACATCTACCTAGGTAACCTCTCTGAAAAATATTTTTTGATTTCAACCACTCATTAAAACCAGGTCATAAATTTAATACATTTTATGTCAAAAGCTATATTGAATTGAACATTCTGCAAGTTTAGTTTTTCTAGAATAAGTAGTAAACTGCAATTTGATTCTGGAACATCTTTGATTCTAAGTATCTGGCATCTTCTAACTCCATTGTTTAAAAACCTTCCAGAGTTTATGTTATTCTCTTCAGGATCAAATATATTTAAAATAACTTTCAAGAACAATCCTCCTTAGTCTAAAGAAATCCTCACAAGAGTACTAAATGGATCTATTTTCTGTTGTTCCATTATGTTTAAAATAAAGTTTGATGTGTCTTAGACAAATACATATTCTCTGCAAAGAACAGATTTATTTGGTTCCAAGAACTCAATTTATATTATTTTAAAGAAATGTTTTTTATTGGTTTATAACTGTAATTAATAAATACTTAGTATACTCCATTACCTTTTCAACTTCATTAAATCTGGAGATAAATTCTTCAATTTCATTTAATGTTTTAAGATGTTTGATTCAATGGATGATCTTCTACCCATACATCTTCTAAGGAATGCTATCATATCTTTTGTTTTATATAGTGAGAGTTCTAAAACAATTTTCAATTCTTTGACAAATTGAACATATAATTGTCTAAAACACTACCAGTTTTGTTTTCAGGTGTACCAACCTTTAGAGTGAGCGGTTTTCCTCTTTTTGATATATAAAAGTTGGATACATATGCTATTTTTTCAGTTTCCATTTTCCTTTTGAGTATTCCTGCTGCAACCTGTTCAGCTTGAAGACAAACAAGATTAATAGCTAAACTTATAAGATTCGAAGTTTCTTTCCCACACTAGTGGTAACACACTGGTGTGGTAACACTGCTCCAATGCTAGAAAAACAGCTTGAACATAAAATCTTTTTAGTTTTGGTTTCGGTTTCTGGGTCAGATTTATTTTGAACATTCATCCTGCTAGTCTTCTTTGTCCAATCAATCTTGAAAATATAATTTATATAGAATTCATTTAAACATAAGTTCATAATTAACTAGCAATGAAACTCATTTGATGAATATTTATAAAAACCAATATTATTCCAAAAAACGAACATATATAACTAGGCTAAAATTTGTTAAAAATGGAAACAGAATGAAAATTCTAAACATATTACATTATAATTCTGTTGAACAACTTTATTTCAAAAAAATAATTAAATATATATTATCTTCACCTTAGATATCTTCTCTCCCAAAGCCATTCTTGAATTTTTCACAGCCCTAAGCATATACAGATTTCTGCAACAACTAGAATAAATAATTGTTGGAAAATTTTCTATTAGTTTGAACTATTCATGAAAAATGTTTAATTTAATCTACTCTTCAACTGTGCTGTTCACATAATGTAGAGATTTTGTATTTATTGTAAATTGCTCCCAACAACAATACAAACTTGTTGTAGACAAACTGTTGAAGTTGACATTATTATAAAGATCTAAATTAATTTTTTATTTATATCTAAAGAATTATTTTGAATCAAATAAAAATAGCATTTAAGATAATGGTAAGGGTATATAAGGATAAAAATCCATTGCATACAATATATAGCATATAATATACATGCTTAATTAAATACATAAAATAGTTAAATATAAAAATAAAAATTCATAAAAAAAAAAGAATAATAGAGAATACATTAGAGATAAAATAAAAAATAGAACTTTGCCGCAGCTTAAGAAAGAGAAAAGTTTTAGATTAATATAACAAAACCTAAATATTATAAGTAAAATTTTATAAAACAAAATCTTTTTTAGAACACTTAGTATTTGGCGCAGATTAACAGTATTTGAAAATGGAGCAAATAATAATAAGCTTTAAAATTGGCAATCAATTGAGTGTTATTGTCATAAATTTAAATATATATTGAAATTTTTGTACATTAAATGGTCAGAGTATATTTTTTGTGAATGTATCCTTAGATTTAAATATATTTTTCAAATACTTTAAAAAAAAAATTTATTATAAGAATATTATTAAAATCTAAAAAATGCATAAAATATAAAAAATCACTTGGAAAAATACTAAAAAACTAAATGTGGCACAGTCTTTTTGATTTCTATAATATAAATGTTTGAACTTCTAAGGTTCTAAGTGTTGCACTAAATCATAATTTGTTTGTGTGGCACAACCAGGGATGCGGAGTCCCAAAAATGACTCCAGATTTGAAAGTTACAAAATGATTATTTCTACAAAATGTAAAGAGGGTTGTAGAATACTTTTTAAAAAAAAAAAAATCGGACTTTTACGTTAGAGAATTAATTAAATTTTGAACCTGGAGTTCTTATGTATAATGGTGGCAAGGATTCTAGGACTCTGGGCTAAAAACACAATAAGTTCCTAGTCATTAAATCTCATGAACTCTCATTACAAATCATAAGTTACTTAACAATTACTCCTGGACACCAGAGACTAAGAAAAACAGAGTTTTAAAGCCAGAGTCCTTTCGGGACTCTGCATCCCTGGACACAACTTTTATCCAGGCAATCTAAATAAAGAAGTTTTCAATAAAAGAAAAAAATATATAAAACTGGGAGCACAAATAATAATAAATAAAATACAAACATTAAAAAATCTAAAAGTACAGTTTTTAACTTGATTATTTTATATATATATTATATGTATATATATTTATATATTTATATTTATATATATATATTTTATATATATATATATATATATTATATATATATATATATAAATATATATATATATATATATAAAATATATATATATATATATATATATATATATATATATATATATATATATATATACATATGTATATATAAAAACAATTTCACTAGAATAAAAAACACAATAATGTATACATAAAACTTGCATTAATTATCAAGATGTATGATACCTATCTTGTGTCGACGATAATCTTTATGTACAGCAAGCATTGCAATATAACCTCTCCACACATCTTTTCGATGTTGATCAAGTTTGCAAACAATAGCCCCAACGCAACAATTTTCACAATATGCCTGAACATATAAATAATAATTCCAAAAACAAAATAATAAGTAAAGTCTTTAGCTAAACTGTTGTGAAAAAAGATGCATTTAAATTGATTATTAACTCTATTTTTTATTTTAAAATTACAATTCTATCTTTTGAAAATTCTTTTTAATAATTTTGTAAATTAGGAAAGACAATTGATTTAAAATTCTTTCATATGTTTGAAGATTTAATTGTTCAAAAATAGTACAAATTGAAATTATATTTAAACCTCATTAAATTTGAACTAAATTAAAAACAAACAATTTTCTGAAAACCTTCAACAACCAACAGCTTTAAAACTTTTAGATTTTAAACTTATTAATATATTAGTTTAGTTTTAGTCTAAAACTATGTGTGCTGAAAATTTTGGAAAACACTCAAGTTAAAATTCAGGCAATACTATATGATTATCACAGCGATTATCACATAAAAATATGAAAAAAATATAAGGAATAAAATAAACAAACATGCAAAAAAAAAAAAAAAAAAAAAACTTTAGATTTCAAATGCTGAGCAAGTGTGAACAAAATTTATCATTACTTTATACTACTTTGAAGTCAATTTAAAAAAAATCTCATAATTAATAATAAATAATATAGTTCAAACATAAACAAAAATAATTTAGAGAATGAACACATATTTTTAACATTCAAACAGATTGTTATCATAAATTATCATTTATTTTAATTTTGTAAAAATATTGTACTCCAGTTTACATTAAGGCAAGTTTTTGACATTTAGAGCTACAGTTGCTAGGCAAAAATTTCATAAGTACTATGTACTATGGTAAGGTTGAACTGTTACCAAAAATTTATCAGCAAATCTGTTGATTAAATTTACAGATAAAAAATTTGTTTTTATTTATGTTTAGAATGTTTTAAACAAACTTTGATAAAATAGCTTAAACGATTTTAATAAAAGTATGTAAAACAAAATAATATAATAAAAGATGTAAACAAAAACATTTGGGTCATTCCATGTCAAATGAACCAAAATTTTAGAATTTCAACGTGGATCACTTCCGATTGTGATGAAACTTGGCAGGTTAGTTATCAATGAGAAAAGCAATTCCTGAAAATTTCAGCAAAAAACTTGTGTGGTTCATGAGAAATGGTTATCTGAAATTTCTGATTTTTCCAAAACATGTTTTTTTTATACTTTTTATACTATAGGGAAGGGGACTAGGGCTATATATAAAAACAGAATTTAATTCAGGCTTAATTTAAGACTTATTTCTAGTACAGATTACAAAATACTTTTACATATATACATACTTTGTATTACAATATATAATACAAACTAAAATACATCAATATTTCTGTTTTTATTGTTTTAAATGCATTTTGTGCAAATTTTTTCATTGTTCTAGTTTTGTAACTTCCCCATGAGTACCCACTTTTTTTTTCTGAAATCACTGTAATAAAATCTGTTAAATCAGTAGGAAAAAAAATTCTTTTGAAATTTAGTGTTGATCCTAAGCTACTGGTATTTCAAAGTGAAGGCACGATTTCTTAATTTAAACAAAACCCGTTTTTGCTACTAAAGTTTTTTTTTCTGGAAAAATCAAAAATTTCAAATAACCATTTCTCATAAACCACAAAAGATTTTATGCTAAAATTTTCAGGAACTGCTTTTCTCCTTAATACAAACCAACCCACTAAGTTTCATCAAAATCTGAGGTGGTTCATATTGTATTTATGTTATTTTTTTTCTAAGCAAAGTGGTGACTTCTCTTAGTAAAGTAGTGACAAAGATTCTTTAATTACTATATGACTTTGATATCACTAAAGAACAACAATATAGAACAAATAATGACAAATAAAAACTTTAAACCTTTAAACCTGAAGGATTTTAGTTTGACACAAGAGTCCAATGCTTAGCACACTGCATGTTTGCATAACTTTATTTTACTCTGCAAAGATTTGATTTTTTTCAACGGTATGAAATAATAAAAATCGAGGCAGCCAAAATTTATGAAATGAAAGTTCCATTATTTAACAGAAAAGTAGTAATAAAACAATCCAAAACACTATAAAATTTAAGCTTGTATTGTAACAAAAAATTTCAAAAAATTTATTTGATTACTACTTCATATGTTTGCTTTGTATTGAATACCTTTGTATCACTAACACAGGTCAGAAATTGCTTTAGGTTTGATTTTGGAACACCCTAAAAATGTTTGTAGATTCTATTAGGGTACACAAAACTGTAAAACTGTAAAAATCAAAATCCTGCAGGTGGCATATTTTCAAAAAAAGTATTCAAATGAGATGGACCTATGAAATTTTCATATTCAAGTAAGGTAACTACCAAACATACTGCAAACATAAAATTCATACATTCTTAAACTAATGTAAAAAAAAGGATGTTTTGCCAAAAAAAAGTAATTTTTTTAGATTTTATAAACATAAAAAACACAACATTTTTAGGGTAGCAACCCCAAAATAGGAGCAAATAAAAAAATTTCAAAAAATTATTTGTTTACAACCTTAAAGTAAATGAAATTTTATTAATAGAATTCAAACTTTAAAAAATCTATTATAGTTCACAAGTCATGACCATAAAACAATTATGCTCAAAATTATAATTTGGTATAAGAAATTACAAAAATATTATTAAAATACTAATTTTAAATACTAAATCTGAGTAGTTATCAATATTCTGTATCCAAGAAGTAGCCAAAATTCTGAAAGATTTATATTCAAGCAATGATATCAAAAAAAGTGAATCCTGTTTTCCACTGGTATTTTTTTCAGTTTATTAAGAGGTTTTAAAGTCCCCATAATACTAGGTCAAACCAGTATGGTACAGAGGGAAATAACATTTTTAGAGTTAAACAAATTAACCGTTTGTTTGCAGTTGACTCAGTAAAAATATAACTTTGAGTATAGAAAATTTATTGAGTATAGAAAAGAGAAACTCTTCAATATACTTTTCATTGAATATAAAAAATAGGACTCTTCAATACATTTCCGTTGCGGCGTAGATTCAGGTTTGAACATTTGATTTTGAATACAATAGATAAATAATGATATTAATAAATTTTAAGAATAATAAATAAAACGAATCTAAGGTGGAGGTCCAATGAAGGTTATTTCAAATTTGTTTAAACCAAAACAACACAGAGTCACTGATGGAAGTGATAAGGGTGCTACCTATTTGTCAGTCAATGTAACAGCACTCCTTGCATGTTTACCAACTTCTCAGTTAATGTAGCAGCAGTCCTAGCACACTTTACCTGATTGTGAGGCAATGTACCAACACTCCTTGTATGTTCTACCTATTTGTCAGTATTTGTAAACAGTTAAAAAATAAAAACAGAATGGTTTTATTTTTTAAAAAAAGTAAAAACATTCCAGTCCATTAATTTGCCTTTTTGTGTTGAAAAAATAATAAATTTAATTAGTTTCCTCAATTAAATTTTATGCTTTTAAACACAAATAGACATTAAGAGCTGTTTTTTTTACCACAAACAAATTTAGATGTCAAGCTATAGAAATAAGATTTTATATATATATATATATATATATATATATATATATATATATATATATATATATATATATTTATATATATATTTATATATACATATTTATATATATATATATTTATATATATATATTTATATATATATTTATGTATATATATTTATATATATATATATTTATATATATATATATATATATATATATATATATATATATATATATTTTTTTTATATATGTATGTATGTATGTATGTATGTAAAAATCTCTTACCAAAAAAGACAACTGTGGCCAATTATGCAGAAAATATCTGTATGTATATATAGAGTAAGGTTCAGATAAATCTTTGGTTATCAGTGCTGTCAAATCGGGTAAACATTCTTCTGAATGATAGTCCACAAAGTTAATAGTCTTTTGATCCCCGCTGTCACAAATGTTTATTTTTGATAGTGACTCAGATAATGAATCTTGTAAAAATTGAGGAAGCTCCTTTGATCTATAAATTCCTTCTTCTGGTAAAACTTTGGAAGTCATAAAAAAACTATTGTTACTACCTAATGTCATCATTTGCAATGGTTCATTAATAATGTTTCTTTGATTGGTGTCTAAGATTTTATCCCCTGATAAACTAGTGCCTCCTTTAGAAATATCATTTTCAGTAATTCTATCAACATGGACTTCTTTATTTATTACAATTTTTTCATGCATATTTACTAAATTGTCATTACAACTATGAGTAATATCATGGGGGATTGTTTCAATATTGTTGATAATCATCTAAAAAAAAATTAAACAAAATTAAAAAAACATAAAAAGCAAATTAATAGGAAAGTAATTGTAGTTTAAAATAAATAAAAAAATGTTATATATATATATATATATATATATATATATATATATATATATATATATATATATATATATAT
>NC_088928.1:16612500-16622500 GCF_038396675.1 Hydra vulgaris
TTATTGTTATGATGATTTATTTTTATGTAAATATTCCACTCTTTAAAGGTAAAGTAAGATTTTGTATCATAACTTCCATTTATAATAGATTTACATTAGAAAATCAGGGACAAGAAATATGGCATCTGAAGAAAAACCTTTTGATTTGAAAAAAACAACTTAAGTTTGACTGGCAAAATGTTGGCTTAAAAGACTTTTTCTTTAGGCATAATATCCCTTGTCCCTTTAAAAATTACCTTGATGTTCAATTACTTTCGCTCTTTCTCTTGAATACTGGATTTACAAATGCCCATCTGATTAACATCTCCGCCCAGGTAATTAACAACAGACGACAACTAAATCTTCTCTTCTTACTTGAAATTAGATATTGATAATATCTTAAAATACTACCATTGGTTGGAAGCTGTGTATTTGGTAGCTGTGAAATTGGGTTAGTTAACAGATATAATGGTCTTCTGACACTTTCACTTATATGCGCATTTTTCTTCTTTTTCGGACCCATTTCTTTCTGAAAAGTTAATGTTATTTTAACTATTTTTAATTATTAAGCTATAAGAAATTACTAACAGTTTATAATAGATGTGTCATGTAGTGGTTGTAATCTTAAACTAAACACAAAATGGTGCAATCTTGTTATTTCGCCATCCTTCACGTAATTTCACCATACTTTGCGTATTTTCGTAAAATCCTGATTTCATCTGGCACCTAGAATTGAGATAGAACAACAAAAAATCATACTTTTGCTTATTTTTATGTATAGAATAGGTTTTTAAACCGCGACAAAAATTGTTTTTTTTTGGCATGCCCTAATATACACACATACACACGCACTCACATACATATATACAAATAGACACGTACCTACATACATATGTACACACACATATACACGCGCATATACATATATACACATATACATACACGCATATAAAATAATGTTATAACAATATTTATATCACATATAACAGTACAAAAACAATAATAATAATGACCCAGAATAATTCCAACGTTTTACAAACAGTATCTCTCCAAAAAAAAAGCATGAAGATGGGTTTTAAATATGTGTAATAGAGTTTAGTGATTTAAGGTGAAGAGATAATTTATTCCAAGATTTTACGCATTAGTTTGTGATTGATTTATTACCGTACTTAACCGAAGAATGATTTTGGATAGATAATTTAAGGTTACTACAAGATCGAAGATAATAACGAGAACATTTTATAGTGGTAAAGAAGTTATAAAATGAGGGAGGGAGGTTTACTTGCTTGCTATTCCAGACAAATAGACAATTTAATAAATGAACAAGATCACACAATTTCAGAATTTTAGATTGAAAGAATTTTAGAAAGGATATTAGAATTAGAACGATATTGTTGAAAGTATATTATTTTTAATGCCTTGTTTTGCAGATTAGATATTCTTAAAAAAGCTTTTGTCTGGCTTTGTCCCCAAACCTGACAAGCATATAGTAAATGTGATCCAAAAATAGCATGGTATATGTTGAGAAGAGTTTCATGATTGACATAATGTCGAACTTTGGATAGCATCCCATTTGATCTAGATAGTTTCAGTGCTAAGTCTTTAAGGTGAGAGGAAAAGGATAGATTCGAGTCAATTTTGATTCCAAGATATTTTAAAGAAATTACAGGAAAGATGTTTTGGCCACTTAGTCTGAAGTTTAGGTGTTTAGTGATTTTAGATTGAGTTGATTTGAAAATGATATGCTCAGTTTTGCTGGTATTAAGACATTATTTGTTAGATCGCAGCCATTGAAGAAGATTAGATAAATCATGATTTACATGTTTGTTGATTTTTTTTAATGATTTGTTCGTAAGGAGTAAGTTTGTGTCATCAGAAAAATGGTAAGCAGTTGAAAATTTTAAAGACGTATTGAGATCATTTATAAAAATAAGGAAAAGCAACGGATCTAATACATATCCTTGTGGTACAAATGTGGAAAAAAATTTTGGCAAAGATTTAGCATCATTGATGGCGACAAACTGTGACCTATTAAAAAGGTATGATAAAAACCATTGGTGAGCAATACCTCTAACACCATAGTGTTCTAGTTTACTTAGAAGAATTTAGTGATCAACAGAATCAAATGCCTTATTTCAAGTCAAGAAACACACTACAACAGAATCAAATGCCTTAAGTCAAGAAACACACTACACGCAAAAAGTTTACTGTCAAGAGCTTTCCTAATTGACTCAGTTATATTAATAAGTGCATGATTTGTGGAGTGTTTGCTACGAAAACCATACCGGTGATTGTAAAGACATTGATTTTTTTCAAAAAAGTCGTAAAGTCTGATATGCATGGCTTTTTCAAATATTTTACTTAAGTTAGAAAGAAGAGAAATTGGTCTATAATTTTTGTGGTCAAATGGAGAGGAATTACTTTGGCTATTTTAAACACATCCGGAAAAAGCCCTTTTTCAAAAGAATTATTCAATATGGTACAGAGAGGTTTAGAAATAACATGAGCAGTAAGTTTAGGAAGACGAGTGGGAAAACTGTTTGGACCTAAACTTTTCTCATTTTGCAGAGTATTTCTTATTAAGTCAGATACCTAGTTTTCAGTGACTGGATTAAGGAAAAAGGAACTAGAATTTGGGTTTTTTAAATAATCAGAAAAAAAGTTTTAGAGGAACCAATTTTGCTTGATGGTAGACGTTGTATAGTTTGAAAGTGTTTGTTGAATATGTCAGCAATGGCCACACTGTCTGAGATTTACCATTGTATTTAAGATTATAAGACTTATTTGGCAAAGAAGGTTTGATGTTTATAATTTCTTTTATTCCTTTCCGTGTGTTTTTTGTGTTGAGGTTATTGTTAAAGAAGGAGATATAGTATGACTTTTTAGAACTCTTTAATAAATTGCTTATTTTATTTCTATATAATTTAAATTTATTGAATAAATTAATTTTTGTGTTGGGATTTTTAGATTTTATATATTTCTTACATAGCTTGTTTTTTATATTAATTAATTTCAGAATTCCATAGGTGATCCAAGGTTTAGATTTGAGTTTAATTTGGTTTGCGGAAAGTTTTTTGTATGGGGCATGACGAATAAGGATTGCATTAAGTGGTTTTAAAAGAAAGTTTATAGATTCATTAACATCTTCACCATTCTTAATATTAAGTTCCCAGTTAATATCTGATACTGCCTGTATAAATTTATTATTATCAAAGTTCCTAAAGGATCGTTTGGTAGTTATTACTTTTTTGTTTTTAGGAGGAGTACTTGTAATACAAACAAATTGTGCTAAGTGATCTGAAATTGATATTGTGAGGTTGCCAGAAATTAGATTAGGAGTTTGAAAATTTAAAAAGATGTTATCAATAATTGTTTTTGATGAAACACGATTATTTTGGCGTATTTTGCAAATACGCCAAAATAATCCGAATTTTAGAAAGTCTTTAAGAGCCGTGAACTTTCTAGATAAATACTCTTCGCGGTGCTCTGTAACAAAAACGAAAGTCCTTCTAATTTGTTTTGGATAAATTTTATTTTTAAGAATTGTAGAACGTTATGTTTTTCTAATATATTACTATTTATTCTTCTTTGTAAGAGCAACATTCAATCATGTAGAGAAAGCTTAGTGGTATCCCGTAAAATTCACAAATTTATTTTCTAATATAAATCTGCTTCTCCACATGTGAAGTTACATGCTTTGTAATGAATGAATATACAAGATTTCCTATTTTCAAGGCTTTCAAATATAATGTTAGCGTAATTGTGAAAGATTTTTATGGGTTTCGTCAGTAAATCATAACATTTAATTCATGCAGCAGCTGTTTAATAACGTAGGCTAACTTTTCAAAACCCTATTCCAACGATGAGCATCCTCTGTGTCCTCCAACTTGGGTTTATAGATGTTAGATAAATTGAGATATAAAGGGATGTGCGCAGCGGAGCGTACTTAGACCTGAAAGATAGCTTCGGAATAGGAGTTTGACAAGAAAGCCTACCGTTTAACAACACTAAAAGGATTTTTGTATGACCTTAGTTTTTATGAGTAACAAAAAATAAAAAGTCAGCATTTACTTTATTTCTGTAAGTTTCTTTTGAGAGCTCAAACTCTAAAAAACAATAAAAAATTGGAGCCCAAAAACTGATGTATCTTAAAATGTACAGATATTACCTTTAAAATAGCACAGCTAACCAAAACCAAACAATCAAAAGAAAGAAACTCCATCACCATCAGGGAAATTAACGTGCTCTAATGCTTTTAAAGCACAAAAACCAACACCTGTACCAATATACTAGGCGCAAATTATATTAACGTCTATTAAATATAAATTACCGGTCCTACTGCACTAGCAGTAGGACCGGTAGTGTAGAAACTGCGAACGACATTGATCTAGAGTAATTAGCGATTTTGATACGGGAAGGTCTGGCATTAATAATTGTGCTATAAGATCAAAATTTAATATTCCGTTTATTTTCATGTATTAGTTTAAAGTAAAGCGAAAAATATTTGAAGGGAATTATTAATTTACAGTAACTACTGTTTTGGAAACACCTTTGTAAATGGATTTAAATATTAATTTAGTAAACATTTTAACAGCCTCAAGAAAGGTTTTGTGGGCTGGCTCGTAAATCATGGACTTATGTCACAAGCTCTGTTAAAGAATTTTGAAGTTCCCACCATATCCAAAGCTTGGTAACATTTAAAAATTATAAACCAAGAGTGGATTGATTTGTTAACAGGCAAGACGTAACAAGAATTTGCAAGAATAGTAATTTTGTATTACTCTCTGCGAAAACGTGCATTTTTTGCCTACACGAAATGGACGTGTATGCAGAGAGTCTAGCTCATCAGGTTTGGATTTTAGATTTTATAAAATGAATTCTTTCCATTCAGAATAAAAAAAATTTATTCCAATCGTTGCAAGGCCGACGGGACGGGTTTCGAAGTTGAGAAGCACAATCGTCAGTTTCAAAAAAAGTCCTCAATATTTAGGAAAAAAAAAAACTTTTAGAAAATAAGTATTTGGGAGGGATGGGAACCTGTGCACGCCTGGTGTAGTCAGTCTAGCATTGATAATTGTGTAATATACTCTAATTTAGAGTTACTATAGAGATCAGGGATTCCATAGTCATAAGAAATATTTTTATGACCATGATTAAATATTTTTAATTTTTATGACGGGTGATTCCAACAAATTCGGAAAAGCTGTAAACGCCGACCTTTCGGCAATACGTTATTACTAACTACCGTCCATGCTTTAAAAATGGTGGATGTTAAAAAAAATAGTAAGGCCAAAAAATACAAACAAAATGCTAATAAAAAGCCAAATAAAGTTGTACAAGAAGAGGATAAAACAACAAGCTTAAATAAAAAAGATTTTAATGTAGATGTTATACAGACCCTTGGTGGAGACAAGGTAAATAATTTTTAAATTAGATGTAATAAAAGTTATTTTACTATTTTCAGTCAAGTTTTTTGAAATTAACTATTTTGACTTTTATTTTGCAAAATCATATCAGTCTTTTTTTATTATCAAATTGTTTTTTTTCATTTTTACCGCTATCTACATTTAGTTGGACGCAGTTAAAATTAAACACAAATATAGCCATTCCACAGGTTTTTTTTTCAACATATTTATATATGATTAACATAATTGTATAAAGCTTATAAAGACCTAAAAAATGAGGGGTCTTTTAACTTTAGAAGTTTAGTGGATTTTTTTCTGAAAAAACTTAAATATTTAGGTATGGAAAATTTGCTATGTAATTGCACCGAAAAAAAGAAAAAGCATCACAAATCAAGCTTTTTTAATCTATTTACAAATTTATTGTGTTTTGGTCCTTAGGAATCTTGACCTTCAAAAACTTCATTTGAATAAAATTTCTGTGCAAGTTTTTTTTATCAATAGTTAGCCATTTCACAGGATTTTTTGTTGTTGACATTTTTATATATGAATAACATGATTGTATAGAGCAAAAAGAACTTATAAAATCAGGGGTCTTTCAACTTTAGAAGTTAAGTGGATCTGAAGTTATTGCATTTTTTGCGCTGGAAAAAAGATGATTTTTCGACAAAATGCTTCAGCCTTAAGTATGGAAAATTTGCTGTGAAAAGGCACCAAAATAAAATATGAAAACAGAAATCTTGCACAAAAATCAAAACATATGAAAAGCATATGTTTTGATTGGGGAAAAAGCATTATATCATAATTTCTTTATGCAAATCCTAAGTACTAAATCTTTAAGGAAACATAGACAAATACTGTTTTAAATTAAGAAAATGCTATAATTGTCATTTCCACTTTCAAAAGACACTGTTTTTTCTTTAAAAATTAACATTACAGTTTTTAAATACTGAGAATTAAAATGTTATGTATTAATGTTAAAAAGAGTTCACATTCCATCAGGTTCTTTGTCCTTTTTTTAATAATATGGAAAGTTTCATACAAATTAGATGTGTTTTGGTGCTTAAGAAATCTTACTTTCAAAAATACTTCTTTAAAAATTTTTTCTGCGGCAAGTTTATTTAATCAATAGTGGTTTTAAGACATGAGTAATATATAAGTGAAGCCATACAAACTTACATTCTACATATGTTGGAAAAAGGTTTAGTCAAATTATTGATGTAAAAAATCTCAAGGTTCTAGCTTAATTATAAAAAAATATATAAAAGAGTAAAGTTCATGAAGTTAAATGATTTTCAATTTGATTTTCGTTCAAAACATTCTACCTGCCATGCATTGATAAGTATAACTGAAAAAATCAGAAAATCTCTCGACACTGATCATTTGTTTGTGATATTTTTATAGGTTTACAAAAAGCTTTCGATACCGTTGATCATAACATTTTGATTTCTAAATTAGAACACTATGGTATTTGTGGTGTTGTAAATGACTGGTTTCGACCTTATCTTACAGATTGGAAACAATTTTTAAGTATTAATGGTTATAATTCTACTAATAAATCTGTTGTGTGCGGTGTTTCTCAAGGTTCTGTTCTTGGTCCTCTTTTGTTCCTCCTAATTTATATTAATGACATTAACAACTCTATTCGCTTCTTGTCAATTCATCTATTTGCTGATGACACAAACTTATTGCGTATCAACAAATCGTATAATTCTCTATGTAAAAGCATAAATGCGGATATAAAAAGCATCTGATTAATTGCTAACCTAATATGTCTTAACGCCGAAAAGACTGAACTAATCTTTTTTTCATCTTCTAGAAAAAAACACAATCTTAACAATTTTAAAATTTTAATCAAAATTAATAATAAACGGTTATATCCTACAAAAGTAATCAAATATTTGGTGCTTTGATTGACTGCAATCTTTTGTGGAATTTTCATATTAATGAGCTATGCAACTTGAGGTTACAGCGTACTTTCAATAATTCGTTGTTATGTTGATAAATTCACACTAAAGAATATTTATTGTGCATTATTTTTATTGCATCTTAGTTACTGTTGTCAAATTTGGGGTTAAAATAGCAACTATCACATCAGAAAATTGATGTCCTCTCAACGTCAATCCATAAGAATCATAAACTTCCATCATCGAAGTATGCTTTTCAAATGTTTACTTAGTTTATGTATGTTCTATGTGTGTATACTTATATTAATCATTTTATATTTAAAAACTAGTGTCACTCCTTTGATCAGAATTCTGTCTGACACCATCCTTATTGATCATTTAGTTATTATTATTAAATACTTATAATTAGTTTACTCATTATTGTATTATTTTATATTATTATTATTATTTTATATTATTATTATTATTATTATTATTAATATTATTATTATTATATATATATATAAATATATATATATATATATATATATATATATATATATATATATATATATATATATATATATATATATATATATATATATATATATATATATATATATATATATGTATATATATATATATACACAGTGGTGTACACTGGATTTTTAGATGTTTGAGTTTTGACACTTACAGGCATTGTGCAAACTCCAAAATTTTGTATATTTATGCTTATATCAAAAAAGAATGTTTTGCAAAGAATTGGAGTGATTAAAGCTTGGGAAAAAAAAAACCTTAATTTTTGGGCCCACCCGGCCCTTAACGTGGGAGCAACGAGTTTATATATTATTTTCTTTACTATTTTTATCTAAATTTATATTCATCTACAAATATATATATACACCACTGATATATATATATATATATATATATATATATATATATATATATATATATATATATATATATATATATATATATATATATATATATATTAGGGTGGGGCATAAAACACCAAAGTCAATAAAAAAAATACCATAATAATTTTTCTGGTTCCTTTTGATATGTGTATTAAAAAAATGTAATTTTTTTTTTTTTATGGGTACCCCTATGGTCGGTCCCAGCAGTCCGAAAATTAGAAAATTTATTATTTTTGTAAATAATAAGGGGGGCATGGTCACTTACAAATATTTTAAAGATATCTCAAGGGTTATTTTTGTAGCCTGATATATCTATTTTTAGATTATGTTTTGTTTTATTGCAAAAGATGATGGAAATGATCAGCCCTACCCATTTAAATACATGATGTTTATATTTGGGAGGTGGGGGGGGCGTATATATTTTTTCCTACGTATTTTAAATAAAAAATATTTTTACATTTGCATTTATTTTTTAAAGAAAGATTATTTTCAAGTTTTCAACCAAGATTTTTTTTCTGTTGTCTGAAATTTTAGACGATGATCTGCAACAACTAATAAATTAGCTTGGCTATCTTTTCTGAAAGTTTAAATGAAGTCTAGACCAAGTTTAATAGCACGTTCTGCACTATCATTTACAACAAGAAGACCAGTGACATAATTTTTAAATCTAATATAACCCAAAAATTTTTCCCAGTTTGATGAACTGATTTTAAGCCATTCTGTCTCATGTAATGTCATTTTTAATAAATCAAATAAAAACCAGCTTTCAGGACCAATAAAATCTTCAATATTTTTTTTTTTTTTTTTTCATTGTCAGTAAAAATTTTGGAATTTAGTTTCCCCATCTTATAACTGGTGGGCTTTGGTGTTTGAGCTAATTTAAGAGCTAATTTTTGTAGCTGATCTACAGATAAACATTTATCAGCAAGACACATAACCACAAATCTTTCATTTAAATACCAATTGTGCTTTTTAAGTGATTTCAGTACTGCTTCTGCTGGTTTAAAACTGAATTCAGAATATTGTATCATTTCATTAATAGCTTTTAGATTTAAAGAAGGTGCTATGGCAGGGATAGGAGCTTTAATAAACCATGGAGCATAAAATAGTGCTGTAAATGAAGCAATTTCATTAATAAACTTTCCCTCTTGCAATGATATTATGTTAGGACATAAGTTAATGAATTGTGGCTGAAGAAGATCATATCTTAAATAATAAACTCCCTCTGACATTAACCTGGCATGAACTGCTAATTGTTTAAAATACTGGTAGTCATGTCTTAGAAATATATCATTATCTAGGCAAATTTGAAGGAATGTTAATGATTCAGAAGCCTAAATTAAAAAAAACTTTATTATTAGAACTTATAATTAAACACATTAATCTAAATAAGACAAATAAACCAACCTGCTTTTCCACAAAAGATACAATTTTTTTTTCTGAGTCAAATCTCTTTAGGTTTATTTATTTATCTTATTATTACTATTATCTTATTATTTAGGTTTATTTATTTATCTTCTTTTCAAGAATCGATTTCCAATTACCCCTCAGCCTATCAAATAACTAAGTCTTTGGTCCACTTGTTTTACCACCAGTAAGAACATTTGAAAAGTCCTAATATATATTTATTTCAAATCATTTAAATAAATTTTATTAATAAAGCATTTAATTCATCAAGAAATATTCATAGTTAAATATATAAATAAATATAAAAATATTGTATGATTTTTTCAATATTTACCTTTATATGTAATTCATAAACGTGATGACGACAAGCCATCCAAATTAAAGCTTTTACTCTCCACTGCTCAAT
>NC_088928.1:16630000-16840000 GCF_038396675.1 Hydra vulgaris
TATTTTTCCATACGAAAAGCAGAGCAAACTTTTGCTAAAAAACTGTGTGCCATGGTATCAGCAGGTATTTATCTATATTTATATATTTATTTTTAAGCTTAGAATTGTGTTTAGTTCATTGTGTTTATATTTAGTACATTTTTAGAGCTCTTAAAATAAAAAAATTTTGTTTGAGTTTTATATTTTTATCATTATGTTATATAGTTTTTTATTGCATTTTGCATTTTTAAAGTTCAATCTAAAAGCAAAAGATGCAATGGAGCTTTGAATACCTAAAATACTTGCTGTCAAGTTTGTTGTTTGAGTTATAGTTTGCCATTGATCTTTTTGTCATTCATCTTGCTTATTCATCTCAAAATCATCTTTGTATTGTCAGAAAATTTCATAGTAAGTGAACCACATAGTAAGTGGTTCTTTACCAAAGCAATCAACACACTGTACAAACATGCGTTATTTGTTTTACACTGAGCAAGCAATTTTTGGAACTAACTTCAATGTAAAAATCAACAACATTTAATGTATCCAATAGCAATTTATCACTTTAGTGATAAAAATCAAAATGGAAAAGGAGCATATAAACTCCCCAGTTTTTCCCCACAATTTATATAGATTAAAAGAATAATAAATAAATTTACAGATGAAAAGAATAATTTTTTTAATTTTTCTATAGATTAAAAGACTATCATGTTATAATAATAATAATAAGAAATTATAGAATAGTAGTTTAATTCGACAACCATTTTTTTTGAAACTAATTTTGGTAAATCAAGCATTTCTTTTCTTGGAGCTTCTCTTGGAAACGAACTAGTTTTAAAACATTTTGATTTTCCACTTGAATGGAGTTATCTCTTTTAAGAAAAAGTCAAAAATAAAACAAATCATTTTGTCTCTTGATGAAATATTTTTTTTATTTCTAAATGCTTAATAATTTGGTGTTTTAAAAAAAAAATGTATTTATGTATTATTGGAGTTTTATGAGATTTCTAATTAACAAGCGGTTCTCATTATTATTGACATAAACTCACAGTATCAATAACATTTGGTATTTTTATTATTCTGTATTTTTTTTAATATAATTTTCACTTTTTTTAATACTGTTTTTATTTTTAACTAAAGATTGTTATTGCTTCAAAACTACGTTTATTCCACCAATCAAATACATATTAAAATGTGCTAAACACATTTAAATTGTTTAAATTTAACTTTGTTTTTAAACGATTTGAGTTTATTATTATTAAGTTTGACCTGCAATTCTTGTCAATTTAATTCGATTGGTCATAATTGATTTTCAGATCAAAGTATTTTTTTTCCCAAAAGGAGATTATAATTGATTGTTGATTAGCTGTGTTTCAAGTTTTTCGAGATTGTAATATGTATTGCATCGTCAGCAAATAAAGCCAATTTAGAGGTAAAATTAATGGAAAAATCATTATTATATAGATGAAGAACAGCACTAGAACAAGGATGGGGTCTTGGTACCCCAGACGATGGTGTACACTGCTGTTTTAAGTTTGTCGCAAGGAAATTAAAAGTAATCATTTAACTAATTTTGGTAACCCGCAGATATTTTGAGTTGCTTGTTGTAATTTTTTAAATGCTACTATTTCAAATGAGACTTTTAAAAAAAATTATTTTGATGTATATTATTCTAACCAAAATGTAATAAATATTATCATTTTTTTATTCAAAAATAGGATTCCTTTCAGCAATCAATACTGCTTCTAGTCTAAAAATTCATTTATTGGATTATCTCTGGAATATATATGTTATAAAATTATATATATATATATATATATATATATATATATATATATATATATATATATATATATATATATATATATATATATCATAACAACTAAAAAATAAAAATAATAAAAACACAAAAAAATGAGTAGCCTCCTCGACTGTAGTGGCCCCCCTCGGGCCTTGGGGAGGTGAATAATCTAAAAAAAAAAAAAAAAAAAAAAAAAATATATATATATATATATGCCATAAAAACAAAGTAAGAAAAATGTTACTTAAGCGGATATTTAATTAAAGTTTAATAAAACATTTAAAATTTAATAAAAAAGTTAAAATTACAGTCTGATGTAGAGTCAAATTACAGTAAATATAATAGAAAGTTTATTATTTTTTAGTAGCATTTTTTAATGTACATTATATAAAAAAAAGTAAGTTAATTATATATTTTTATGATATACTATTAAAATACCATTAAATTTTTTTTAAAATTATATATTGATAAAAATTTGGTTTTTTAATATACTTAATAATGAGGGTATCAATATTCCCTAAAAATTTCGTAAAAATAAATATTTTTAACAAATTGATTGAAATCCATAAAAAAATGTTTTTATTTAAAATATAAATAAAAAATATATATCATAAGTATAACTTTTTAAGTATAAATAGGCTTGATATGATTTAAGGGATAAAGGATATTAAAAAAAATATATATTTAAGTTGGTGTTATAAATTTATTTTTGTTTACCTTCAAAAAAACATAAGCTTTTATTTAAGTTTATTTTGATCCAATAACCAGAGAAATCAGTTTCTGAACAAAGCATTTTATTGTGAAAAATAAACTTTGTTTGGATATTTTAGAAAAAATAAAGTTTTTGATAAATAATTTTCTAATTATTCTAAAAGCAAATGAAAATTATTTTACATGATTTTAAATGGCAAAAAATAAAAAAAATTGTTAATTCACTTACAATGTTAAAGTTTAATGACTCCTTAAGGAGTGTTAAAACCTCAAAGAAAGATAATTATCTAAACATGTTGTTTTGTAAACGAAGTTTTGCATGTGAATATTAAAAAAGTTTTTGATCAATAGTTTTTGAAATATTGTTGTTTAATAACAAGTAACTTTTAATAATAGACTGATATTTTTCAAATTCATTTGATTCACCATTAATGTCATCAATTATAGGAATTAAAGTCAAAGAATGGTCACAAGCTCAGCGTAGTTTAGTTATTGACTTGTTCAAGCAAGGTAAAACATTAAGGTTGATAAATAAAGCAACTGGAATGCCATTAGGAACTATCAGCAATCTGATTGAAAAGTATAAAGCGTTTAGATATGTGGAAAATCAGCCTAGATCCGGAACTAAGCGTAAAACTACATCCAAATGGATCGACAAATTGTCAATCAATCCTGGATGTCGTTTTACACGGAAAATGAATTTGGAATACAAATGAGTCCATGTACTATTCGAAATCGATTAAAAGAAGGTGGATTCAAAGCAAGAGTTCCACGAAAGATACCATTCCTTTTGAAAATCCATCAAAACCGAATACTTGCATTTGCTAAAAAATATGTAAATATGTCTGTATCATTCTGGAAAAGAGTTTTGTGGACTGACGATTCAAAATTTAATCTTGTGAAGTCTGATGGAGCCCAAAAAGTATGGAGAAAAAAGGTGAAGCATTCACACACAGTTGCATTCAAGGAACGGAAAAGTTTGGTGGAGGCAATCTTGTGGTCTGGGGATCAAAGGCTTGGAAGGGAACAGGGAAGCTGGAGTTTATTAATGGAGTTATGGACTCTGAGGTTGATGTCAATATTCTCAATAAAAATCTTTTTGCCTCACATTTTATCTTCCAACAAGATAACCACCCTAAGCATACGTCAAAGAAAGCAAAAGAATTTTCTATTCAAAAGCAGATTGAGTTACTTGAATGGCCTGCTCAAAGTCTAGATCTCAATCCAATTGAACACCTGTGTGCTATTCTGGATCAAAAAACAAATTGGACACAATGTCTAAAGAGAAAAGAAGAGCTAAAGATCATGCTCCAAGAAGCTTGGGCTCAAATCCATATGCAACAAAGAAATTAGTTAAATCAATGCAAAATTGACTTGCAGAAGTCGTTAAAAGTCGAAAGCTAAAGGCGGATCAACTTGATAAAAAAGTTAAAAAAAAAAGCACTTTATGGGAGAAACGTTTAATCTTTAAAATTTTGTTATGATACTGTTTTTTATTATAAACTAATCTTTTTTCTGACACCTTCACAATAAAATGTTTTGTTCTGATTCTTATTTCTTTGAATGGATATAATATGTCATGTGGTTTATATTACTTTGTATGATAGGTTACTTTGAAACAATACTTTTACACTATGTCATTGATTGGTTACCAAAAATTTATTTTATTGATTAGGATAAAAAAATTTAATCATTCATTATCCATTTATTATATATTAAATCACATATTTTAATTTTTTTATATAGTTGAAACATTTTTTAAATCGGTTTAAGCACATGAATGTTGCTGAATAAAAAAAGCAATAAAAGTAAATTTTTTTTTTTTTTTGCAAAATTGAGTTAACGTGACTGCATAAAAGTAATTAAATTTTTTTTTTTGATGTCAGCAATCAAAAATAAATTTGGTTGCCATTTGGCATAATGAGTTGTTAAGGAAAATTTTGCATCATGAGCAGTGGTTCACAGAAGCATTAACATCCTCAATAGTCAGTATGGTAATATATGGTTGTTGGTAATAAAGTTTATGAAACTAATAGTTTTTAGGTACATTTAACACAGTGTTTTAATTTACACAGATTTCAGGTCAGTGCAACAAGCAATCATATTTTTCATCACTAACAGGTAGAGGAATCAGAATTGGAAATGTTTAGGAGCTTTTTTTTGATGATATGTTAAGGAACTTTTTTTATGATGATATGAATGTTAAAAACTGAAGTAAGTTAAGATAGCGGCTCCTTGGTATCAACTGCTGATCTTTGTATCTTCTACAGTAGAATCCTGTTAACTCTGACATTAGATAAGTCGGACGGATTTTTGATTCCCCTTGAACTTTCTCTAACAACTTACTATAAAATCATCCGCTTAAGTCGGATCCTGGTTTACTTGGAACATTTGCTAACTCACTGTTTTTTGAAGTCCCTTTGGCAAAAAACTTCGCTTAACTAGGACTTTTATTTTGCATTGCATATAAGTGCTTATAACAAAAAAACTTCCAATTCTTCAATAAAAGTTCCGAACACTCAAAAATAAAATTCCTTTGTGTCAAATATAATTGAAATTAAATGTAACTAAGCATTTTCACCAATATCTACAATTCAGTTAAGCTTCAATTAAATTCTATTTATTAATAACTATTATATCAATAATTCAAAAACATCAATTAAAGCTCTAAACTTAGAATGTTCGAAAGTTAAATACCTTTGCGTCAAATATAATTTAAAATTTTAAACATTTTAATTAATATCTTCAATGTGGTTAATTTTTGATTAAATTTTATTCATTAAAAATGTCAAGGTTGCTGAAAGAAGGCTAACAAGTAGAACAGAAAAATACTAAAAGAACTTGACAAAGGCGAATTATCTGTATCTATATCAAAGAAATAAGGCCAAAGTAAATATTGTCTGGATGGTCAAATATATAAAGCATGTTATATGTGGCATTTAAACACCCAATACCAAAACATTCCTTTGTTATTCTGTGTAAATAAGTTTCAAAATCTCGTTAAGTCAGATATTTTTAAAAAGTCTGACATAATGAGAGCTTCACTTTATTCGGACATTTGCTAAGTCGGATAATATATACTAGGGTGTGTTGATTTTTATCTTTTTTCAATTTCAAAAACAGCAAGGTTACTTTTGGTGAAGAATTTTATGGAGATTCCAAATCTGCCAAAAAAAAAATTTAACAAAATAATGTCTTGCTGGGTGGGTCATCGTTGTTTTGAATGGAAAAATGACTAAAATGTGACTAATTAACAGGGCAAAACTATAATTTAAAAAAAAATTCTAAAATTTTTGATTAACTCAATAATTGTTATATTGAATTTTAAGAAAATTGATTGGTTCAAAAAGTTACAAAAATAATTACGGAAAAGGAGTTTTTGTGAAGGGTATTTTTACAAAAAAAGGGGCACTTTTTCATATTTTAAACAAAGAATGTTATGGTAAAATGTGTTGTTTTTCCTGTTTTTATCAAACTTTAAAAGTAAGGGGAGTTCATTTTTGTGGGGAATTTTATAGGGAATTTGAATCTGAAAAAATAAATAAAAATGCTTAGTTTTCAACAAAAAAATGACTAAATAATGAATAATTAAAGAGAAAAAGTTATAAATCTAAAAAAAAAATTTTCAATTATTTGGTAAACTCAATATAAACTATGTTGAACTTTATAAAAATATCATATTTTGTTAAAAAGTTAAAAAAATAAACGCGTAATGGGGGGTTTCGTGAAGGTTGCTTTAGAAAAATTAGTCATATTTTAGACAGTGAATGTTATCTTAAGGTGTGTTTTCTTTTCTAAAACTAATAATAAGTCAAACACTTTTTTTATAACAAACAGTATATTATATACTAATACATTCATAGTATATAGTATATAATACTGATATCTTTATTAAAATTTACATATAATTAACAATTAATAGTTTGTAAATTTTATTTAAAATTTGTGAGTTCAACCAAGTTATATTTAGCATCGTTTGTGCTATAAAACCCCCTACTGATTTCTTGTGCTCTTATATATCCTACTTGCTTCTCATTGGAATATGTATTTGCACAAGGAATTTAATTGGAATAAAATATGGCGAGGTCCCTCTAATGTAAATACGCAAACAAAAACTTTGAAAAAGTAACTTTAGGCGAACTACTTATTTTTTTGTCAGACAAAATACTTAATGATCTTTTGGCTGATCAGGCTTACGAGTACAGTATTGTAACAGCAATAAGATCTGAAGTGTTACCTGAAAATTTGTTAAACCTTGAACGAGGACCTGTTTTTCATTCCAGATGGCTCACTTCAGCCAATTGTTTTTGTAGATTGTGGGTTTCAATTTATTTTCAGCAGAAAAAAAACTCAGAAATCTACTTTTAATTATTGAATTTATAGTTGGTGTGTATTTTCCTTGCTGGTTTCAAATAAAAGTAAAACATTCCTGGATAGATGGTCCTCGACATATTTTATTCCAATTCAAATAACTAAAATATTAAAAAAAAAAAAGGTTGTTGCAATAGAATGAAATGCATTATTTAGACTCTTTTGTGTTTCGAAAATGAAGAGGAATGAAAGTTAGGAGTGAAAAAGGTGCAAGAGATTAGAAAAGAAGGAGATGATAATACTCAGTTCGGAGAGTTTCAGTAAGAATTCTCAAAACGCCAATCATAAATATTGGTGCTGATAAATTGACCAATCTAATTAAGTGGAAAGATTCAATATAAAAACCACTACTTGCCACAATCCTCACAACCCATGAAGTCAGGAAATATTTTCACGAGCCTATGGTTGTTCCAGATTGGCCATGCCATTCCGAATCCATCGAACGTTGCGTTAAACAGGTTTCTTTTTTATACAATTACAAGAATATAATAACTTATTTAAAATTTGTTAATGACTAAATTGTTTTTAATGTTTAATATAAGTTACAGAGGCCTGTGCAAAAACATACTTCCATAAGAAGCGAATAGGACATATAAGAGCTCAACATAGTTTATATTGAGTTTATCAAATAATTGAAAATTTTTTTTTTAATTTATAATTTTTTCTCTTTAATTATTCATATTTTAGCCATTTTTTCGTTGAAAACTAAGCATTTTTATTTATTTTTTCAAATTCAAATTCCCTATAAAATTCCCCACAAAAATGAACTCCCCTTACCTTTAAAGTTTGATAAAAACAGGAAAAACAACACATTTTACCATAACATTCTTTGTCTAAAATATGCAAAAAGTGCCTTTTTTTTTGTAAAAATACCCTTCACAAAAACTCCTTTTCCGTATTTATTTTTGTGACTTTTTGAACCAAATAATCAATTTTTTAAAAATTCAACATAACAATTATTGAGTTAATCAAAAGTTTTAGAATTTTATCTTTAATTATAGTTTTGCCTTGTTAATTAGTCACATTTTAGTCATTTTTCCATTCAAAACGATGACCCACCCAGCAAGACATTATTTTGTTAAATTTTTTTTTGCAGATTTGGAATCTCCATAAAATTCTTCACCAAAAGTAACCTTGCTGTTTTTGAAATTAAAAAAAAAAAAAAAAATCAACATACCCTAATATATACCCCTTCAGAGTTCAAGTTTACAGGATTCTACTGTACGAAGCATCCATCTACTTACTTTTGCAATGTTTAAGCAATCAAATTGTTTTTGATGTACCATCATCTAGTTTTTATTGATTTGCAGTAGAATAAAGGAGATATATTTTACATTTTTAAATAATTATTTTATAGTCTGTTTATTAATATAGATTACTAATTATTAATGTATTCAATTATTAATAATGTATGTCTGTATTCAAGTTATTAAGGTTATAACTTATAAACAAACAAATGTTTTATTATTTAATATTTTTAAAGTTTTATTTTTTAATATTTAATAATATGAAAAAGTTCTATTTTTTGTAAACAGTCATAAAATTTTATTCAAATATTTGAGATACATAACATCTAAGCAATTAAAAAACAATTCTGAATGTATTGAGTTTCATTCAAGGTTTAATTACAGAAGGAAAAAAACATTATTTTTTGTTTTTGCTCGGAGTTATTTCAGTAGAATTTAAAAAATTTTTGTACTCGGTAGCATTTTGTTTATAAAGCACAAGAGAAACAAATTAATTTTGTGATTAGAGAAGTATAATTAAAAAAGTTTATATTTGAGTTAATTACTTTAATAAAACAATAATATAAAAGTATACTAAAATATAGTTTAAAAAGTTGGTGAAATATTTATCTTTAAAATTTTCAAAAAAATATCAAGAATAAGAGAATGCGATGAAACACGAAGCTTTTCTGCATTTTCCTCATTTTCAAGTTCATAAATTTGTCTATACCTAGAATAAACACAGAACAAAAAAATTTGTCTAAACCTAGAATAAACACAGAACAAAAAAATTTGTCTCTACCTAGAATAAAGACGGAACAAAAAAGTTTGTCTCTACCTAGAATAAAGACAGAACAAAATGTAAAGAAGCCCAAACAGAACAAACTGAACATTAGAACTAAAGAAACTCAAAACAAAAGCATATTGGACCAACAGCTGAATAAAACGAAAACAAGCAAAACTAAGTGTTATGTGATGAGTGAACAGTATTACATTATAGTTATCAAAAACAGTAAATAGATTATTGATTTCTGTTTACCTGTTTCATTACAATGACCTGATACTTAAATAAGAATATATCGTGGCAAGTTGCAAAAATGTGAAACTAAATTATTAGCTAAGCATAAGTTTATTTGTTTTATTAGTAATATATTACATTAATATATTACATTAGGCAATTACCTTGCATAATAAAGATAATATCTTATTGATTACACAATTATATATTATCATATTATATTATGATGTATTCATAGTATATTTATTCTTAAATTACAGTATGTAATTATGTTATTCAATTAACTAAGTGTAGCCATGATTAGAGGCTTATATAAAAAACTTATTGACTTTTAAAAAACTTTATCTAAAGAAAATCTAAAAAACTTTTATCTAAAATAGCAGAATCCATTATGGTATCTATTTAAAATATTTAGATCTGCTTTCAAAAACCATGCATAAATACCAACCTGCAGAAATATATAATTAATGATTATGATTGCTGTTTTTTTATTTAAAATTTAGGTTTTATGTTACTGTACATTTCTACTTTTTTAAAGCTTTCTGATTTGCCAAAAGGAAGCTCAAATTTATCTAAAAGTGATATTGAAAAGTTTTACCAAGTTGCAAAACTGTACTGGGAAGATGAGAGTAACTTTTACCAAGAATGTGAGCACATTTATTTTTTATTTTTATTTTTTTTTTACTATTGAAAGGTTTAAAAAAAATATCTTGTATTTTTCTTTTCTTTTAAAAATCTTTAGAATTAATTTTTCTTTATTCAGCAAAGAATAATGATCATTCTTCTGATCAACAGTGGTTAAGGACAGTATTAAAATCTGGTACGCTAAGTGACAAAGTGGCTGCTCTTGTCATGGTTACTCAGGTATACATTATATATTTTAATCCCACATTTATATATTATATATATTTTAAAAAAGGTTAATTAAGAAAACTAAAAAAGTTTAAAAACTTGCGTGTATATATATATACAGTGCTGTACCTAGCAATAGTTTGGGTGGTACCACTCTTTGAAAAAAAAAAAAAAAAAAAAAAAATAATTTTTATTTATTTTTTTATAATTATGTATATAATGTTCCTACTGTTAATGATTTTTAAAAGCGGTTTGTTTTGTTCAGTGTTCATAAGACATTTTTTGAACATCTAAAAATTGAAATACATCTTGAGCCTTCTGGGAAAATATTTAAATTCTAGCCTAGTTATGAAGCATTATGCAGTATGCTTTTTAAGTACAAAATGGTGTTTCACCTTCACATTCAGCAACTTACATTTAACAAAAACTTTAATCCATTTGGATATTTAATTTGTTTTTTTATATTATTTATACCCCGTTTATTTAGATTCAATTAATTATTGTAAAAAACATGTTAACTGAATTTGTGAATGACGCAAATTAAATTGTATTTAATTAATCTAAACAAAATATAAGTAAATTTAAATTACTTTTTTGCTTAAAGCGTTGGGAAGTTTGTCTAATGATTGAGAGATCAACAGCAGCTTAATGTCCATCAATGGCTGAAAATCTTATTGGAACAAAAAAAGCTTTTGGCTTTTTCAGTATAACATCAGAGTGCAAATCTAAACACACATTCATAGTCATATATATAATACAATGTTTATTCTCAAAAATCTTTCTTTAATTATTTTTCAATAAAAAATAAAAAAAAAACTTAAAGTTTCAGTACTGTCTTTTTTTTAACACCATAATGGCTTCTTGCAGTCAAGTTTCAGTATATAAAAGGAAACACCTTCAGATAACAGGAAAGCTTGCTAAAGTTTCAGGCTTTAAATTTAATTGCAGAAAAGATAAAACATTTGTTAGGCTTTAAAAGATAAAATAATGTTAAAGGTTACAAAAAGACATCTGAGTTACACTAGTCACTTCATATTAGACTTACTAAAACATTTTTATACATACTTCTGCTATATGTAAAATGTTTAAGATGCCTTGGTCATACTTTGATAAAATATTGATTGCCAAAATGTTATTGGACTTTTGTGCCTGAAGAGCTCATACAACTTCAGAGTTATTTTCAAAATCAAATTTATAAGCTAACAATCTGAATGTATCTACAATAGTATTAACGATGGTTAGAATTTCACTACCAATACATATACTTTTGCATCTAGAAAACAAGCTATTATGTTGAATAGCTGACTTTCAGTTACAAATTAAAATCTTGTGCAAAGTGACTCAACTAATTTTGATAAAACATATTTATAAACATTTTTTTGTAAACATATTTTTTTTTTCAAATATATATTTGCTAGAAAAAATTTTTTTATAAATATGTTTGTAAACATGTTTACAAAACTCACGCTTAATTAGCAGTGTTTTTTGTATTGAACAGCTTACCCCTTGATTGGCTTGAATGGTTATTTACTCAAAAGTTCACATAAAATAAGAACATGCGTTTTTGCTGTTTTCTGTAAAAATTCCATGTAAATTTAATAAATTTATTTTCAAACATTTATTTACCAGAAGCTTTAGCCAAGGTATCTACTAAAACTTTGATATAAATTTTACAAAATTAAAGTTTTAACCACATTGTTCAAACCTGTGTCTTCATAAACATCACATTCACAGTTCTATGTTAACTGATTGTACAGAATATTAAAATTATTTTAAATTATTTTTACTAAAAACTAGCTACTTGTATATGAATTTTCATGAGAATTGTTTGTTGTTTGTTGTTGTATCTTGTTTTATTCCGAGTTTTGAGCTCAACAATTAAATCAAGTTTTATTTAAGAAAAATAGTATTTTCACCACAACAAAATAAAAACAAATTTGGCAAATATTTTTTGACCTCAGAAACTGTTAGGTTGGCACTTCAAAAATGCTGACCCTAATTTCAAAGGCTGTATATATACGCACATACTTATTTACACATATAAACAAAAAGGATAAGGATAAAAAGATAAAAAGTATCAATGCTGAAAGATCCAATTAGAATTTAGCAATAGACTATTGAAGTGCATCTTTTAAAACATTTTCTATGTGTTGTCCTTATAGCCCTCATAGCTTGAAATTGTGACTTAAACCAGTATTGGATAGTTAATTATGTGGTTCAATGTTTCTCTTTGCTGAATTTATTTAACTTTAACACAATTATTGATAGCTTTCCTACAAAACTGCATAAAACACTGATCTGGCACATTTCTTTTGAAGATCTTTTTTCCCGGCTAGATTCTATATCTGATTTTCACACTTCAAGTATATTCTTGCATACTTTTTAGATCTTGATATTTTCACTGCATTTATAAGCATACACTGCTCATATTATAATACACCTTATGTAAGCAATACACAAATATAAATATTTATACCATATTATAAAATGAGCAACATGTCAATGCTCATTCGTGAGTGATTGACACAGTACTCAAAACAGCCATTGCAACTGAGAAAATGGCAAGAAAGAGTCGCAGCACTTTTTTTTATTAGAAAATGTGAATGAAAATGTATGCAATTATCTTCTTTTTTTTTAATTTAGGTGCCCCAAGAAGTCCTTACAGCCTTATCACAGGGCATGAATATTTAATTGGAAGTTCACGCCTCCTTCCTAACCGATGTCACAAAACTTGCCCAGAGGTGGTGTTTGAACCACAGATTCAATGTTTCTGAGGCAAGTGCGCTACCACTGTGCCATGGCTGCCTAACTTTTTCATAGTTAAGCAAGCGTTTGAAAATTGTATAAACCAAGCCTTTTTTTAAAAAAAAACTTATATAAACTTCAAACTGTGTAATGTTAAAGCATATATCAAGTTTTACAGTGTAACTTTTATTTAAAAAGTGGATTGCGGCAATATCTCTTTAATTTTTCAGGAGAAAAACAAACTATTTTATAAATTTCTTATAAGCTCTATGTATGTGTAAAAGGTGCGCATGTTAATTTTTTCTGCTGTTAAAGTAATTTTTTAGAATGAATCATTTTACTAAAAAATATTAAAGTAAAAAATAAGTATGATCGGTGTGAAATAAATAAATATAGAAATGTTCAAAATAGAAAAAAATGTTCAGTCTGGTAAAGGCCTGTATTTTATGGGTCCACATAGCTAAGTATTATTATAATATATAAAGTAAAATTGTGTAAAATAATGGGCTTTAGTTTATTTTTAGTTATTTTTATCTTTTTATTTTTATTTTTTTACTGATATAAAAGTTTTGAAAGTTAAAATTTGGAAATAAACATAATTATAAAATCCCAGAAGTTAACTGTAAGACTTAGACCAATAGGATGTAGCAAAAACTTTCATTCTTAATGAAAGTTTTTGCTTATTATGATTATTCAAAAAAACTTTTGTAAGCTGTTTGGTGTGTATTTGCTGAATGGGCATTATTGAGTTCATATTAAAGAAAAAGTAATAGAAGGTTGAAGGGAGGTTATCTTAGTTTTCTTGCAATATACTGTAATTTCAAAAGAGAAAAGTTAGGAGCCTTAGTGATTGCAGAACTACTGGTGCTGGCGTTAAAATAATCACAATTAAAAATAAATATTCATATGATCTCTAAAAGTTATTAAAAACTTTGCTAAATAAAAAGAAAGTGCAGTTTTATTGGAAACAACATCATAAAAAAAAAACCATGACAACAATATGTAAATGAATTAAGAAGGTAAGAAAAGGATTTAAAATAACAAAACAAAACAAAAGAAAATGAAAGTAGCAGAAAACTTCAAAGCTGATTTTGTTAGTAATAGATAAACTGTTACTTGTGTATATATCCAGGCTAAATGTGTGTGCTTTTAACTATAACAGTTGTGTAATTGAATTGCGTCGGAGAAATTATGTATGGCGGTTTTGACTGACATAGTTTCCTTGAGAAAATATAAATATAGTATAAGCGGTTTTTTTTAATGAACATATTTGGGGTGATTTGTAAAATATAAATTGAACACAAAATTTTTGTAAAGACAGTTTCTTAAATGAATAAAAAGAAAGATTTTAAAATTATAACATTGTGCTGCCTGCAAGAAAATTGCAAGCTAACTAGGCAGTAATGGAGTCATTTTTGAGATTTTTGGATATCTTCAAAAAATATGATGGGGAGTCTGATGCCGCAACCTGACTGAAACAAACTAAAGATGCAAGGCGTTGAGTTGACAGTACTTTTCCTGTTTTGTTGCAAAGTGATGCTTATGCAGTCTACGATGGCTTGGGAGAAGAAGACAAGAAAGATGCGAACAAAATTGAGGATGTCTTGCTGCAAGCTTTCTCTTTGGATGCCTACGCAGCATATGAATTGCTTATGATGCAAAAGATGAGCGGTAAGGAACGAGTGGGCGTCTATTTGGCAGATCTAAAACATTTGTTGTGTCTTGCGAAGTGGCCAGACGAGGCAGTGTATCTGGGGTTTGTTGTTGGATTGCCGGAAGCAGTTTCTTCAAGATTTATGGTTGCAAAAGAGACAATTGGCGTGATGTTGCCAAAAGTAAAGGCCGCTTTGAATTGAAAGAGCGCGAATAAGTTGAATATAACCGCTGCCACCACCCGCCGCAACGTTTTGAGAACGAAGTCACTTGAGTCAATAGTATGCTATAACTGTCAAGGGTTAAATCACATCGCGAAGAACTAGGCAGCCTCCAAGAGGAATGTTCCAAGTTTCAAATGCGAAGAGATAGGACACATGGCGGCAAAATTTACGAAGCAGCAGGAAAACAAGAAGGAGAGCGATCGGTGTGCGCTAGCTCACTCTTGAATGCCTGTGGATTAAGCACACTTGTGGTCATTCAAATCAAGGTGGATGGTAAAAACGTTAGAGCTATTGTCAATAATGGATGTTCAACAGCGATTATTTTTCAAAAATTTGTTTCGAACAACCAACTGGAACGATTGAGTGATGTAAAGGTTACAACATTCGGAGGCGAAGTTCAAAGATGTGTTGGAGCGGCAATGGTTTTGCTTGAGGTTGGTATTATCTTCACACGGGATCGGGTTCTAGTGGTAAGTTTCTTACCGTTTGGAGCAGATGTAATGCTTGGAATGAGTTCAATACGATTGCTAGGAGGGCTTTCCATTCTTCCATCAGGTAAAGCAAGGTTTGGGGGAAATGTTTGTGCAATGATGAAAAACGAAGAAAAAACACGACTTGAAATCAAGAAACGGGACCACGAAGCAGTGTTTGATGGAGTGGACAGGACAGTTAAATGGATATGGAAAAGAGGAGACGATCTGAAGTTATCTGCAAATACAGTTGCTCATTACGCGGTTCTGGAAGATGTTAAGCAAGAGTATGAGAGCAAATTACGGGAATGGATAAAGCAAGGATGGTTACTTGAATATGATACACATACGATGAGACTGCCAAAGTGCCTGCTGCCACTAATGGCAGTGTTTAACCCAATAAAAACAAAGTTCTGCCGGTGCTACACTGGAGGGAAACCAATAGGTTCATTGAGGCATTCACAAGAGATTCGGACATGTGCTGAGACGTTGAGCCAGTGGAGACAAAGGGTAACAATGTAGCAATTATCGACCTGCAAAAAAAAGCTGAAAGTGGATAAGACACTATGGCCGTATCAAATGGTGATGTTAAAGGGCAAATGAAATTGTCTGATGCAACTTGGTTTTGGACTTAATGTGGCACCGATGATCATGAAATCAGTAGTGAGCACCATCATTGAACAAGATGAAAAAGTGAAAAAAGGTACATCGGCATACGTAGATGATATTTTTGTTGATGAGAATGTGGTTAACATGGAATATGTTAGAAAACATTTTTCAAAATATGGCTTGAAAAGTAAGGATGGTAAAAGGTTATTTAAAGATGGTTGCAGCATTATTAAGCGGAAGGTGGTTTCTTTGACGAATGAATTGGATGATGAGGTCCATGATGTGGGGGTGAGGTGTGTGCTGAAAGAAGTTGAAGAGGACGGAGGAAAATGACCCTCATTGAGATTGGGAAGTGCGTGGTGATGAGGGTAAAGTATGGGTTGATGCTAGCTTGTTGGCATTAGGAGCTCTTGTCCAAATTTGAGGAGTCACTGTCAAAGATGCAACATGGATGCGCAAAGACAGATATAAAGTTCACATAAACATGGCAGAGCTGAAAAGATGTGTCGGAACAAGTGGTTGATGTAGATGGAATGCTGCACCATGTAAAGCACATTAGATCAATAAGCGGAACGCTACAAACTTGAATATACAATGTGACAGATATAGAAATTATATAGAGGTTGGCATTGATAGTACTAGTTGCAAGCGAGAACATGAATCATCTGGAGACTGGCAATGAGGTCCAGGAAACCAAAGTGCCCCTGCAGAGGAGTAATCGAGAATGACGGATTCCCCTTAGATGTTCTGAAGGTTGTTGCTCTTCCGACTGTGATCCCTGAGGATCAAGGAGGAGTGTAATTGAATTGCGTGGGAGAAATTATGTATGGCAGTTTTGATTGACATAGTTTCCTTAAGAAAGTATAAATATAATATAAGCTTTTTTTTTTTATGAGCATATTTGAGGTGATTTGTAAATTATAAATTAAACGTGAAATTTTTGTAAAGACAATTTTTTTAAATGAGTTAAAAGAAAGATTTTAAAATTATAACGTTGAGCTGCCTGCGAAAAAATTACAAGTTGTCAACAGAAATTAGATCAAGTAATTTTGTAAGATAGGAACTCCCAGAAAAGAAAAATTACTTTGAAAACAATCAATATTGGTAAAAGATTTAAACAGTTATATAAACATTATTTAAACAGTGTCAATAACTTTTGTTCTGTGTTTTTACTATAACATTGATTAGTATAAATTAGTGACTCAAACTTGTACACCCCCAAACCTGGTTAGTACTAGACACCCTCAAATATAGATATTACTGACACCTTCAAACCTGGATAGTACTTGAGAATCTCAAACATAGATAGTACTTGACACCAACAAAAATGGATACTTACCACCCTAAATAAGACACCATACCAATATGGTCAGACCTATTCGCAAAGCTAATGTTTTAAATATGAAGTGTGAAATCTGTGCATTGAAATAAAGAAATTTGCTGTTAACAAGGTGGCATTGTTAATACTCTGATATTTTAAAGCTGTTGACTGAATCTTTTTGATATAAACAAAGGATTGAAAAAGAAAAAAAGGGGATAAAAATCCAGTAAGCCTTACTATTTTGTATAGGCAAAAAAGCTGTTTTGGACATTTACAATTCTGTTCATAAACTACAGCTTTTAACAGGAACATATACATATACATACATATATATATATATATATATATATATATATATATATATATATATATATATATATATATATATATATATATATATATATATATATATATATTACTGTAATACATGACACCCAATTTAATATTTATTCAATTGGTCTGTCAGTAGAAATAACAAATTCAATAGTTACAACAAAAAACAAACTAAACTTGTCCATTAAAAACGAAATTAATAAACGATGAACATTTACTATAAAGATCGCCAAACACGGTTAACTCAAACTTTTGTTATCTTGAACTGTTTTATTTGGTCCCTTGAAATCATCTAATTGATTACTATTAAAATTCTCTGGTTAAGTTGAACTTCAGATAACTCAAACTTTGTTAAGTCAAACAATTATTTTGTCCCCTTTCAGCAAATTTTTTGGTTGAACTTTTCCTATTAAGATATTATTAAGATGTAAGAATTATAGATCTTGAGATATTTAAATTTTTTTTAAAAAAAGAAGTCATTCCTTAGTAAACATAGATAACTGTAGCCTATTATTTTCTTTATTTACTGTTGTATTTATATCTTAATAGAATAAATTGCTATCAAGCGTAAAATAATACTATAATAAAACTGTTAAAAGATAAACCATAAAAAAACTGTTAAAAAAATATTTATTTCATAGGTTAATGAATTTCTAAATAAAAGGCCACTGCCTTTTAGATGTAATTTTATTACCAAATAATAAGAAAGTCATAGTGTCGCCAAACTTTTTTTAATGTTATCTTTTGACTGTACTGTTGAAAACAATCCGTAACTTTTTTCATTAAAATATAAGTAAATTGGTGTAACTTTAATGTTTATTCTTTACCATTGAATAAAAAAAAATTACCTTAACTCAAAATAATATCTCATGTCAGCCAAAGTTCAACTTAACAGGAACTGCCTTTAGTCGAACCATTTTTCTTGATCCCGTGGAAGTTTGAATTATCATGAATTAACTGTACTATGCTTTTAAAGTGTCTTTTTCAGTAATTTATTTAAAATGAGATTTAGTATGCAGTAGTAGTGTAGAGATAGAGAGCTGGCCTTACAAGCAAGAAGTTCAATCCCCACCATGTCCCTGGTAATACCATGCTCAACTTGTTTCTCAGTGTAGCAGCCTTGTTTGTCAAGGTTAGTGCTTTGGAGTTGAATAGTTGAGAGAATGTTGCAACAACAGTATATTAAAAAAAAAGGTAACATCCTCAAATGTACTGTTTCCCTTGGCTTTGGAGAGGTGAATAACATTAAAAAATAGGTATTAAGTATCCGTTTAAGTTTTTAAATTAAAAAAAAGTATTTGTTCTTTAAGAAATTACAAGGTTAATTGGTTATGCAAAGTTTGTGATTCAATTTGGTGGTACATATATAATTTTAAATAAATGGTTGTGAAAAGAAATATAGAACATTCAAAGTTTTTTTGTACAGAATATATAATTCTAAGTTTATAAAAGCAAATTGCAATTTACTTAATTTAAAAAAATACAGTTTTCAATGTTTGTCATGTTTTGGACTTTAGTTTACATGATTTCTTTTTGTCTTTTTAATTTCCCAAGTTTTAAACAATTATTATGATCACTTGCATTTTTTTATTCAATAGGAATCACCAGTCCATTGCCTTCGCAGTCTAGATGCCCTAATGAATATGGCAAAGAAAAAGTCAAGAAGAGAAGCCCTTATTGCAATCGGTGTTTTTTTATATTTAAATAATAAGTTTATATAAATAATGAATTATATGCTTTAAATAATAAATAATATACCGTTGATTGTGTCGGTTAGGGTGGCTCTTAAAACAACATTTTTGAAAAAAACCTGTTCCTACCCCTTTACTTTGTTCTATATAATACTAAAACACTAGGTTTAAAATTTTTTTGAACAAAAAATTATTTTAAGGTTAGCTCAAGACCCTTAAAAATTTGACTGGTCCCTTAAATTTTGAAAATAAAAGTTCTTCTAAAGTATGTCAACCTGGTACTCAAAAGAAGCGAAATTATATAAAAACTTAAAAAATAATAATCAATTTACAAAAAAATAACTTTTTTTTAAATAAATGCATAAAAACTATTGTTTTTAAGCTGAAAATAAAAAAAGTCATTATTTTCAAGCTTTAAAAAAATAGTTTTTTTAAACATGCTTTTTTTGTAAAATGATTACTGTTTTTGAAGTTTTTATATAATTTCACTTCTTTTGAGTACCAGGTTGACATACTTTAGAAGAACTTTTGTTTTCAAAATTTTAGGGACCAGTCAAATTTTTAAGGGTCTTGAGCTACCCCTAAAATAATTTTTTGTTCAAAAAAATTTTAAACCTAGTGTTTTAGTATTATATGGAACAAAGTAAAGGGGTAAGAACAGGTTTTTTTCAAAAATGTTGTTTTAAGAGCCACCCTAGTGTCGGTGTGATGAGTACAACCCTTATAATTGTTTAGTCTTGATTTAAAATAAAGATTTTAGTTTTAATAATTTGACTACTACCTACTGTAGATGTAAAAAACACTTTTGTAAAAAGTAATTTGTTGAGTACTTCAAATATAGTTATCTCCATTTACCTTGGAACATAAATCAGCAGTAAAATATCTTTACTTTTTAATGAAACAATTACTCAACTTTTGCTGTTCAGAAAAAGTCAGAAAAATTGGATAAAACAATCAGAATATTGGCAAATAAAATTTATAAGATTTGATGTTGTTTTTTCTTTTGACTTTTAGAAACAAATATTTTTATCAAAAATAAAGTTTTATATATAGAGCAATGGCCTAAAGCAATAGCCTAATGTGAGTTTGACGTCATAAAATTATTTTTATTTTTTTGCTTTTTAAAGACACAAACTTTTTTGAATTGCTGCAATAATATTAATTACCGCAAAACAAGTTAAATATTATTTAACTTCTTTTTTATAATTACTACAAGGGAATGTTTATTTTTTTATTTTTTTTATTTTACTATCAAATAATTAAATTTAATTTTACATTTTTAAAAATGTTTGATATTAACAAATTTCTTTTTTTTCTTGACAATTGCATAAATGGGCTAAAATATGTTAAATTTCTGAACTTTTAATTGATTATTTTTAGAATTTCTAATTGCGGCTTTACAACTACAAATTATTTTTTATTTAAAAAAAATTAGCAACTAACAAATAAAAAAAATACTTCAATTTTTTTACTTTACTCTTTAATTTTTTAACTTTATTCGCAGCAATTATTTTTTATTTTAAAAAATAATTGCTGCGAATCAACTTGCGTTATTAAAAAAAAAGTTTAACTTACATTTATTGCAAATTTTTGATGCAGCCGTTTATTTAAAATTTAATTTTGAGTAAAAAAAAATGTTAAAGAAGGAATCCGAAAAAACCATTGCTATAAAAATGAGCTAATTTTTAATTAAGAATAAATAAAATTTAAATATTAAACAATATTCAGTAATATTTTAAAATAAATTTGGCAGTTATACTTTATTCGCAGCAATTATTTTTTATTTTAAAAAATAATTGCTGCGAATCAACTTGCGTTATTAAAAAAAAAGTTTAACTTACATTTATTGCAAATTTTTGATGCAGCCGTTTATTTAAAATTTAATTTTGAGTAAAAAAAGTGTATTATATAAAAAAAGTGTATTATATATAGTGTAGTAATATATTTTTTAAATCAAAAAAAAAGTTTAACTTACATTTATTGCAAATTTTTGATGCAGCCGTTTATTTAAAATTTAATTTTGAGTAAAAAAAAATGTTAAAGAAGGAATCCGAAAAAACCATTGCTATAAAAATGAGCTAATTTTTAATTAAGAATAAATAAAATTTAAATATTAAACAATATTCAGTAATATTTTAAAATAAACTTGGCAGTTAAGTTAAACCCAAGCATTAACTTGAAGTTTAATAAACTTAAATATATTTTTTAAATCAAAATTAAATTATATATTTTTTAAATCTAAATTAAATTACATTTTTTTTAATCAGAATAAAATTATATATTTTTATTGAATTACTTTTAAATTAAATCAAATATTTTTTATCAGAATTAAATTATATTATTATGGTCTTTGCTTCACACTTAAAGTATTAGCGTTTTTCAAGCAAAAAAATCAATCATTACAATAAAATTAAAAACAAAATTAAATAATAAAAAAATAAATTTTTAATTTAATTTGAGTTTTTTTCATTAGTATTAGTCAACAGCGCTTATATCTAATATAATTGTAATTCAAACTTTTTCAACAAATGTTTTTACATAATTGTCATTCAAAAGCTAATGTGACTTTTTTTAAATTAATTACTTATCTTACCGCTAATAGAATAATTTAGAAGTTAAAAAATGATAAAAAGTCGCTTAACCAGAATCGGTTACTACTTATTTAAAATCGCTTAAAGCGTATGTAAGTTGCTCTACGTGTAACGCTTTAAAACAAGGTTTGCCATATTGTAGAAGCATATTATGGATATAATGAACTGATCAAATTTGTAAAGTTTGATCAATGATTGATAAATGGTCAAACAATTAGGCTAGTGATTTTTTTGTGCATACAAAATGTTCAATACTTTTTGTATGACATTGTTTAGATGTTTTAGATATACTGAATATTCAATATTTTTGAATCCTTTTATTTCTAAATATATTTCAAATAAATATAAATTTAGGTTTTAAATAAATATTTAAACTGAATATTTATTTTTCTAAATAAATATTTAGATTCTCTTCGTCATTTGTGGATTGCTGATCTTTTACCGGAATCCAAGTTAAAATACTTTCATGAGGTAATTTATTTTTCATTATTTATTAATCTATTCTTTTTTTTTCTTTTATAATATTTTAATATAAATGTTATAAAAAGTTATATAATTGTTATGGTAAAGACAAAAAAATAAAGTTATATAATTATTATGGTTAAGATAAAAAATAAGGTTATGATTATTATGGTGAATATTAAGTTTAGTAGTTTATTAACATTTGAGTATTGTTGGTCTAAATTTTTCATTTAATTTTTTTTATTAAATTTAGTCTTTATTTCATAAGACTTTTTTTTTCCTAATTCACATAAAAAATACACTGTATATACCCTTTACAATATTTTCATCAAAAGTACAGTACACTGTATATATCCTTTACAATATTTATATCATAAAGATATAAATATTACCTGTTTACTGATTTAATGTTATTTTGATTTTAATTTTTTTTAGTATGAAATTGAGAGCTTAAAGGCAAAGCTATGTAAAGATGGAAGCAAAGAGTCACAGATAAAGTTGCTTATATTGTTAGCTTATCAACATCAAATTAAAGACATATATAAACAATTTGTTGAAATAATTGAGGTTTTAGTTAAATTATATTACATTTATGGGTTGTCTGTAAAGTACATACGCAATGAAATTATGAAATATGGTCTGTAGCCACCTATTTCATGACATTTTTTATAAGCTTTATGTTTTAAAAGTAGCCCTCCATCTATTTATTTGTTCATTACAGATAGCCACACAATTGCTATTATATTTAAGATTTTTATTTAACTTAATCTTTTTCTTATTAGACATTATCAAAGGATTTTCTTACTGATATTAGAAATAAAGTTCTAGGTATTTTGTTTTTCTATAGTTTTGTGTTAGAAATCAATTTTTTTTTGAAACAAAATGTTTTCAGAGTTTTTTTATGTTATTTTTTTATTTATTATTCTTATTATATTTGTTATTTAACAATAACAAATATAAAAAAGCAATATAAACAAAATATAAAAAAGTTCTAATAAGTCAACACAATCGTTTTCTTCCTTTGTTTTAGTATATTAGGAACATTGTTAAAATGTAATTGTTTAAGATCTTTGTTTATTGCAATGTAGAATATTTATATGGTATTTATATGATTGTATAGAATATTTGTAAAGTATTTAAAGGATATATTTTAGAATACTTTATTGAAACTTTCTAATAAAAGTGTTACTATTGCAGGTATTATATATGAACTGCTTGTCATGAAAGCTGAACAAGAACAAGTATGTTTAATTATTATAGGTTTTGTTTTATCTTTTTACTGTTTTGCTTGGTTGTCTTTAATTTTTATTATAAAATTAAAACTTTGTTGTTTTAAAAAAAAAAAAAAAGTTAATTTAGAAGACTGAAAAAAGTTTAAAAACTTTAAAAAGTTTTTTTTTAATTGATAGATTACCTGCCCTAACAAGCCCTTAGTCGATATAGTAGCACTCATGGCATGTTCTACTTATTTGTCAGTCAATTTAGCAGTACTCTTAGCATGTTTAACTATTTATCAGTTGATTTAGCAGCATTCCTTGCATGTTCTACTTATTTATCAGCCAATCTATGTAAACAGTAAAAAAATAAAAATAAATGTTTTTAAAAACATTCTAAATGTTTTTAAAAACATTCTAAATGTTTTTAAAAACATTCTAAATGTTTTTAAAAACATTCTAAATGTTTTTAAAAACATTCTAAATGTTTTTAAAAACATTCTAAATGTTTTTAAAAACATTCTAAATGTTTTTAAAATCATTAATTTTTATTTTTTTGAAAGTTTGTATTTAAAAATATGAAAATGCAAAAAAAATACATAAAAACTAAAATTTATTAGCAAATTTGCAATTTAATTGCGGTGAAACATTTCTCAAAAAGTACAACTTTTTGAACAGTTCCCAAGCTCTTTTTTGGTCATACTCTTTAGTCAAGTTTTTTCTAGACTTTTTAACTACAAAAAGTACATTTTGAAAGTGATCTTTATCTCTAGTAGCTGAAATAAAATCTTTAATAAGCTTAATGTTTCTTTCTGCACCATCATTTACAACAGATATGTTTTTGATCCATACAATAAAATCTAGCAACTGAGGATGGTCAAAAACATCTATAGTATTATAACTATTATTGAGCCATTCTTTTATACTTGCTCTTGATATTTTAAAATGTTTGAAGAGAAGGTAGCTTTGCTCGGAAATCAGCTCCGGTAGCTCTGTGGTCTCACCAGTTTGTACATTTGATGGTTTACAATGCTGAATTCCATTTGGCTCTTCAAACTCAATCAGAGATAACAACATTTTTAGCTTTGTTTCAGAAGGAACTTCTTTATCTCATAAGGACAAAACACAGAGCTGTGGAGTTAAGTACTATGTATGGCATCCCATGCTGAGAAACAAAGTATTTCCAATCTTCTTACCGACTTTTCTCAATGCATAAGGTGTCTGAATAACTTTCAAATCATTGTAGGGAGCCAGAAATCCTAAAAAGCCTAACAAAAACCATGGAACATAGCAAATTGCAATGAACAAACTTGCATCTTTCCACTGCAGCACTTCTTTTCTGTCAAGATATCACTGATATCTTTGATCATATAAAGAGTCAGAATGTAGATTGCATTTGCTAAAAATCTTGCCTCATGGCAGGCGCCAGGTTGATGGAACTTAAAATCTTGTACTTCTGCTCCAAGGAAGGAGGCAAGCTTACATTGTATACCATAATCATTCCTTATCACACCATATCAGTAGTTGCATTAGTCAAAAATGTCTTAGCTTTCTCTGCAGCAGTGCGAAGAACAGAGCCAATCTTCAGATCATCTCTTTGCCAGTTTACATAAATTTTTCACTTCATTAACTTTCTTGCAGATTTCAGGCCACTTGTTCTTTAGCTTGACATAAAGAGCTCTTCTTGGACCTTTAGTTTTCTCACCAGTAAAAACAGCCATATAGTGAGATACATGTACTTTATATATGTGTCTCCTACACATTGGTAATTTCAAAATATCTGTAAGAATTTGGACTGCTTAATTGACTCTGCCTGTATTGCTTGCAGTTGTATTACAGCATATACCAATGATCTGCTCTTTACATCCATAATATTCTAGAAGATTGTGCACTTGTTCTGCTTGGTTAAATCCCTTTGAAGAGGGACATTGATCAACATCTAAAAGATGATCTTCCGCTAGTATTTGAGATAACTAACTTCCAGGCATGGAGCAAACTTCAAACATTTTTTCTCTAAAATCTTTTCTTTCCCCTGCCCCAAACAGGAGAGCAACAAGTTGATAAAGTATATTTTTTTACTATTCATAACTAAATTTATATTCATCAATAAATTTTAAATTTAAAAATTACAAAAATCTCTTAACATTCAAAAATTATAACTCAAATTGAGGGGGTTTAAACTTTATATTGTCATAATTTTTAAACACTCAGTGATTATACTATAAACATTAAAATTTGGCGATGAAATTAAATTAAGTTATTATTTATTAAATTTAGAGAATAGTAAAGAATTAATTTTATCATTAAAAAAATTTAGAGCTCTTCTTTTCTCAGGCTCTAATCATTGCAATTTTTTTGAATATCCTTATTTGAAGTTCTTGATCTCAAATACCAAAAAATGCTGGATTCGCACCTGCATTAAAGTTTTTTTTAAAAAAATTGAGTACAATTACTTTATCACTAAATCCTTCAGTATAATTTGTGAAAAAAAAAACATCTATTTTAATGTATATATTAAATATTACAAATTCATTATAAAGTTTATATGACTTTCTATCCCTGGTATATACAATATGTCTTTAATATACTATCTTACTTACATGTGTGTATGTAAAATTAATATATAAAATGAAAATTAATTTAAAGAAAAATTTATTTAGACTTAAATAAAAAAAGTAAATTAAAAAAGTTTTATACAGTAGAATCCCGTTAACGCGGACTCTGAACGAGTATATATATTTTGTCCGACTAAGCAAATGTTCGAGTTAAGCAAAGCTTTTGGTATGTATAGAGAATTCAGAGGGAATTGAAAATTTATCCGAGTGAATGTCTGACTTATCCAGGGTCCGAGTTAACAGGATTCTACTGTGGTTTTATTATACTAAAATACAGTTTATTGTTAATATTATAATACATAGCTTTGTAATTATAAAAGTTTATATATTTTTTAAAAAAAGTTTTTTTTTAATAATCAGCTGTCAACTTCTGACATGTAGCACTTTTGGCAAAAAAATTAGTCATAAATTTTTTTTTCAGAAATTGCTTACTATGTTAATCAATAAACTGGGTGATCCGGAAAGAAAGATTTCGTCAAAGACTATTTACCTTCTAACACAACTTGGTAACAACTTTACATGGTTTATGTTTGTCGTATAAAAATGATTTGTAAGTTTGCCATGTTTTAGTTTTTCTCACACTATTGCAGTGGGACAAAACTTTCTGAAAGTTATTGAAACCCAAGACCATAACATAAAATTCAATGTTATTAATCAGCATAAATTTCTACTATTCTAATTTTATTACGTACATAATTTTATTATACACATAATTTTATTATGTACATAATTTTAGTATGTACATAATATTATTATGTACATAATTTAATTATGTACATAATTTTATTATATACATAATTTTATTATGTACATAATTTTAGTATGTACATAGTTTTATTATGTACATAATTTTATTATGCACATAATTTTATCATACACATAATTTTAAATAACAGTTCAGACTCTAATTCTAACTTTATGTTTTTCTTAAAGTTTTTTTTATTTTACACAATTTATTTTGCTTACATTATTTTTAAAAGTTTTTAAATAAGCTATAGAATTGAAACTAAGGATTGCAACCTTTTTACACAAAAAAGTTGTTTCTCTTAATAAAGTTATTAAATTATATGTTTTTAGTTGTATTTCTGAATGTATGAGTATATATAATCTATCTTTATTTAATTAATTAATACTATACTGTGGCCTACTATACTTACAGTGTCTACTGCATAGGTGGCATACTGCAGCAAAAATTTTTTAAATATAAATAGCAAAGAGTTTTTAAAATGTAAATAGGTAATGCTATACAGCATAGAAATAAATAATAAACAATTCTTTCTTCTGTATTTTTAACTTAATTTTTAGAAGTAGAACAGAGTAAAACCAGGTCAAATCGCACACCTTATCATTCCGCACACTGATCGAAGTTATCAAATAAAAACTAAACAAATATGGCTATGAAAGAAATGAAAACAGATTAGAATATAATTTTAAATTATTATCCTCTATTCAAATTGATAAAATTATATACTCTACTTTTTTCTTTTTTTTATACAACTTTAACGGGGAGTCAAAAGTATTTTATGTTGTTGCAAACAAAATAACACTAGATATAAAAATAGTTTTTGCACTTGGAAGCAGTTGGAAATATAATTTCCACTTTGATAATATAATTTTTATGCAGCTAGAACAAAAAGTTAAATAGTAAATCAAAAAAGTAAAAAAAAAACTGATAAAACTTTTTTCTGATAAAACCACGTACTAAACTAATTACTTAGTGTAGTTTTTTGCAAGTGACTAAGTGCCTATCTTTATCTAATATAGTGTTAATTTTGATTTAAATAAATTTTTATGTTGTTCATCAATACAATTACTCATTAAAAATCATGTTATTTCTCATAATTGTCATCACTCACTCAATTCAACTGAACTCAAAATGTCAACTAAAAAATCAAAAGCGTACAAAGAAGATGATATACTTGCCGCATTAACTGATGTGAAAGAAAGCAGTATGTCACTGAGAAAAGCTGCATTCAAACATGGTCTTCCAGTCGCAATATTCAAAGATCGCAAAAATAAAAACAACAAAGGTTTCCATGGCTCAGGCACAACAACAGTATTCTAAATTGAAACAGAAAGAATGATAGTGCATGCGTTCTAATTACTTGGTGACTGGGGATATGGTTTTACCCAAAATGAGCTCCTTGAATTTGTAACTGGCTACCTTAAATTTGTAACTGGCTACCTTAAATGTAAAGATTAGTTGCAATTGTTCAAAAATGGAAAACTACTACTGTTTATGCCTTTATAAAAAGAGGGTCAAAAGAAATTTCAACAAGAAAAGCTGACAACTTAACATTCTTGTGCGCCAGAAATATTTGGTCATTATTTTGAATGCGTCGCCAAGCAATATCAACAGACTGGTATATATTCTGGGTTGCATATTACATATAATTGTGATGAAACAGGTTTTTGGGTGATCAAGCAAAGTAACCTTAGTGTGTTGAGAAGATGTCCATTTAAATTTACTGGCATCAATGAAAAACTTCATTATATTGTGAATAATTGCTGCAACACTGATGGGTATTTTTGCACCACCAATTATGATATACAAAGCCAAAATGAACTTTCTTTCTGACTGGACAAGAGGTCTCATCCTTTTTCTGTGACTGTTCCTAAGTGCTCCAAAAACTCTTATTCGTCTAGTTTTTTTCCTCGAATATCAGTTCTTTGGAATTCGCTTCCATCATGCTTTCCTGATTTATATAATTTGCAATCTTTTAAGTTGTCTGTCAATCGTTATCTTGCTCTACAATCTCCATCTTTTCTCTTTCAGTAACTTCCAACTCTAATTAGTTGTTGCTTGCATTCTTTGTTGGAAGCGAAGATGTTTAGGAAAAAAAAAAAAAAGAGGTGATCCAATTGGTACCAAACACTCAATTCAAAATCGGGTTGGACAGTACACGATGTGTTTATTGAATAGCTGAAAGAAGTATTTATTCCCAAAACTAGCCAAATAGGTGGTATTCATATTTTTATTTATATGTTTTCTCAATTGTGCAGTTTAACAGAATATTGCCTAAAACCGCACAATTTTCTTTTTACATTTAATATTTTCGATAATTTGATTATTTTTTTTTTAAATATGTTTTTATATAATCTTATGTAGTTTTTTATTACCTATCTCATGAAAAAAAAAAGAATTAGTAAATAAAAAGGTTATTTAATTTTTATTGGCTAGTGTGCGGTTTGATCCAGTTTTACACCATTGTATTAATTTTATTTTAGGAGTTTTGTTTTTCTCTTTTTTTATTATTACATATTAGCCTATTGATGGAGATGTGTACAAATTTTTTTAAACAGTTTCTTAAGTAATATTACTATTATGTTTCAAATGGAAAATTATTTTTTTTTTTTTTTTTTTTTTTATACTGTTATTTAGGTGCCCCAAGAAGACCTAACGGTCTTGTCACAGAGCACCGCGGATGTGCATTTAACCAGAAAGTTCACGCCTCCTTCCTTACCGTGACGCGAAAATATGTCCAAGGCTCGTTTCGAGCCTGGATCTCTTGCTTATAAAGCAAGCGCTCTAACCACTGCGCCACGGCCGCATAATTCATTCAGTGTATTTAAGTTAGTTAAAAAGATTAAACATTCAAACTTAAATTTTACATTAAAATAAAGTTTTTTGCTGTATGCAACAGTTTCAGCTATGTAAATGTTATGGGCCACAATTATCTCATTTAAATTTTTGATTTAGTTTCAATATCAAACTCTGTTTTCTTTTACATGAATTAATTGTCAAACAAATTTCTCAATAAAAAATTATTTCTGTATTTTTTAGTCTGAGCTAGAAACTTAAACTAAAAATACTATGATAATCCACCTTTCTTGTAACTGCTTTTTTTATTGATTAAATTTTATTGAATAAATTTAAAAATATTGAACTTTTCTATGTAGCTTACATAGTAGCCTCCTCGTAGCCTCCTTGTCTGTAGTGGCCTTCTCAGCTTTGTGGAGGTGAATTAACAAAAAACAAAAACAAAAAATGTTACTTGTATTTCAATTTCAGTTTTTTAAATTTAAAAAGATGAAATGTTTATATATATCAACTCAAAATCTTTTGTTTAACTGTATATTGTAATTTCTTTTGATTATTATTGGTTTTTAAATTATACTTTGTTATGCGATGTGTTACTTACAAATTAAAATTCAAATCAAGTCAAACTGGTTTTCATTTGAATACTTTGTTTCATGTTAAAATATATACTTATTTTAAGGTTGCTTTTAAACAAAAAATGATAAGCAAGTAAAATAGTTTTTTATTTTTCATTTGTTTTGCAACATGTACCCCTTTACTCTATTTTTATGATTAGTTGTTTTTAGATATAATAAATATTTAAAAATGAAAAATTTAATACCTATTTTATGACAGTACTTCACAATTTGTAAAATAAATGTTCAAAAATCTATTGAATAAAATAAATAAATATTGCCATGTTTTATAAGTTTTGTTTTTATATATTTTATGCAATTTAGTTTTCGGAGTTGTTTTTTCAGAGGAATAGTGCTAAGTTCAATAAGAAAATTTCTATATTGTTTAATTTCTAAAATATCTCCTTTAGATTCAATTCATTGCTGCTTTATTGAACATGCCACAATCAAATCTTGCCAAATCTTAAATCATGCTAAAGTAACCCAAAATATTAAACAATAAAAAATCATCCCCACCACCTAACTGTTGTAAGAAATTTTTTACAAATACTCGTGGTTTGCGAAGCAAACTTCCATCAGTTGAATCTTTCCTCTTGCAAAATTCACCAGACTTGCTTGCTCTTAGTGAGACTAATTTAAATTTTTCAATTCCTTTTTCAGATCTCAGTGTTTATGGGTACTATCCTTTGATTCGCAAAGACTTCAATAATCACATGCTTGGCAAAGGGGTATAACGGGTGACAACTAAAAAATGAGACTGGATTTAAAGACACATATCTCTTTAAAGAAGTGAGATAAAACAAAAAGGAAAAATGTTCTAGAAAGTATTTTTATTTTAGTTTTTATATATATAATCAGTTGTTCTCAATTAAACCATTTCTTCTGACTTTATTAACTAGGCCTGGTATAGACTGAGCTAGGCTCCGTTTGAGCTCAATCTCAATTTTATTAAGTCAATACTTGATTCTAGAACGTAATTTTTTAAGATTTTCTGCATGCCAATTATTCTTGTAGATAAGGCCTTTCAAAATACTCCAAAAATTTTTGATTGGACAACATTCTGGCAAGTTTGCAGGGTGATCCGCTTTCTCAACATAATGCATGTTTTCCTTGTTTATGTACGTGATTATTGTTTTTGCATAGTGAGATGATGCTAAATCTGGCCAGAATACATATGCACCATCTGAATGATACTTAGTGATGAATGGAATAAGTCTCTTCTTAATACATTTGTTTAAATAGATTTTTTGATTTACAGCCAGTCCACTTGGTGCGAAATAAGGTTGAGAAATTCCATTTTTAGAAAAAGCAATCCATAGAAGTAATTTCTTTTGAAACTTTTGTTTTGTTTGGTATTTAACTTTAGATGGAGTAGATTTTACATCACTAGTGTAAAATATATCATTTCCATTGATACTGGAGTGATTTAACGTGAAATAAGACTCATCATCAATGATTGGTTTACAATTTTTGATTTTCTGACACAATCGACTGCACTTAGTTCTAGCTGCTGCTTTTTGCTGGTCAGAGCGTTTTGGAATCGTCATTTTTTTTCTTGATTTAATATTTGTTCTTTTTTTTAATGTTTTACTAATGTGTTGCTGAGTACAGTTGAACTTTTTAGCTGCCTGTCATTGAGAAACTCCATCTTTATGGTCAAACATGAGTTTGAGCCTTTTAATGTTTGTCCTGGTCATTTTTTTAGCTTTTACTCCACTTCCTTGAACTCTTTACTATCTACAAGATAATTAAATCTCGTTTAATTATCTTGTAGATAGTACTTTTAGGTATATTTTCAACTTTAAAGTGGTCATAAGTGAACTTTTTACCAGCATTTTTGTGATTTAAATAAAATTCATACACATTTTCTAATCTCTTCTTGTTTTGAATTTGTTTTTTTATTCATTTTTCTATAAAAAATAAAAACACATGAAATATTTAAAAACTAAAATAAAAATACCTTAAATAGTTTTCCTATTTTTAAAATCTTATTCCTTTAAAGAGATATGTGTCTTTAAATCCAGTCTCGTTTTTTAGTTGTCACCCGTTAAGTACCCATCAATTCACCTATTTGATGTAAAATCTAGTTTGAATTTTTTGACCATTCCTTTAAGTGCTTCCACCTCTTCACTCTCTTTCTCTTTGATCATTATCGTTCTCCTTCTTATGGCTGTTTTCTTCCTTTCCTCCTAATCAAACAGGTTAACCTATTGCTAGACATTCAAATTGCTCTATACAATACAATAATCTTTTCATATAAAAATTACAAGTTTAAATTTTATGGCTTAAAATATGTACTTTTTTATTTTTTTTTAACAAAAAATAAAAAAGTACATATTTTCATAGTTTTTTTAAATAAACTTTTTTAATTTGTGTTTTCATAAATATTTTTTTATTATTTTTAAAATTTTTATAAAGTTTAATTTCTTTTGAGACCCAACGTGATATGCTTTTAAAGAATTTTTTTTTCAAAATATTAGTCTTAAGCGACCCCTAAAAAAATTTTTCATATAAAATTTTTTTTAATGTAGTATTAATTTATTACATAAAACACATTTAGGGGGTGCCATCAGACATTTTCAAAACATGTTGTATTTAGAACCACAGTGGCTTGTAAATTAACTCCAACAAAACTCAGTTATTTACTGCAAACAACAATTGCAATACTGTCAACATTCCTATATTATTGAATGGTAACCCTTTCACTGAGTCCTCTTCTAGGATTATCATTTACTATTGACCTTTCATGGAAATCAATATACAATCGATTGCTAAATTAACATCCGCTAAGGTTGCTTCTCTTTATTGCGCTCGTTGTTTTATTACTCCTGATTTCATTCTCTACCTATTCAAAACTCTGTTATTATGTCCCTGTATAGAATATTGTTGTCATATTTTGGGCTAGTTCTTCTAATGATGCTCATTCAATTCCAGGCAAGGTCCGAAAATGCACTGTAAATGTAAATGAATGCTCTTTGAGCCTCTTCTATCGACGTAAAGTTTTATCTCTTTCTCTTTTCTACAATTACTATTATGGTCACTGCTCAAAGGAGCTATTATCTCTAGTTCCATCAACTAAATCTCATTCTTGCTTGACTTGTCATACAGTTAAGTCTCATTTGTTTACTGTATCTGTTCCTACATGCTCTAAAGACTTTTATTTGTCTGCTTTTTTCCTCGCAGTGAATCAGATTTAAAAAAATTAAAAATAAAGGAATTTGAAAATTAAGGCTAATATAAGAAGCAATATGACAAAAAATCTTTAGCGTTTTTAATAACAGCCTTTTCTGGTTAGAACCTGATTTGAAGCAATTTTTTTTTAGCTGCTGCTCCTAAACTATTTATCGATTTTTTACTATGTCTTATTTGTGTTATAGTTTCATTATATAGCAATTCAATACTTTTTTGGAGTGCTTCAACACCTGCAATGATAAATCTGTTTTTAAACTGTCTTTTAGGGTAATCTGTCCAGACTCTTAACTCAATAACTTATTTTGTTAGGCTTTGATTCTGTTTTTTTAGATTTACTATTGAAATTTTTTTATAATGAGAAGCACATCTATATATTACTAACTACTCTGTGACAGTATTTCTTGTTTTGAAACCAAGTCACACCATTAAAATATAATGATAACCTGTTATATAATTAAAAAATATTTTAATTTTATTTAAAATTTAAATATTATTTTTAATTTTATTAACATGTAAAATATTTTCACACAGCTAATTTAACATGAAACTGTAATTTTTTGCTTTCCCTAATTGGATCAATCTGTTATTAAAAAAACTGCACTTTTTACCCTTTGATGGTTATACTAAAAAAGATTAAGCAACGTTGAAAAATTACTAAAGTTTAACTTAAAAAAATTTCTATAAAATTTTTTTTATTAATTTTTAGTTATATTAAAGTTTTACTTATGACTTTAATTTGTAATTAAAAACATATGTTAAGTAAGATAAAATAGTTTAATATTTAAATAGTTTTAATTAATATTGTCTTAGTAAGAAACCATCTTGTACTTTTGTATTGAGAAAACACAATATACTTTTACACTTTGTATCCACTTTCGTACAAAGAAACCACTTAAGTGGTTAATTATTATAATGTTTTAACTATTATAGGATATGAAAAAGTTACAAAAAGTTCTAAATTTTTATTTATTTCTAACTATTACAAAATGAAATTTAAATAGCAATATTTCAAAAAATTTATTTGATTTTTTATTTAAAATTCTGACTTAAAAATAGAAAATTTACCTTTTTATTTTAGTTTGTCATTATAAAAGAAATTTTTTTAATAGTTTTTTCATACCTTTTAGTGGTTAAAACTTTTTAAAATGCGCAATAAGTTAAAAAAATAAAACGATTGTTAACTTAAAAGTTTAAAGGATTTTATACTCTAACCTTCAGTCATGATGGCATGCTTATGCTATTCTTTATCTTTGTTTGAGAAAAGTATAATAAATTACATTTTTTGAATACCTAAATCTAAAATTTAAGAACCTAAATCAATCTAAATCAATACCTAAATCAGTTTACATTTGGTTGAATGCTAAATTTTCTGAAGACTGTTTACAAACTTTGAAACAATTATTTTATTTAAAAAAATTTTTTAGATTATTTTCATAAATACATTTTTTAGCACATAAGGGAAAAGTAGGTTTTGCTTTTACAGTAAATATTTATATCTAGTAGAAAGTCTTTTTATTCTGATATGTAATAAACAAAAGCTTTTTATTATAGTTGTAAAGCATCCTAATATGAAAGAGGTGGTGATCAATGAAATTGAACAATTTTTGTATAGACCAAATATGGCTGAAAAAGCTCAGTATGTACCTAATTTATTTTTGTACTGATTAGATAAAATGGTTTTACATGTATCTATTGTGTAAATGTTTATAAGTAGGCTAGTGATTAAACAATGCATATTTAGTGTAAGCTTTTTTCTCTTTAAAAAATTCTAATAGAAAATGCATGTTTTTAGGGATGCCTGCGGCACCCCTAAAAACATGCATTTTATAATAACTAATTTTTATAATAATTACAAATCTTTTATAATGGAGCGTAAAACGTGGTTTTTTCTATTTGATACATTTGATGTTAATGACAATAGTCAGTAAATTGATCCATTTTATTTAATCAAAGTTGAGATTAGAAGTAGAAAAATCTTAAATTTTGATATAAAAAATTGCATCTGTGTGCTACAAATGATAACATTTTAGGTTGCAGTAAAGATGTTAAGTTATCATGTGTCCAGCTTGGCTAATTATGTCAAGTAAAAATGTAACTTAACAACAAGATATTATATTTCTAGAGTCAATAATTTAAGTTTAATGATTTTGCTGCTATAAGCTCATGTTTTAATTTGGCTTAAAGAAGAAACAGCTTTTCCTTGGAATTTACTTTAAAAATTAAAAAAATATATAAAATAATAAATAAAAATAATAAAAAGATTATTATCTATTACTAATAGTAATAGGTAATTGTAATATATAATAATTAATAGTAATAGATAATTGTAATATATAATAATTAATAGTAATAGATAATTGTAATGTATAATAATTAATAGCAATAGATAATATTTTAATATTATTTGTTTTAGATATTATGCTATATGTTTTCTTAATCAAATTGTGCTTTCACAAAAAGAGAAAAATATTGCCGCTAAACTTATTCAAATATATTTTAGTTTTTTCAAGGTAAGATGATATTTTAGTTTTTTAAAGGAAAAATTTTTCAAAATAGGAAAGATTGAGGTTTGTTGCAAAAGGGGCAAGTTACAACAGTGCTTTTTAAAGTTTTTATTTAATTATCCCAAACATTTTTACATTATATAGCTATAATGATAACATTGCAGTGAAAAAATAAAAATTGATTTTTTGATTTAATTTTTAATTTTAACTTCTATTTTCAAAGTTTTTTTTTTTTTTAGTTTACTGCAAATTATAATATGAACTAAAATAATAGGAGGCGAGTAAAAAAGAAGGTGAAAAAAAATATTTATTGAAAATATAAATTACAGGGGTTTTCTTTTTGTCAATATTTCTGGAATTTCGGAAATTTCTATGAAATTTAATTTTTTCCGGATATCCAAATTATTGTTTTTTGTTACTCTGTCATCAAATAATTAAAACAGTAATGACAATGTTCATTAATTATTCTATGCTCTATTTAGTTTGGTTATGCATTATTTGTACTCCTGTACAACAAACTATTTCTTAATTGTAAGCGTGTATTAATTATTATTTCACCTAAAAATCTAATGCAATTTAATTTAATATTTTTTTATATAAATTAATTTATAAACCCTATTTAAATAAATATTGAAATAGTTTTCTTTTATATAAAAGAATGCCTACCAAAACATAAACCCCCAGTTGATGTATGTACACTCCACTGTGCCTATTTAAATCAGTTGATGCATGTACACTCCATTGTGTCTACCCCTGTTGAATGTGCACTCTATCATGACTATGGGTATACCTATATATTTATGTACACATTAATGCACTTATTCTATAAAAATTTGAAACATAAAAATAAATGATAATATAGCTATAAATAAACAATAATGATAGACATAAAACTATTTCAAAATTAAATTTTTTTTGTTCTAAAAAATTAAACTAAAAAAAAAAGTTCCTTAATGAGAGGATTTAAATCTGCAACCTTGTCAGCCGTGCTTCGTAATTCTAGCATTCTACCATCCACAACACTTGTTGCTTGCATGAAAAGTTAATGTATTTAAACATTCTTTGCATACAAATAATGTTTCTATTATCACATTTGTACAAATAATGAATTTCTTTTCAAAAATGAGATATTCTAACTTACATAAAATGCATTCATATTTCCAGATTTTTTTCGGATATTTCTTATAAAATCATTTTTGGGATTTTTTCTGAGTATAGCTGTGGGTTTGATTGAATTCACACTTTTCTAAATATTTTTGGAAAAAAAACAAAAGTTTTTATTATAATACTAGACAAATTTGTTTACAAAAAGTTCTTACTAACTTTTTTATAATTTTAAACTATTGAATGCAGAGAATAAGTATAATATAACAAGAAAAAGTGTTATATTTTGTTATATTTTTTTGTTATATATGCATAATAATTATAACAACAACAAGTAATTAAAAGTTAAATTGTAGTTACTTTTAACAGTAAGTAGCTATTGGTTCATATATATAAATGGGTTTTGATATTTTGGGTTATCACCATATGAAGTACAAAAACCTGCATTTGAATGTACAGTAAAGTATAGTATAAATTTTCCCCAAACATGGTTAAAACTTTCAATGGGTTACTAAAAGTAACAAGTCTGAACCCTAGAAGTAACAAGTCTAACACAAACAACAAGCTTTAATCATGCTGATGTAGATAATTTTTTTTCAAAAATGTCAGATGATAATGGCAGGCATCATTTTTCTTCATCTAATATATACAACGATGAGAATGGTATTAACACTGTGTAAAAGCCAAGCAAAGTAATTGCTCATAAAGGTTTTAAGCAAGTTGGAGCAGTTTTTAAGAGCACTAGTGACTATAGTGAGAAAACCATAAATAAAGAGATTTTTTGATTTCTTTATTTCTTCAGGCTGGATGAACAAGGATGCAACAACTTTTTTATTCTGATTCACTCCCAACAAGGCTGCAAGCACTCACTATTAAGTTAGGAGTTACTAGGAAAAAAAAGAATAGAGTTATAGAGTTAGGAAACGGTTGACAGAAGACTTGTAGACTTGTACTTGAAGAGTTGTAGGTTATATGAGTCAGGAAAATATGATGATGGTAGGGAGTTCCAAAGGGTTGAAGTGTAGGAAAAAAAACTGAATAAATAAAAGTTTTTAGAGCATGCTGGGAAAGATACAGTACAAGAATGAGACTCTGCTTAACAAGTCAAGCAAGAATGAGACTCTGCTTAACAAGTCAAGCAAGAATGACTTTTAGTTGATGGAACTAGAGATAATAGCTCCTTCAGCGACCATGATAGTATTTTTAGAAAAGAGAAAGAGAAACTTCATGACAATGGTAGAGAGGCTCAAGCTTAGCAAATAGAGCAGGTCTACAATGCTACAGGTTTACAAGAGCTACGTTTACAATGTTTATTATTTAATGAATTTAATTTAGTTATTATTTTGGACTTTTTCTAGAAGAGAAGGAGCATCATCTGAAGAACCATGACAACAGTATTCCATACAAGAGTGAATAAGAGATTTGTAGATGTAGAGAATTAAATCAGGCGTTAGAAAATAGCTCACAATATCTCGATAAAGAGAAGCAACCTTGGAAAAAGATGTTAATAAAAATTTTTAAACTAGCCCTAGTCTCCTTTAAATGTGATTTTTTTTTTAAATTTTACTTTTTTTTACCACCTCAAGGCTTCTACTTAAGTTACCACCTCAAGGCTTCTACTTAATTTTTTTTTTTTTAATTTGCAACTCTCAACCCTAGAATATGAAACATTAACCTTGTTGGCTGCTGCATAGAAACAAGTTGAGAGCGGTAGTTCCAAAAGCCTAGGATGAATTTGAACCTTAAATCTTTAGATTGTGAGCTGAGTGTTTTGTCGGAATAATTTCTCTAAAATCTATTTACTTCAAATGAGGTGATTTACTAGTAGGGTGTATTGAAAAACATTTTTTTTTTGAATTTCAAATTGGAATATAGCAGAAAAGTTGCATAATGATATAAATAGTAATTGTGTCAATTTTTTAATTTTTGATGTCTTCAATTGGCACCAGCGGGTTGTTGTTTTTTTATTAAAAAAAACAACCCTCTGGTGCCAATTGAAGACAAATAATAACTTGAAATTGATATAAATAATAATTTGAAATTGAAGACAGAAAAAAAGACTTTTTGCCAATCAATCAATCAAGTCTTTGTATTCTTTTGCCCTCCAAATTGATTTCTAGCATGGAATACTTTCAAACTTTTTTATTTTTTAATAGACCAAAGGTAAGACAAGCCGACTTTCTCCTTGTTGTCACTGCAGCAGAAGACAATTTTGCCATTCAAATTTTATTTATTTTTAATTTATTTTACTAATAAACAACAAAAGTAAACCAGAACTAATAAATTATAAACTGTGCTTTGAATAATAAAGTAAATAATACTGATGGTGATGGTTTTCTGCTATTTATCAGAATATTTAGTAAATAAATGATCTGATCTAAAGTTGTGGCAAATAATACTTATGTTGTGGGTAATACTGATGTTGTGGCTAACATAAGTGGCTTATAACACTTTTATTAGTTTTACTTCATTATTATAAAAGTAACAACAAGTGAAAGCATCAACAACATAATTAATTCTATTACAAATCTAGCATATGCATAGAATTTTTATTTTTGTTTTGTAAAAAATGGCAGAAAACATTTTTTTTTTTTTTTAAAAAAACAAACAATTCCCTGGCACCAGCTTAAGACAAAAAAAAAATTAAAAAAATTGGCACAATTATTTAGATCATTATGCAACTTTTCAGCTCTATTACAATTTGAAATTAAAAAACATATGTTTTTCGATACACCCTATTTAAATTTAAAATAAAAAAATAAATTTCTATTTTTCTATATTTTTATATACTTCATTTGTTTTTAAAAAACTTCTTTAAGGTAAAAAACTAAAAAGTTTTAAATGTTTAATTTTATCATTATTTGCACACTTGAAATTAAGTTCTGGATATTAACATCTCTTTGGCCGGCATAAATGATCGCGGTGATGGTATTTAAATTTAAGCTTGTCATTTAAGTTATGAAATTTGTTTTAATTTAACAGAAATATACACTTGATATGTACTAATTTTGATTTCATGTACTTATCTTTTCAAGATCAGCTTGTACTCACAATAAAAACAAGTTTATTAATTTTAGTTGCTGTGTTAATTTTATTCTACTTGTTTTCAAAAGTGTTTTTCTTAAGTTACTGGTCAAAAAAGAAAATTCAAAAGCCAAGGATGTTCAAGAAACAAAATTGCTGAGTGCATTATTGACTGGTGTTAACAGAGCTTTTCCATACTGTAATGGTTAGTACGTTTAAGCTTTTAAATTTTTTTTTTATTACTGTTTCATGTAAATCTTTGTATTTTTATCAGGTTAAAATTCAATTATATAAAAAAGATAAAATTAAACAATATTTAATATCTTTTTGTTGAATTTTTGTTCCATTTTATTAGTCTCCAGTAGCCCCTTATACATAGTCTCAGTAATCCCTCTGCGTCAGCCTCAGTAATCCCTCTGCATCAGGTCCAATGCTAGAGCAATTGGTTTAAGCATTTGTAACAATACTTCTGCATTTAGTTTTGCATTAAGGCTATTAGCAATATCTGTAATATTCTTATCTATTACTGCTCTGTTTTCTTCACAAGTTGTTAATAGAATTGAACAATATTTTTGATTGGGTTCACAGCAATCAACTGATGCATTCCATTGGACATTCCGAGGCATTGCAAGTCAAAACCCTCTTTTTTCTTTGTATGTTGCAGTAACAAAATGGTTATTTATAAGAATATTTAACAAATTAAACTACCTGCTTCTTGATGTTTAAGATTACCAAAACCTAAGCTAAAATCTAGGCTAAAAATTGAGCAGATGAGTTGAACTGTTCTTTTACAAAAAATTTTCCACTGTGTCATGGGAAAAGTGAGTGTTCTCATTATCTTTGTTAAATATTTTAAAATATTTACCAATATCTAGGGTGGTTTCTTATTCAATAAAGTAAACCTTGTTTTTAAACACCACAAGCTTTACATTTAGCTCTATTACCCTTCTTTTTTAAACTTTGCAGTTTTTTCTTCAGACCATGTTCAAATTGCAGCACTTTTTTGACCAGCACAATACATTTTTATTTGAAGTTGTAGTTTGTAATTTTAGATAAATTTAATATATTTTCTTTATTATAAATATATTAAAATTTAAGATTTATTCAACTTTGTTTAAATTTAAGTATAAACTTTTTTTTTTTTATAATCTTGAAAAAAGTTACAATTTATATATTAATTTATATTGTGTTATTTTAATGTAATTTATTAGATGCATTTGAATGTTAATAAATCAAATAGTTAAAGCTATGATTATTATTCGCCTGATTCAAATCATTATTTAAATTGAATAAATTATTTTAATTTAAATTTTTACAGCAGAGAAAGAAATATAAACTCACATGATCAATTTCTCATATTAAAATATTATGATGTGTCTAAATAGTTAAACAAAACATTTTATTCAAGTTTCTATTTTATCAAAACTCCAGCAACTACTTAATTTAGAGAAAGTTCTTAACATGTAAATAGTGTATTACTAGTAATTTTACAGCTGAAAAATATTTTTTTATGTTTTGTTAGAATTATATTTGTTATGTTTTGATTCAATTTTTTTTTAAATTTCATTCAGATAAAGATGAAGATTTTGACGAACAATTGAACAATCTTTTTAGATTGACTCATATAAATCACTTGAGTACTAGTATACAGGTAACCATCAGTTAGTACAAAATTACATAATATAAATTCAACTTTTCAGTATGTGTATTCATTTACTTTAAATTTAACTAAATGACAAATCTTTAGAATTGAACTGAATGACAGACTGCACAAGTATTTAAATTCAACTGAATGACAAACCCCACAAGTTATTGTAATATTATATTCAAAGGTTAATCATGAAACATGATAAAATTTAAATATTATATATTTCTGGAAGTAATATAAATTTTCTATTATGTATGTATGTATGTATGTGTGTGTGCATATATATATATATACATATATATCAGAGCCGGAACCAGCTTTTTTTGATCTTTGAGCTAACTTCCAGACATGGAGCAAACGCCAAACATTTATATGTTTATACTTATGTCAAATAAGGATGCTTTGCAAAAAATTGCGATGATTGGAGGCTGGGAACAAAAAAGCCCCAAATTTTGAGCCCCCCCCCTGCCCCAAACGTTAGAGCAACAAGTTGATGAAATATTTTTTGTACTGTTCTCAATTAGACTTATATTTATTGATAAATTTTAAGTTTCATAGTATTATCTTTCAGTGTTCAAAAATAATGACCATATAAAGTTTATAACCCCCTCAAATAGAGGGGGGTTTAAACTTTATATGGTCATAATTTTTGAAAGCTAAAATATTTTTCTATGAAATTTAAAATTTATCGATGAATATTAGTCTAGTTAAAAACATATATATATATATATATATACATATATATATATATATATATATATATATATATATATATATATATATATATATATATATATATATATATATATATATATATATATATATATATATATATATATACTGTAGCCGTTTTCAAAACGCCTCAAAATGCTATTTATGTATTTTGAGAAAAACGCAATAAAATAAAAAATACAATAAACTCTTTGTAAACGTTTTTTGAAACTTATAATTTATATGAATTTTTTTATGTATATATGTATGTGTGCGTGTGTGTGTATATGCTGTAGCATATACACACGCACACATACATATATATATACATACATACATTAATCCATACATACATACATACATACATACATACATACATACATACATACATACATACATACATACATACATACATACATACATACATGCATGCATACATACATACATACATATATGTATGTATGTATATGTATGTATGTATATGTATATATATAAATATACATACATACATACAAATATACATACATACATACATACGTGTATATATATATATATATTTTTTTTTATGTATATTAACATATATATACATATATATATATATTTTTTTTTGTATGTATATTAACATATATATACATATATATACATATATATACATATATATATACATATATATATATATATATATATATATATATATATATATATATATATATATATATATATATATATTGTTGTTTTGATTATGTAATAATAATCAATTTTTTCGAATTGAGAGTGATCAATATAAAATGAAATAATCATAAAAATGGATCAATAAATAAATAAAAAAGTAAGATGAAAAAACGATACTTAAAGTTTCATGTCGTTTGCGGCACTCATCAGCCATATATTTAAATCAAGAAAAATCCGTTCAAAAATACAATTAAAAAACGGTTACAAAATTCAAAAAAAACAATGGAATGAGTTCTGACGTCAAATAATAATAATAATAGTAATAATAATAATAATAATATGGAAAAACATCTTTTTTAATCGCCAGTGTCATATTGGGAAAGAAGGAATCTGTTTCTATGTCTACACTTAGAAACAATCTCACTCCTTTTATTCAATAAATTTGTATTTTTATAATATAGAATTTCATATTTTTTGGTGAGACATAATTTGCAAGATTTGGATGTTGGATTATATGCTTTACATTGCCTGAGAATTTTTCACTTAACTATAGGAACTAAATTAGCTTCTTTTAACTTCCATACATGTTTTGAGAGTTCAGTATCATTTTTGTATTTAGAGATGTTAAATGATTTAACATGATTAATGTATCTTAATTTAAAAGGAGTCTCACTTATCCCAATTTAGGATTTTTCATTAGAAGATGAATCAAGATTATCAGTTGTAACAGTTGCTTAGTATATAATGTTGCTTGTTAAACATTTATTGAACAACGGACAGAGATTCTTATTATAGCAGTTACAGTTCTGTTGATTAGGGTTTGTATTGTTGCATAAAATGTTGTGCAAATTTATAATAGATTTTACACTTGGCATACAACTGTAGCTAACTTTGACTGTGTTCCTGGTAAAGATTTTATGCAGTTTGTTATTATTAGGAAAATGTTTGTCAATAGGTTTCAGAAAAATTTTTCCCATGTTGGTGCTAATGTTTTTACTAAATGGAGGGTTAAACCAAATGATGTTGCGGGCTCTGTTTCATTTTGGAGTTGATATTGTTATAGGGTTATATGTTAGACTACATTTATAACCAGACTTTAATAAAGCTAGAGGAATAGTATTTTGAAATATTTCTTTGTTAGATGAATTTGTAGACAATCTAAGTTCAATCGAATGTGGTATTTGTTTTAGTATACCTGGTGGGTGATTTGAATCAGCATGGATGTAATTTAATGTATTATCAGGATTGAAATAAGGTTTAAAAGTGCAGTCACTAAGACTTAGAGTTATGTCGAGGTAATTGACAATTTTCATGTTGCATTGTATAGAAATCTGTAAGCCATTGCATTTAAACATTTCGACAATATTCTTTTTTATTTTTTCCATTTGAGGGCCGCTTTTATTACTAAAAATTGCTAAGTCATTGTCACAGTATAAACCAACCTCAACTTGTTATAAAATTTTGAAATTTGAAAAAGAAGAAATATTCCTACCAGCTCACAGACCTCTGCACCGTTGAATGCTCCCATGGAAACATCCAATAAACCACTTGATTGCTTTATCCAAAATTGATCATTATTAAAAAGCAAAGACTTTTTTGCATGAAAAATTAGTGAAATGTTCTCTTTATTTAATGTTAGGTGTTGCTTCCCTAAATTGATAGAGTTTTTAGGAAGTGTTTCACTGCTAGAAGGGGAGAAGACAATATTATCAAAAACTAAAAATTTATAAAGGTGTTTATCTTTTATGGCCTTAAACCAATCGATAACATTTCAAGTGTTTTTCCATTGATTTAATTGTAATATATTTTTTAGGTCTGTATTAATTTTAGAAAGAATATCTTTACTAATTCTACCAACCTCGTTTTTAGCAGGATTCAATAAACGGACAGTCGGATTGTTTTCAAAATTATCTTTATGGTCTTTTAAGGTGATAAAACAATTGGAAGATGTATTAATGTCAATTTTATTCAAAACTTCATGATTTTTCAAAAGACGTTTACCTTCTAAGTTTACTTTATTTATTATGTTTGAGTTAGATAATTTGTAGTTTGAAGTGATGGCATTTCTTAACAAGTGGTTATAATAATTTTTAGATAAATTGTAAAGATTAGTTGTTTTATCAGCATATGAATAAGTTAGATTAGATTTTTGAATATTGTTTATATCTTGTTTTAATTTATTTCGGAAACTGCTGTGTACCTTTCGAAACTTAATGCGTTTTACAAGATTAATGAGTTCATTCTCAAAAGCTAGCTTTTCTGTAATTTGTTTTATTTAATATAGTTTTATTATATATTTTGTTTTTTATTAAAAAAATGTTTAACTAAAATATATAAGTTAAGTCTTGTGTATTGATATTAAAGAAATTTTTTTTATTTTTGATATTTTTTTCTTTTAATATAATAATTAATAGTTTTTGTTTTCTTAAAATATAAACTTACCATAGCCTTAAGTTTTTACAAACTTACCATATCCTTAACTTTTTAGCAAATCCTAATGCAGCGTGATAAAGTGCTATATACCAAAAACTATTATTAATTCAGAATAGTTATTTTCATTTTTAATGCAAATGTATAATTTAACAATTTATAAGTAAATATAACTATTAAATAATAATAATAATTTATAAATATTAAAATTGTTATATAAATTGTTGATAAAAATTATTGTTATTATATTTTCTTGTTTAAGATAATTGTTCTTGATATTATATTTTTTATTTTTAGGCATTCATGCTAATCTATCAAGTACAGAGCTCCAGGTGAGCACAGTAAGGCAAGGAAACACAACTTTCATTAGATTATAAATCTAATATTTATTTCATGTTCTTAATCTATTACATAGAATCACTGAAATTTCTAATAATACAAGCTTTTTTTTCTGACCACCTTTAATTGGTAGTGTGATTTTGTTTAAGAATTACAAAATAAGTTAGCAAAGGAGACATGTTATATGCTGTCTGTTAAATATAATATTGATGGTAGGTTTGGTTTTGATAAAAACAATTCTAGTTGATATAACAAGATTTGTAATATGAGTTTAGCTTTGATAATCTGGCAAAAGGTGTTTATTTGTTGTAAGCGTTTAGCCAAAAACAGTAATGTTTAGCAAAAAACAGTAATGTTTAGCCAAAAACAGTAGCAAGAATAGATTGACAAGGGGTAAACTTTTAATCCTAATATTTATTTATTTCTTGGACTGCAGTTGCAAGAAAATTTTTGAAAACTTTTTGCTTTACGTTTGATTCTGAAAGATGGTATTTATGCTTATCTACATTCTTTTTTAATAGGCAATACTATTATACTTATAGATGAAATTCATTCTTTAAACAAAGGAGTTATTAATATTATATACTAATATTAATCAGATTATATTAAATGTATAGTAATTGTGGATGTATAATCTTTAATATATCAGCAAATATATTAATAATTATATATTAGATAAAGGGTCATCCATAAAGGACGTCACTTTAAGTTTAACTAATGGCAAGAAGTAAGAGAATGTTGGCTCTTGTGCGCAGAGACTTAAAGAGTAATATAGCGCCGTATGTTCAATCAAAATCTCCGCGAAAGGGAGCCAATAAACTTCTACTACTGGTTATTAATTAAATTCTGAATGACGTCCTTTATGGATGAACCCTAACGCAGTTGCTGATTAAATGTTTTATTCAAGAGATTTTTTGCTTAAAAAAAATTTCTTGTTCTGTAGGTTTTTGTAGCAAAAAAAAAAATTATAATCAAAGAGAGAAAACAAAATTTTTTTCTTAAATCTTTTAATTTTTTGAAATTGGAATTCTACATCCATTTTTAGATTGGTTATATAGTTGTCAATATTTAACACTTGGTCACTAGTGCTTCCAATAGCGATACCATTTTTTAATACCGGTATTTTGGTACTGAATAATTTCAATACCGGTAATAACGGTATAATACCAGTATTTAACTTTTTTCAACACTCGTTTGTTTTCAAATATTTGTAGGAATTTCACAAATAAATGCAACCATTTCCTTTTTCTTCAAAAACTGCCATCTCATTGCATATAGATTCTCATTACATATAATTTTTAATAAGTTATTCAAAACATTTAATCTTCTCTTGTTGTTACATTTCTTATTTTTCAAAATTGTTAAGTCAAGCTTTTCTTTCAATGACAAGTTTACAGCATTGTCAACAAAATCACTATCAGAAAAAATGCTGGTGGAAGGGAGAGGATTATACTCTTTCTGATTGAGCCAATCATTCAGTTGAGCAATGGTATTTACAATGGCTGATTTGCTAAGGTGATCAAAAGATAGCGCTGGATCCAAATTCTCGTAATGTTAAAGACCCTTTTTCAGATATTTTATTAAACTGGAAAAAGATGTACATCCCTCATTAAGTCGTCGCACCAACATAGCTTTTAACTTTACACCTAAATCGGTTTCTCCAAGGTTATCGATCATGAACATTAGTGTTATATCAGCTGACAACAGTGTTGAATCATTTCGGCACAATATTTTACAGCCAATTTTACTGGCGCAAAAAATGAAACATTAGCTAAAATTGCATCGAACTCCTTTTCTAGTTACTTCAACTATGGACTTGAGGTTGATCAGTGACTTGCGAATGGAATTTTTCAATTTTACAAAACGTTCAAGCATTATGTGCAATCTACTCCAGCGAACTTTGGAGTCAAGTATTAGTCGCAGGCCTTCGCCAAATTTGTCTAATACGTATTTTTGAAGTGTTTGATCATTTTTTGTTGGAGAGCGGTGAAACAATTTTACAACAGTGCGCACCTTATTGATTAACGGCTGCAAATCACCAGTCAGTTCAACAGTTGTTCTTTTCAATCATTACAACTTGAAACTTGCTGGAAAAGTCTTCACCATCATTGGTTTTGTTTGTCATTGTCAGTATTTCTATCCTCATCACTTCCACTGCATTTGTTGTAATTGCAGATTACTTTCAATTTTTTTTTTTGATAGTTGACGGCTTTTTGTAAAAAAAGTCTTGAACACCTTGTTGAATTGCACAATGCACAACTGTTGATCACAATTACCTAAACATCGGTACCAATGAAAATGAAACCGATGACGATGCTGCATCTTGGGACAATTTCCTCTTCAGCATGTCAATTTCATGGTTAGTTCTTAGGTACTTCCACCATTTAATTTCATCTCTTTGTTGCATTTCTTAAACTTTAAAAGTTAATTTTTTTTATCAGGCGGAAAATAAAACCTCACAAAGCTTTCGTCAACTCATACACCAGTGCTGAGTTCTCTAAATACTTTTTGGGACATTTTATGTTTTTCTAGATGTTACGGTGATTAAAGATTCTTAATTCAAAATGCATAAAGTTTTTTTAGCAAATGTAATTATAATTGCTGCTTAATTAGTTACTATTGGTAAATTGTACTATGAATAACTTTTTATAATCTATTATCTTGACGTTTTTACAAAATTAAAAATGTTTACAAGTTTTAATTTTCTTTTAGAAATTTTCTATTAGCATTGCTTTTGCATTAGTGCAAAACTCAAACATGTGTTTTACCATTCTACCATAGTCATAAGAAATAGATTTCTTATGTCTATATATTATTTATATATATATTAAATCTATTTCTTATGACTATTCTACATCAGACATTCTACAAGAGAGTGATGTAATGATGATTTTTTAAATCAGTGCTTTGTAAATAAAAGGAAGACAAAATTTTACTTTTAAATGAAACAAATTTTGTTTTTAACTAAACATTTTTTTAAATTTTTTTTAAAAAAATCAATTAAATAACTTATTATTTTCTCCATCCCAAACTCTTTAGTGAGCTTGATCCGCTATATCACAAGCCCTCCACATCCGCTATATCACAAGCCCTCTATATATATTTTTAATATCGGTATTGAGCCAAACCAATACTGGTATTTCGGTACTTGAAAAAATACCAAAATACTGGTACAAATTTTTTAAAATCTTTAAAAATGTTTTGCAGCATTAAAATTACTTTTAAAAATTAAATAAAATTAAAAAAAAATTATAAAGCTAATGTTTAATTCAATAATTCAAAAATTCTTGTAATTTGAATATATTTTGAGACCCCTTAAACCTTTAAAGTAAATGAGCTTAACTGTGCTATGATTTTAAGAAATTCAATTTTATTGCCCTTAAACCTTTGCAGTAAAGAGCTTAACTGTGCTACAACTTTATCTCCCATAATAAGTAGATAGTAACTTTCATGCTAGCTTTTCATATCTCCCATAATAAATTGATGGTAGCACTATCTTAAGAGTGTAAATGATATTTTTATGATTTTTATGATATTAAAAAAATACTGAATTAAGAATAAAATTAAGCATCTATAATATTTTTAAGATTTGACATGTATTGGGACTAGAGTAGTATCGAATAAGGTGCTTGGAAAAAAAATTATGGTGTAAATGAGGAAGATGAATAAAGACAGTTTAAGTGGAATGATGTAATAATTGTGATGGAATAATTGTTGTAATAATATAAGCCTCTTTTTTTTCAAGCTGTTGTTTTTTAATTCCTTTTTGTTTTTTATTCTTATAATTGCAGGCAGTGTGTATCTGATCGCTATTATCAAGCTTTATATGAGAAGCTTCTTGATCCTGACATAAAAACTACATCAAAACATGCAAGTTAATTTTTTCATTACTTTATAATACAATTTATTTCTTGTTATAAGAATTAATATTAATCATAATATATATATATATATATATATATATATATATATATATATATATATATATTTATATATATATATATAAAACACACACACACACACACACACACACACACACACACACACACACACACACACACACACACACACAGGGTGACCGGAAAGTTCTGGCACAGAGTAAAATTGCCATAAAAACGACTAAATTTAAAAAAGGCGAATAAGATTAAAGATAAACTTTATTCTAACAACTAGCAATCACATTACAACATTAGATTTCGAAATAACTGCCTTTAGCTTTGATACAGGCCCTAAGTCTCTTGGGTAAATCATTGACTGCGGCGCGCAGGTATTCTGGAGAAAGATTATTCCATTCCTTCTGAAGTGCTCGGCGCAAAGAGTCCAAATTCCTATGAGGGATAGAACATGCCTTGGTCTTCAAAACCGACCGCACAGAATAATCCAATGGGTTGAGATCTGGCGATTAGGGAGGCCATTCTTGGGCGCTGAAAAAATCTGGAAAATTGTTTTTGCACCACCCTTGAACAATTTTTGCCTTGTGGGCAGTAGCTGAATCCTGTTGAAATGTCCAGGGCTTTGTACCAAAGTGTGATTATAAAAGAACTTTCATGAACCATAGGACCATGAAAGTTCTTCTTTTATAAGGACATCATTTAAATAGTTTTGACTGTTAATTTTAACTCCAGAATCCATAAAAACTAACAGAGTTTTGCCATCCGAAGTTATCCCTCCAAAAACCATAACGGATTGCGGATGTCCTAAACGAGAAACGATTCTACCCTTCATGTTTGCATCACTGATACTTCTGAACAATGTTCTATCATTTTGATGGCTTCGACGTTGAATGAACATTCATCGGTGAGGACAATTCCTGAGTGGCGCGCCGAAGAAAAACGTTTGAGCAAAAACTTGCATCTTTCCATTTTTACTTTCTTCATATTGTCTGTGAGATGAGCTTTTTGGATCTTGTATGGGATAAATTTTAGCTTATCCTTGCATATTTTTCTCAGGGATTCACGACCTATTTGCAAATCATTTGCCATTATTCTCATCGACCTCCTTGGATTTCGACGAATTCTATCACGCACTTTTTTGATAATAATTTTGCTACTTGATGTCAGTGGTCTTCCACTTCTTGGCTTGTCTTGGGTGCTGCCTGTCTCCTTTAAACGCTTCAAATTGTTATAGACAGTTCTTCGAAGAATTTTAAGTCTTTTTGCTATCTCTGCTCCAGTGCATCCACTAAAGAACAAATGCTCTATAGAAACTTAATGGTCTTTTGTGACTTTCATACTAAAAATAAAATAGATTTAAATAAAAAAAATGCCTGAATATGATTAAGACATAGAGATGAAATGGAAACAAAAATATTGACAAATAATACATTTTCTTAAGTCTAATAAACTAATAAAAATGGGTGCCAGAACTTTCTGGTCACCCTGTATATACATACATTAGGGTGATGCATAAAAATAAAATTTCAAAATATGAAAGTCTCACCTTCTAGTATTGTTACAAATAATATAAAAAAATTAAATTTTCAGCTCTTTGAAATGATATTTAGGGGTAGCTCAATAGGTTTGAAATTTTGCACAAAAACTGGTTTTGTGAACTTTTTTTGAAAAAATTGTATCACTGCCAGGCCACATATTTTGCATTAACAATACATATTAATCAAACTAATTTAATCATATTAATTAACAAATTTGAAATTAATAACAGTACTGAAAGTCTATGACTAAAACATATTAAATCCGAGAAAGTCAATTCATTGGAGTACTCTCCTGATGTCCCTCAAAATGTATCGATTTTTTTGCCGTTTTGAGTTGTTCTCTGTGTTGTTGTACAACGTGCAGAAGAAATTGTCTCTGCTCCTTGTTCTTGGTCAGTATTTCATTATACTGTGTGATTAAAGCTACACCTCTTTCAGCACAGTCATTAACAACTCTCAATCCATTCATGGATTGAGAGTTGATCAAATGTCATCTGTGTCCCAGCTAACTGGATCAATGTCAAGCAAACCCTGTTCATCAATTCCCAAAAGTCGAAAGAATGCGAATGTTTTTGATGTTACAAAATCTTCAATCGACTATAAATGAATGTCATTAACATTTCCCAATCTTTTCAGGTTGTCTTCTTGTGGTTCATTATTCAATCTTTCAATCATTTTTTGTTTTGTTTTATGTGATACATTACTTGAAAAGAAACTCAATCCAATGAGTTCTTCGCTCAAGTACCATAAATGGCGTTTTAATGCAGCCGTTGCCTTTTTTGTTAATTATTTTGTACGATTCAAATTTCTTCATTATTTCAAATCATTAGCAAGTGCTTTGTAAGCAAATGGACTAGAAAACCATGCAGACATGTACAGAAGAGTTGAAGACAAATTGAACTCCAACGAGGATTTCTCTTCTTTTGTAGTAACCTTGAATTGTTTTCGGAACATGTACATTTTTATACAGTAGATGACCTTAGCCATCCACCGTGCGTGGTGAAATGCACCTGGCACATTAAAATGTTGTCCTCTAGAAGGGATATCGCCAAGAAACATTATTGTCAGTTCCAAAAATTCCCTATAATCATCTCTTAGTTGGCTAACAGTTAGTAAACAATTTTTTGCAAAACTAACAGTAGCATCTTTGAGATCATTTAAAAAAATATTGTTTGGACCACTTGATAAGTTTTCATCAAGACATTCAAATTCATTTTGATCAATATAGTTCCAGTTGTCTTTGATTCGTTTGAATAACAAAATATCTGGTCCACTAGATGGGCCAAAAAGACACTTGAATACATCTGACACAATAATTTCATTCAAATGATGACGGCATACTAAGTGCAATAGATTTTTCTCTAATGATTTTTCGATTAATGTACACTCTCCGGAATGACAGCTGGTGTTACTCGATGTAGTGTTGAAGCACATTCCAAAAATTTCTTTTTTTACTCCCTATTTTGTTAAGCTAGAAACTGTGGCATCCGCCATTGCTGCACTTGTTCCGGTCACAAGTTTGGGAACTCCAAGCAACTTTTCCGTATTTTCTCCCGATACCAAAATTGCTAAACGATCGACTTTTTCCGAAATCGAATTTGTAAAGTCTGGTAGTAGTTTGCTGTCCCAATGTACAACTAGCGGTATATCAGGATTAAATTCACTTTTTATATGGGCAGCTGCTTTTTTCTGTTTTTAATTCTGGCTCTTCGAATAGTACTAAACGACAGGGGTAAATCTTCAACATTATGTTCTAAACTCTTGGCAGTTGCAGCAATAGTAAAAGTTGCCTCTCGATCTGACATTTTTGTTCAGTCTAATGCAGCTGCAAGCTCCGGTGACATAATTGTTGTGGTTTTGGATTTCTTCGGCATCTTTCTTTTAGGTTCGAAATTGTCATTTAATTACATTAATCTGATTCAGTGTTAATTTCAATATTGTCATCTTCCAAGTCTGGCAAACACATTGAAGGAGTTTTTTCAATACTTTCTTTTTGTATCTTTTTCCTTTCTGCACGTTGTTCAATTTGTGCTTTTCTTTCTGCTATTGTCTTCTCCTTTTTAAACAATTTCTGATCAACTGCAAGCATGCATCTTTGTCTTCCTGCTCTTTGCATTCTTAGAAACTCCTTGTCCTCTTCAATCGTCATGATATTCATTGCTTTCTCATACGCTATATCAAATAACTCTTCTATTTCATTCATAAAGTGAGACTCGCTTTGTTTTTGAGTTTCAGTGAAATGCTCCTTGTTCTTTCTTAACTTCTGGTAAGTGTCAACTATTTTTTCTATCTTCTTTATAACATGGTGTTCGGCCCGGACAGGTATTCTTGCCTTGGCCCAATAGAACATAACTTCTCGTGTGACAGAAACAGCACTTTCATGGATAGTACATTTTTCTCGCCTATGCTGGTGAAAAATACGAGACAAAGGTTTAGTTGAAGGCAATTTTCTACCTAATAGTGCATCACTTGTTGAACCAATCAACCACATCTCAGTTGCACTTCGTGTTAGTCTATTTTCCAAACTAATTTTCGCCCGACTTGTTTTTGAGGATTTGCCATTTTCTACAAAAAAAACAGATTAGTGAAATTATTTTAATTTTTTTGCAAAATATGTAGATAAGTGTATAACCACACTCTTGTATATAAATATGATGTTTATTGTTTAATACTCTAAGATATTGGTAATTTAACTGATTTAGTACACTTTAAAAAACAGAATAACATTCAAGAATATTTCTATATATTTTATTCAAATCTTTTCAGGTTTTCCAATTATTTTCCCTGTTTTCCCCTATTATCACTCACTCTATCAGTCTACCATGTGCTGTCTTTTGTCTAAAATTGTGGAATAAATGTGTAAATTCAACCTTTGCTAGAGTTTGTTTGTACACTACAGACACAAAAACAAGTATGAATATTAAAAAGAAAAGAAAATTTGTACATACATTCAACAAAATACAACATTTTTAGTAGCTGAAGGCAAACTATAACAAAAGATACTAAATCAAAATTAATTTATATATTGCTTGATAAAATTGTTAAAATACTGTGTTGTGTATGAATCTACAACAGCATAAAATATTGAAATATTAAGGATTAAAATAAACCAAATTATGTAATGTATCTTGTTTCCAACATTTTCGGATATTATTTTCAGATTTCTAAGTCTTTGAGCTACCCCTAAATATGCTTCAATCTTTGTATAATTTTACATTTTTATTCATTTATATGTTTGGAACCAAATGAAAGGGTGAGACATCAATATTTCAACAAAAAAAATTTTGTGTATACTTCATGCATCACCCCAATATATATGTATATATGTATGTGTGTCTATATATATATATATATATATATATATATATATATATATATATATATATATATATATATATATATATATATATATATATATATATATATATATATATATATATATATATATATAGTGGGGTGCAAAATAAAAAGCCACACTAACATTTTTTCTTGATTTTAAGTATATAAAATGTATAATGAAGCAAAACTAAAAAAATTGGGTGTGGAATATCTTAGACAGAAAAGGTATGTTTATATATACACTAATATTTATATAAATAAATTCTTTAAAAAACAAATTAATACAAATACATTTAATATTTTAGAAAGCAAATAACAAATATAAAAATTAAACAAGTTATTGAAGCTGCTGAACAAGGAGAATCTCACAGAAACATTAGAAAACGTTTTAAACGACAAAACTCAACTATTAGTAGATTGGTAAAGAAATATAAATACACTGGTAAAAGCTGAAAGATCTGTTGGATCTGGGAAAAAGCCTTAAACTTCAAAAAAATGAAGATCGCTATATTCTTAATGTCGTCAAAAAAGATTGTAAAATTACATGTTCTGAGATAAAACTAAATTTGAACTTTACTAATATCTCAAAATGGACAGTATCTTGTCGAATAAAAGCATCAGGTGAGTTTTTTGCTGGAAAGCAAGTTAAAAAAATCTCGGAAGTGAAATCAATTGTAATAAAAGATTAAAGTGGTGCATTGAGCACAAAGATTGGACATGTGAGCAATGTGCTTAAGTTATTTGGAGCTATGAGTCTCCTTTTGTGTTATTTTATAATGGTCGATCTCACTGCTGGAAATTAATTGGGTAAAAGTTCAACCCCCAAACATCCAAGACAACCATTAAACATGACAAAAAGAATAATGTTCGGGGTTGTTTTAGTGTACAAAAAGTTAGAAAACAAGCCGGAGAGTACCTTGGGCCAGCATTTGTATCACAAAATCTTAGTTAATCAACTTAGACCAAATTTAGAAGAACTTTTCCCTAATAATGACTACATCTTTCAACAAGATAACAATCCCAAACATACGGCACGGTTGAATAAAAAATATCTGGAACCAAATTTGATACCAGTTATGTCTTGGCCAGCACAGTCTGAAGTTCAAAAGAAAATCTTTGTTCTATATTGGGAATAAAATTGCAAGGAATTGGAATACTTTCCCAAATGACTTATTAAAAAGATTTGTAGATAGTATGTCTTCTAGATGCGCAGAAGTCATAAGAAACAAAGGATGGCCAATTAAGTACTAATACAGCTAAAACTTAAAAAATACTTTAGAAATCCTAATTTCTTTTCACTATATGTAATGTACAATAATATTAGATACATTCCTTTAAAAATTGTCCTGAATTACTTTTATTATATGAGTTTAAGACATTTTTTGTTGTTGTTTTTTTATCAAAAAATTGAGTGTGGCTTTTTTTTTTGCGCCCCCCTGTATATAGAAATAATATTAATCATAATAGGTTACAACACACTTTATTATTTTACACATTAATGGAATAAATCTTAAAGTATTTATTATTGATTAATATAGTATTAATATAATATTTATATATGTATTATAAATATTATTTCCACATCAGTAGTTTATATAAAACTAGCAATAATGTTTATTTTTTTTTTATTTTTTTTTTTGTTCCTACTAATTTGTTCTAGTAATTTTTTTGAATCCAGTAACAGGTTACAGTAAATTCAGGTCAGGATTAGGATAATTATGATCACCCTTCTACTGGTAACATGTAATCTAGTACAACCTTGTTCTGCTACTTACTAGGGTTTACTAGGCAAAGGCTAGGAGAATGAACTCTGATCTAAAATGTCTCCTGCCTTGGGGATGAGTAAGATTGAGTAACGTCTTCAGCAGATGTTAACTGCATCTGGCTATGTCTTGTAGGTTTCCTATGCAAAGACTTAAAGAGTAAGTTGACCAGCTTCCCAACTCTTCTTCATCTAATAGGCTGGCATAGATGCAAACCTGTTACATTGTATCCTACCTAAGAAGATGATCACTGGATCTTCTTGACTCTACTCATGGGTTTTTGCTTGTGCCATTGTAGTTATACAACTCTTTCTGTTATTTCCTAATGAGGTTACTGCCTAAAAATTCAGTTTATTTGTTCTGAGACCAGTTTGTTGTAAAGTCTTCCAAACTCTGTGATAGCTCTTTTTCTTTGATTTGAACGATTTTTTTGAATAGCCTCTCAAAGAGGCTACTCAAAAAGAGGCTGATTTGACTTCATCAATAGTAAATTAACAGTGCCATGTTGCTCGTGGAAAGTGTGCCTGTTAGTGCTTTTAGTGATCATTATTAAGGCAGCCTAAGGTGTGTCTTTTGTTATGATTTTTGGATTGATTAGTAGGAATGAGCCAACTGTATAGCTTGGGTGTCATACACTGTGATTTATTTACTGTATAGCTTAGGTGTCATACATTATTTACAATTGAGTCATGAATAAAGAGTCATGAATAAAGTACCAAAGGTTATTAAAAAAAACATTACTACCAAAATGTTTTCAAATCTAGCCTATACAAATTTGCTGGGTCCTTGACATAGTTGGCCTGGTCATATGCTTTTTTTTTTCAAAATAATAGGTTCCTCTTTATTTATTTATTAAGTTGAGTGTAGTTCTAACACGGATATGGTGGTATATTCCAATATTGTTGTTATTGGTAACTTTAATTATCAAGCCTTGCTTACTAATAGGCCTGGGTTACCACTGACTCTGATGGCCTTCAAGATCAAGAATTTTGTCCTTCTCAATCTCTTACAAAAGTAGTTAATTTTGTAATTTTTTTCTAGACAACTCAAGTTGATTACCTTGACTACTTGATTTGTGTCTTACGATACAAATCAAGTGACTTAAAACAAAAACTCAAGATACAAGATCATAAGGTAATAGAGTCGTAATGAGGTCATAGATCATCATCAGATTCACTCAATAAACTTTTAATATCTCATCTTGAGCCTAACAACTATCTGGCAATCAAAATTTAATCCTTTTGTTCTACTGCTGACTTGTTATAATAAAAAGGTTCTGTTGTGCTTTTTATGAAAGTGGTGAGGCAGGGACTATTGCTCTTGACATATCAAAGGTTTTTGATGAAGTCTAACATTCTTTTTAAAAATTCATGTTTATAAATTTTATTTTTTATTATGTTTTGTTTAGACTATGCTACTAAATCTTTTATTCAAGTCAATAAAGAATGATCCTGTTCCGAAACGAGTTAAGGTAATTCTTTTAATAAGATTTTATTCATATGAATAAGGATTCACATTGAATATAAAACTGAATTAAAGAATTGACAAAAGAAACAAATTTGTTGCTGAAGTTTAGTTAATAATATTTACATGGAAAAACTTAATTTGTGTTAAAAGCTTTTTTTTTAATTTTTTAATTTTTTTTTTTTAATACTTTTAAATTTTTTTTAGTTTGTTACAGTTTCTGCTTTTAATTTAATTTAAAAGCAGATGTTTATAAACAAAGTTTTTTTTTTTAATGGGCTCAAGTCTAAATAAGTCTAAAACTAATTTTTTGAAATTATCTTTAATTTTAAATCTTAGCACAATTTAAAAATGTTACTATAGCAAAGCATTTTGATTAAAATTATCCAAGGAAGATGTTTTTGAAATTAAAATTATCCAAGGAAAATGTTTTTTGAAATTAAAATTATTCAAGGAAGATGTTTTTGAAATAAAAAGAATAACTGGATATATAACTGATATATATGGATGAATAACTGGATGATATCACCAGGCAATGCTGGTAAACCAGTTACAATTTATTATATATCTTACCTTTTTGGTCAAGTTTATCCTCATGCTTTTGTACCAAATAATATTGAAAACAGTTTTAAATTGGTTTTATTCATTTAATGACAATACTTTTACTGATATTGAATTTTTAACCGCAATTTTAGGCCAAAATTGAAGGGCCAACCTACGCATTTTTAATATTATGACGATGAAAGTGAATTTTTGATTTGACGATGAAGAAATTTAATTATTATTATTCATAGGCATTTGTTAAAAGACTTCTTCAAGTTTGCACAAAGGAAGAATCATCATTAACTTGTGGAATTTTATTTTTACTCTCAGAGGTTATTTTTTTGTGTTTTTTTTATTTTATTTTCAAATGCAGTATAAGATATGACAAAAATATGGAAAATTAATTACATAAGAAAATTGTTCTTATATTTCTTATGGATAATAAATTTATTCCTTTTATCATTTGTTATTATCTTATGTATGTGATGTTAAATCATAATAAATATTTAGGTAATAAAAGAAAACCCTGCAATAAAAAGTATGATATCTCAACCAGAGGTGATTTTTTGATAAAATTATAGCAGTTAAAATAGTTTTGAAATTATCTTATAAATTTTTCTTTTATTTAATTTAATGAAGCTTACTAGAATTAAGTTCTAAAAACAGGATGCTACAGGTGGTAGTGGTAGGGCGCTTGTAAGCTTATATCCTTGTAACTGATAACCTTGTAAGCTTATTTTGTAACTAATTACCTTGCTCATCTTGTTTCACTTGTTGTATCCGCTTTGTTTTTCAAGTTTTTTTTGTTAATATAGAATTAAAAAAGTTTTTATCAGGTTATAAATTTGTTTATTGTAAGAGAGCTATAGCTGTGTCAAATTTTATTGTGTCTTCTGCTCATTGAGTAAAAATGTAAATATGGAGAAAAAGAAAAATTGTTTTAAATTAAACTTTTAATGAATGAGTTTGATAATTTAATATATTGTAAGTAAAGTTTTTCAAAAAACTTTAAATAGGTATGTTTACAAAAACCAATTTTAAAAAATAAACAAAAATTGTAAAGCAAGTTCATTAATTTATTCAAAAGTTAATAAAACTTTTTTTTTTTGTCTGATGTTATCTTTTATTTTACTAGTTAAAATCCCTAATATGAGCATAATCCACAAAGAAGTAACTTACCCAGCTAATATGAGCATAATCCACAAAGAAGTAACTTACCCAGCTAATATGAGCATAATCCACAAAGAAGTAACTTACCCAGCTACTACAAAACGTTCAATGAATGTTGCGAACATGCTCGAACATTTACAATGTTTGTCAAACGTACTTGAACGTTTCGTGTTAGCTAGGTACCTGACTGTAGTGTAACCTACCTGACTGTAGTGGCCTTCTCGGCCCTAGGGAAATGAATAAATTTTTTTTAAATAAAAAAGATAGATGGCAAAAACGTCATTGTTTTTTAAACATGGATTTTAACAAAGTTGGCATTCCTCTATAATATTATATGAAAAAATCTAAATTTTTTACTTTCAAGGTTCGAACTAAGTGATTGCGAATTGCAATATTCGGAAATATTTCTGGTCATTAAAATCTTAGTTTATTAAAAACCATGAACACTGTTTTAATGAAACGGTCAATCTATCAGATTGCAAAAATTAATGAAAAAACAAAACAATAAATTTACTACTGCAAAAATAATAACAGTCAAAACTTACATATTTTTAATTATTGTTTTTTAAACACCATACAATTTAAAGATTATAAGTAAAAAAAATATTTGTAAGACAAAAATTGATTACTAAAGGTCCGAAAATCAACTAATAAAAAATTATGCTAAAGCTATTTGCGCATTGTATAAAACATTAATAATGATTTTTGTTTAGGGGGAAAGTTTTAGGAATTACTTATTTAAAAATTTAAATGTTTTATTTTAGAAATTGATTAATTGATAATAAAAATAATAATAAAAAAGATATATTTTAAAATAAGTTATTAGAGTTTTTTTGTTTTGTTAAAATAACTATAAAAAGTTTATATTAGTTTTTATATATTTTTAAACTCCTCTGTCTTTTTGTTTTGTATACACATCTGCAAAAGAGTTAAGAGCATTTAATTTATAAGAAAATATTGAATAAGATTTAAACAAGATATAAAAGTATTTTAACAGTTTCTTTTTTTTAAACTATTTGATCACTGCTAAATTCCTTTAGACTGTTGTGATTAGCGGTTGTTTTTTAATAATTACATCATAGTTAAGTGTGCTTTTATTTTTCTTGTTTTATCTGATGTTTTGTTAAATGAATTACAGTATTAAAATTTGAAATCATAATCTTTAATAATAATAAAAATAATAGTAATAATATGGTTTTACAATAAGGTTTTATATCATAAATCAAGATCAACATAAATATTTTTTATTGAATTACAGCTATTGAGTTTAATGATCAAAACAGTTTTACGGTTTTTAAAAAGTTAAAAATTTAAAGGCTGGAAATATTTCCAGATATCGCAATTTGCACTTAATTTATTTAATGCAAGCCCTGACTTTATGGAGTTTTTTCTTATTACTCACTATAAATTTTGTTTATGGAAAGCACTTGTTTTTTGAATAACCTTATTGTTACCATTTTAATATGTTGGCTGCAGATAAGCAAAATATATATGAAATGTAACATTACATGATAATACATATTATTGTTTTTTACTTTTATTTTTTATTTTATTTTTTATTTTTACTTTTTATTTTATTTTCTTAGCAGCAAAATATTAGTAGTGACATATATCAACTAATTTATTTAAGGATACGCACATCAAAATTTATGTAGAACATTTTAAATTATTTCTTAAATAATCTGAGATCATTCAGGCAGTAAATATACACACATATAATTTAAAAAATATTTTAAAAGTATAAAGTAAAATAAAAAAAGTTAAAAAAATTTTTTTATTATAGGAGGAAGATGAAGAAGAGCATTTTCGTGATGCAGAAGATAACGATAAAAATGTTGTTACGGATGATAGTGGAGATGATGTTAATAAATCACTTAATAGTCAAGAAAATGAAAATTCATTTGTAAACAAACCAAAAGATGTTTCTTCTTCTTGGACATTTATTAATCAAGAGAAGCGAAGTAAAACTTACAATTTGATGCAACGTAATCCATTATTTGCTAATGCTGAAATGTGTTGCGCATGGGAGCTACTTCCACTGTTCTCACACTTTCATCCATCTGTTTCTCATTTTGCTTCATCTATATTAAGTGTTAGTTGTTTTTTGTTCTTTACAAAACAAATTCTGTTTTGCTTAGTATTTTTTACTTTTTAAAAAAATTCTTGTCAAAGTTGTTTGTATTTTTTAATTTCTCAGGAAAAAGGCATAGTTTACAAAGGAGATCCATTGCAAGATTTTACACTGATTAGGTTACGTATTTTTGATTTTATTCTGATTTTACTCTGTAATGGTAAATCACAGGAAATAGTTTCAAAACATTTTCCTTAAAAAATATTTGCACTAGTTTTTATTTACGCATAATTAGGAAATTTTTTAAAAACATTTTTTTCCAAAAAAAAAGTTCTAGTCATTTCAATATAATTTTCTGTTTTGAAAATTACATTTTTATATTTTTGTAAACTTTGAAATTTTTTCACTAAATGATAAGACCTAATAATATATATATATATATATATATATATATATATATATATATATATATATATATATATATATATAAAGTGCATTTTTACAGGTTTTTTGATAATATTTTTTTTTTAAAGTTTTTTTATAAAACAATTATTATTTTTGAACTTTTTATAAAATTTCACTTCTTTTGAGTACCAGGTTGATCTACTTTTGAAGAATTTTTTTCCCCCAGAATATTAGGGGCCCTAAAATGTTCAATGGACTAGAGGCAACTCTGAAAATATTTTAATTTCGAAATTTTTTGTTAATTCAGTGATATTTTATTATATAGCATATATTTAGAGCTATTACAATGCAATTTTTAAAAAGTTCTGTTTTTCAATGCACCCTTATATATATATATATATATATATATATATATATATATATATATATATATATATATATATATATATATATATATATATATAGACACACACACACACATACACACACACACACACACACACACACACACACACACACACACACACACACACACACACACATATTGAATAATCAAAATTGTTCAAATTTTAAAAAAAAATTAATATTATTTTATGTCTGTTTTATTTTCCAACAAATTTTCTGTTTTTACAATAAAATTTTATTTTAAAAATTTCACAAAGTAGTGATTATATTTTTTTTTTTTTACCATTTAAAACTAATAAATAAAATATTTATATGGACGAGTTACAAATAAATGCAGAGATATTATAGTTTGGTCCTTTTTTTAATTTTTTAGCAAATAAAATAGATTTTTTGTTTTCTTTCTACTTTATGTATTCTTAATCAAATCTTTAATAAAAAAAAAACAAGGCTACTAAACTAGTTCTAAAACCCAAATACTCTCTAAAATTAAGTACAGTTGCCATTTCATGAATTACATTGTATAAATTCATAAGTTGCATAGCATTAATTCGAAGTTATTTTAAACTTTAGGTTCTTGGATCGTTTTATGTATCGCAACCCAAAGAAAAAGGAAGTTGAACATGGGAGTTCCGTTATGCAGGTTTCTTTTTAACTTTATTTTATCAATTGGTGAAATCTTTGTTTTAAAAAAAAGTGTTTTTTTCAAATATTATTTATTTTTTAAATGTTATTTTTTTTTTCAAATATTTGTTATTAACATTTTTTTTAGCCTCGTGATTCATCAGTTCGATTGAAGGAAGAACCAGTTAATTCAAAGACATTTATACAATCCTCTGAAGATAAAATTCGTAAAGATGAAATATTTTTTTATCGGTACTTTACTCAAAAAGAAATAAAAAAGAAGAGAGATATAAAAGATGATGAAGACCAGCATGATACAGAAGGTTACTTTTTTGATGACTAATATTTTAACACAAACTGCTGATTCATAATTTTTTTATAGATTGTATTTTTATTATTTCATAGACTTGGTGAACTTTAAAGATATTGATTTTGCAAGGTAAGACTAATCGTTTAAAATGCTGATAAGTACCAGTGATTTATTTTAATGTTGATAAAGCATAAATTTTTTTATCGGGTTGTCAGGAATTTATTATTTACTGCATTTTTGCGATATTGGCAAAATTTATTATTAATGTTCTACATAAATAAAATAGGAATTAAATAAATTGGGAATTTTTTTAAAATTGTCTTATTACTTTTAAAAAAAAGGTCGTTGAATTTTTGGGAATTTTGTTGGTAATTCCGCAGTATACGTGGTGCTATTGGGCTGGCTAACACCCTGGTAATAACCAGGTGTCTTAAAGATAGGAGGCAAATGAGCTCAGTATTTTAGTGTGAAGAAAGTTCTAAATTTTGTTTTATGTAGTATTGGCTTGGTTGAATTATATTGGGCTTAGTCTATAAGTTGAGTTATATTGGCATTACAGCGTGAAAATCAACTAATCTATTTATACTTGTTGATTATTTTTATTTTTTTGTTTTTATTGTATTCATATACAGCCTTAATTAACAGTTATATAAAAGGTTTTAGTTAAATTCCGCACTTTTTTTTTTTAAAATTCTGGTTCACTTCCAACAAGGCTGCAAGCAACCACTATTAAGTTAGGAGTTGCTAGAAAAAAAGAATAGAGTTATAGACAAAGGAAATGGTTGGCAGAAGACTATAAAATTGGTTGACAGAAGACTATAAAATGGTTGACAGAAGACTATAAAATTGAAGGTATACAACCTTCAATTTTAATGTCTTCAGTAAAACATGATGATGGGAGAGAGTTCCAAAGGCTTGAGGTGTGGGGGAAAAAGCTAGACGAATAAAAGTTTTCGGAGCATGCAGGAACAGTTATAGTAAACAAATGAGACTTTAAATGGGAAAGAGGCTCATACTTAGCCGATAGAGCAGGTCTAACTATGTTTACAATACATTTTTGGACCTTGTTCTTGAAGAGAAAGAGCATCATTAGAAGAACCAGCCCAAATATGACAGCAGTATTCCATACAGGGACAAATAAGAGATTTGTAGAGTTAAAGAATGGAATCAGGAGAGAGAAAATGGTGAGCACGATAAAGAGAAGCAACCTTAGCAAATGCTAATTAAACAATTGATTGTGTGGATTTTAATATAAGTTCTACACTTGTGTGTTTAGACAGGTTTTCATAATGTCGTTTTGTTAATTAAATATGACATTATAAAAAAGTTGAAGCAATTTTTCACAACCTGATGCTGTTTGCAGCCTCAATCTGTTTGGAGATCAGGATGGGGTGTTTTTATAGTAATTAGGAACTTCTTCTACCCTAACATACAGTTGGAGCTTTTATATCAGAGTTTTTTTTATGTAAGTTGTCTTTACCACAGCTTTACCTGCCCTAATGTAAATGCATATTCAGTTTAATGTCAAAACCAGAAGTCAATCAAATTAATTTTGATTACATTATTATTTTCATTACATTTTAGGCTCTCGCACGTTTTTTTTTTACATGCTTTTTAAAATGTTTTTAAATTATTTTTTAATTCTACATTTGATTCACTTGTATCTAAATTGTTGCAATCAATTTGTTTCTACAAATTTAAACAAATTTTTGCAACTGTTTTATTTATACTTGAAAAAAATTAGCATAGGTGTTTTTAAGAACCCAACTCCACAAATAAGTTAAAACCTTACTTGAAAAATTTTATTGGTATATGATGCTCAAATTTTTTTTGAGTCTTTTGTTTTATATTTCTAAAACAAAAGATTTTGTTTACAAACAATTGAGCCTTTCAGAATTCTTTAAAAGAATTCTGAAAGGCTTTTCAGAAGTCACAAGCTCAATGATTTATTATCTTGAAAAAGGCATCAAAAATATTAAATACTATTAAAACAAACTTTTAAAGTTAAAAAAGTATGCTTTTGGAATATTGCAAAAAAGCGATGTCCGATTTAACTGATGACTTTGACAAATGGAAAAGACAGACAATGATTTTTCATTTTACATCCATTAAAAATCATTGGTGTATGTGTTTAAATTTGCATTTTTTGACAGGATAAGTTTAGTACGAAAACAATAGAATTCTTTTACATCAAGATGATAAATAAGAAGACTGATTTCGTGCAGTGTTTCATAAGAATAATTTACTTTAAATTAATATTTAATCACCATGGAAATAAATAAACTGGCAAACTTTGTCAAGTTAGTTAATTGTCATACAGATAACAATTTTAACTCTGGTGACCAGTAAGATTTCACATTAGGTAACAATTATAAATTTACAACTTTAACTTTGGTGATCATTAAGGTTGTGTGTTACAAAAACGTGAATAATTATCTTAATTCTAATAGATTTAATAACTTACTTATGTTAGTCTGTATGGAGTAACTTACTTATGATAGTCTGTATGGATTAACTTACTTGTGTTAGTTTGTATGGAGTAACTTACTTATGTCTGTTTTAGTATAAATTTGATCTACTATCTTATTTGAAAATAAATTTTGACTTTCAGAATTTCTATAAAATTCAATAAGTGCATATATACAATTTTGTTGTGTTCTTCTAATGATAAAGAAAGAATTACTTTATGTAAAGAGCAACCCATGATGCTAAATAATAAACATAATAAATCATGATTTGGTGGTTACCTAAGAGTAAATTTGTTCCATTAGTTTACAAGTTTTTAATTATAAATTATGATTTTTAGTGATAATAAAGTTGGGATATAAAACACTAAACCAGCTTATATAGTGATCCATATGTTAGCATGGTTTATGTTATATAGATACATGTGTATGTATATAACATAAATTAAATCTTAGCTTTGTGTACATCATTTTTAATAAATTGTGTATTTACCTAAAAAATACTTAACAGATTCTAACTACCTCTTTTGCAAGAGATAAAGAGTACAAATCACAATGAAAAATAATAGGGTGGTTGCTCTTTAAATAGGACTTTTTAGCATGACTTGCAATGTCGTTTTGAAAGTAATACTTTATTACTACAAAATATTTAGATTTTAATTATTTATATATAAGTATTTTTTTGTTTTCTGAGTAACCAGAATAAAATTTTATGTTCAATTTTATTTTTAGTATATCAAAAAAGTTACCCCCTAATAATTTGCAATAAGTTTTTTATGCTTAAATTTTAATTTTATACTCTATTTTTTTTTTTTAAATAAGGTATATATCAACTAAAATTTTTATCTTGAGAAGTTCATAATTTTGTAAATGAGTAAAAAAGTTATCCTATGTATCAGAAAAAGTGTTTTATCTCCTAATCCTTTTGTAACCGTGGTTACAGAACTTCTTCCCTAATCTTTCTGTAACCTTTCTGGTGCGTGGGTTGAAGAAATCTCAGGGGGAAAATGTAAGCAAACAAATTTCATTGATTGAAGTTGTTCAAATTATTTTGAAAAAATTTTTTTATATAATTTTTTTATAATTTCTTGATAATAAAATCATGCTGAAAAGTGAAATTCAAAAATCAAAAAATTGATCCCGGAGTTACCATTTTTGTTACCATGAAAATATTTGTACCATAAAAAATTTGCAAAAAAAAAATATATTCAACTATCCATATTAAGAAATCATTCAGAAAGTTGAACAAGATTGAGGACTCTCTGCATCAAAATTAGCAAAAGATTTACAAAGAGATCATAATATAACTCCTCTGTTAGCAATAGCTTGAAAAAAGGCTTTATAGGTAGAGTTAAAAAAAGCTTTTCTTGAGTAAATAATATCATAAGAAAAGATATGAAACACAAATGTGTTTATATAGTTCTGATATATTGTACACATATGAAAAAAAAATGATGAATGCTTACGTCCTAAATGTATGAGACCTGTCAAACATGTAGGAGTTACCATTAGGCTTTGTTAAAATATTGTGATATACTTTATTTTTTATCATAGAACAATAGATAGTTTGGAGTATCTTTGTTTGCAGTTTTGTTAGCAAACTTAAATTCATTGACAGAATGTCAAAAAAAAGTTTATAATGCTATTATGAAATGAAAGATTAGGTGCAGGCTTATCTTAGAATTTTATCTTTCAAAAGGGTGGAGATTCAAAGCACACATCAAAGTTAGCTAATCAGTGGTTCAAAATAAACTAAGATTAAGGTGTTAGACAAGTTTCCTCAGTTATCAGATCTAAATCATATTGAAATCTTATGGAATCTATTTTGTTTCAATAAAAAGCAAAACTAGTCAAGTAGTGGTAAAACTTTGACCCATGATGGCTTAAAAACATGGTAGATTCAATGTTGAAATGATGCCTTAAGAAAAGTCGTTTAAGAAAAAATGTAAACATATTGGCCATTAACTTTATATCAGTATAATAATTATTCAAGGGGTAAATAAAAGTAAAAAGTTTGATTGAAGCATAAATGGTTTTTGTTGAAAAAAAAATTGTCTTTTATAGAAAAATAATTTAGGGGTGATAAATTTTTTTAACATTTTGTCGCAATCCCAGTGCCCACAAAAATGCTGGAGTCAATTTTTTTTTTTTAACCATGTTTTTATAAACTTTTTTTATAAAAAAAATTACAGTTTTTTTAAACCCTACCACATTATACAACATATTATAAAAACACGTTTGACCAAATCATTTTAATCTCAGCGGTTCAAATCATCTCAGGTTAAGGTTAAACATTCAAAAGTTGAAATTTTTTTTTTTAATTTTGAATTTTCAGTTTTACAATTTAAAATCCATTTTTATGGTATAGTATATAGTAATATACACTATACAGTATAGTAATTTGTCTCAAGAGATATATATATAGTATATGTTAAAATAAGTATATAAAAATATAGTTAATGTTTATATACTATATTTTCTATTCTTTTTATTATTTATTCTTTACATTATTTTAAAATAAAAAATATAATAATAAATAATAATTTATATATTGACTTATCATTTTCTTAAGTGAAATAAAAAAGGGTAAAGAAATTTCAAAAAGTAAAAAGAAAGACAAAGGCAAGGAATCTTCAGATGAAAGTGATGGTAAATTAATAATTTTGTAGCTAAATTTCTATTTTTAATCTATAAAATTGTCTTTATAGCATATAGCCATGGAATAGAATTTAAATTTTTTTCAAAATTTTTGTACTGGCTTTTTAGTTTTTATAATGACAAGATTTAAAAAAGTGTTTAGCGATGTCTGAAAAACTTAGTTGTTTTTGAGACATTGTTGAAAATTAAAAAAAAAACTTTTTCAGACATCGCTAAACATTTTTTTAAATTTGTAAAAGTCTTGTCATTATATTTATGTTTAAAAAAAAAAAAAACTTATGTTGGTTTTTTTTTTACTTTTTTGATGAAAGAGAAACTTCTTTTAAAGAACATAGAAATAAATATTTAGCTTCACTAAACCAAAATTTGAAAAACAGTTGTCAACAAACAGTTCAACTTTGCTAGTTTGTGGAAAACAAACGTGAGTTGTTGATAAAGGGCTTGTAGATTATAATCAGTGTAAAGGTAGTTAAAACATTTTTTGAGTGACATATTTATATTTTATGTTATATGTATTTTTTTATGTTTTGGAAAAACCAACAAAACTATTTGAAAAAGGTTTTACAGAATAATTTCCAGCACTTTATATAAAAAAAATTTTGATATCAGAGAAAATAAAATATGTTTCAAAAATAAAGCAGAGCATAAAATGACATAAAAAAAGAAAAGCAATTTATAATCAACAAGTTATTGATATTAAAATAAGTAAATAGGATAAAAGTAATAATACTTTTTTTTCAATAGGGGAACCGATAAATAAATTTTCATTTTTGGGATTGTTTCTTTTTCTTTTTTTTATTCACAAAATTTTAATATTGTTTATATTTGTTTTTTTCATAATTTTCACTGTTAAAAAAGATAAAATAAATAAATGGCAAGAAAGTAAAAGTGAGTGAAGAAAATAAATTTAATGAGTCAGGTTGGTGAATGCAAAATATGAGTTTTTACTTATTCAAACTCAAAAGGTTTTAAAATATATGACAAAAGCATTGATCAATTTTTTTTAAAACTACAAAGAAACAATTGTACTGGTCTACCAGATTATGTCTTATGTGCTGTAGTTGAACTTGTTAAGTATAGTGCAACTATTCTTTGTAGTCCAAATGGGTTTTGTCAGGTAGCTTTGTATCTAACAAAACTTTTTCTGGGATCTTGAGCAATTGAACTCACTTATTATTTTTGTATTTGTAGAACAACTGCCTCAATGTTGTTTTTACATTGATGTATTTAAAATTTGATTCATGTATCTTTCATCAAACTACCTCAACTTATTATTTAGCTTGTTTGGTCAGAATATGTTGAAGTTGAAAGAACTAATAATCTAACAACAAGAAACTTTGGTCAACAACACAAAAATACTGCCTAATATCTAAATGGTACATTTTCAACAAATTTCTTTGCAACAAAAGTTTTCAATTCTAAATAGCATAATACTAATTAAAAATTTGTTTACTTAAGATGAAAAATGTTTTATAGCATTGTATAAAATTGTTTATTAATATTAATTAATTTAATATACAAATTCCATAAATCAAAACTGGTGTCAACAGAACTTGATCATATTTGTGACTTTCTACCTGCTACCTACTCAGCTGATTAAGTTAAACTAGTATAAATGGTTTCACAACATGGTCAGCTGATAAATATATAATGCATAGTTTCGCAATAAAATTTTGACTTCATATAATTTAAACTTTTTTAGTTAGTAGAGCTTAAATCACTTGTTAATGGTATTTTAAATTGATTAGATTCTGTATAATATTCATGAGCATATTCTGTATAATTTTCAGGGGTTCTTCTTAGCATAGTCTTTGATTTTGATTTTTTTGTTTATTAAAAAATGCATTTAGTTTGTGGCATGTTAATTTTTCAATAGGTAATATACTAACAGTGAATAACAGAAGAACTACTTTTATTTGGATAATCTTGCAGTCTTTTAATTGAAATTTGTTTTGTAGTTATGCTTGATTAAAAAACAGTTTCACATAAATGTTTTATTGTTAACTGTGTTAGATAATTTGATGGTAATCAGTTACTATTTTAGATTCCTGCATTCTAAAAGGTAATCAATCTAAAATAGAATTGCAGCAAGATGTGTACATGTTTTAGCAGGCCTGTTGTGCAATTATAGCCTGTGTATATAATCTTACCATTAGAGAAATAAGTTAAGCCCAACTATTTTGACTACCTATACCTATTTTATGTCGCAAAATAGGTATAGCCTCGAAAGTTAAGAACAGATTGGCAGCACAACTTCTGGTAAACAAATAACTAATACAACTATTATTAACTGTTTGAATGCAATAAGAAATTTCATTTACTATAAAGATTTTTCCGAGACTGAGCTTCAAACCTGAAAAATAAAAAGGCAACACATGAAAATTGAAGGCCAAATGTGCAAAAAGTTTGTGGAGTTTTTAAAACACTTTATTTACAACATTAAATGTTCTGTGGATCAGCCAGAATTATTGCAATTGGAAGTGAAAATATGAATGTAATGTCAGTATTAAAACAATTTGTCCAAAAAGAAACTTTTTGCTCCATTTAAGCTTGGATCCTTAAAGTACTAAAATCTAGAACTGCATATCAAAGTATCAAAAGTCTAGTTTAAAAAAAAATCAAAAGTATCAAAGTCATTTATCACAATACCTAACAACGATCTATCACATACTGAAAATTATGTTGTCATTTTCAAGGCGCAAAACAAAACAAAGTTGTACCTTATATTTTTTTTTAAATTGCTCACTTCAATACAATTGAAGCAATCAGCTAGGGCTGGCTTTTTCCCATTAGAAAGACCATCCAGAAAAAAATTTGGAAAAATAAAGAAACATTTGTTTAGTTGAAATTAGTAGCTCTTGCAAACTTGTGGTTTGCATTTCCTTAGTTTGACTTGTCTTTTTCATAAAATTAAGGTGGTTAGCAATACTATTGCTCATTACCTTTACTATTTTAACCCCAAGGCAGGATGACTTTGTCATTAAATTTTTCTATACTCAAAAGCTCGCATTTAAAGCAGCTGTTTTTATGGTCCATAATGCGGAATGCTTGGGATGACAATCTTATCATCCCAAGCATTACTCCTTGAAAAACAGCATTTCTTTATCAGTGTTTTATTACACAGTGAAAAAACATTTGTTTTGATTAAAAAATCAAAAGAAATTATGTTTGAAAAATTTAGGTATAGTTTTTACAATTTTTATGGTAAATTTTTTGGATTTTGGATTTTTTTTGAGTGCAAGAGGTAATCAAAATAACTACCAGGAGTGTAATGTCATGGTCATCACTTTAAGTGTTTAATATAATAAAACTTTATTTTGAGCTATCAAGATTTTTCAATTTATACACTAGATTGCAGTATATAATTTTACTAAATGTCATTAAAAAAATCCCACTTGAATTAAACTAGACATGCACATTCTATGTTTTTTAAAATGTTATAGTCGCATTTTGGAAGTTTAATTTTTCATTCAAAATGCCTTTTAAAGTCATTTTCTTGCGAATGTATCATTTTTTTAAAAGTTTTAGGCATTTTTAATCATGTAAACGTTCACAAAAATCATTAGTATTACTTAAATTTTGTTTGTTATAATTAAATAAATTTTAGTTTAAACTTTGTCAAGTAATAAGTTGAACATTAATGATCATTTGTAATACTTAACCTTTTGTTTGTTTTGTTTATTAACTAACAATTTTTATCTAGCGAAGGGTTTAACATTAAAGACACCCATGGAAAAAATTTTCTATAAAATAAGTTTGGTGTATTTTAAGAATAAATGAAAAACATTTCCAGTAGTTTGATTAAAGATCAAGTAAAATTAATTAAATATTTTTCTTTTTTATAAAAACTTCCTTATGATTATGGCTTTAAACTTTTATGCTCTGCATAAACACTATGAAACTTCTGTTACCATTGACAAAACAGATACCAACAAAACAGTTTTTTATTAATTGTATTTTAGTTGTCCGGTAGTACATAGGAACATGTTTTAAGATCTTGCTACACATCCCCCGAATTTCTTTTTTGTTTATCATTAGAAAACACTTGCTTATTCCGAAAATGTAAAAAACGACTTTTTTTATTGGAAGCTTTTGCATTTTAGGTAAGTGCCCATAAATTTTGTTATTCATGATAGTTACTAAGAGGCATGTAGCATTCTCAAATTTCTAGTATGTTGATATTGGTGTCAAATGAGGATGACTTGTAAAAAATTTAGGTAGTTAGAGCTAATCCAACCCATCTGCAGCCCTAATTGCCCCTTTCTTAGAATTTTGTCTTCTAAGATCCAAATTTTTATTATTTTTTTTTTATTTTTCATAATAAATTAGATAAAGTTAATAAAGTTTTATTAAAAAATCTCTTTGTTTAAGATTAAAACCATGTGAAGTTTGAAATTACCCACTAAAATAACTTTGAATGGTCATAACTTTTAAACAAGAATTTTTTTTTTATGAGATTTAACATTGAATAATATTGATCTAGTTTAATATAACAAAAAAGAAGTTTTTATAAAAAGCTTTCCCTAAGGGAGGGCTATTTTTCCTTAGGTCTTTTCCTTAAGGAAAGAGTATTACAAGTCCAATAAAATTTACTATAATCACTAGCGTTTCATCACTTGTTTAAAGTTATCAACTTGATCTAAAGTGCAACTAAAACGTAAATAATGGTAGTGGAGTCTGATTTTGAGTAAATAAAGTGCTATTTATCACCAAACATGAAAGTAGTTAGTAAATGAAGCACTATTTATAATCACTAAGTTCAAATTTTTTTTGGTCTATGTGGTTAGATTATTATTTATATTTTTGCATATCATATAACATTGTATTATATATATAAAAAGTTATATTAAACAATTGTTTATAGGAGGTAAAAATTATAAATATTACTAAAAGCTATTTAAATATTGTTACAATCTTGTGATTCAAATTGTTATAATTACTACTTTGAACAGTTTTTATGTTGTTATAATTTATATTTATAAGTCTGCATTATTATTAAAAAGTTTACTAAGTTGTTTAAAAATAAAAAGGACCCATTATTATCTTGTAACTTGTGAAAGTGCTCAATTTATGAAACAAAAGAACTTTTCTATTATATTTTAAAACTTATTTTTATTAATAATTTCTAATTTAATAATAATTTCTATTTTTATTAACAATTTCTATTTTTATTAATAATTTCTTTGCAGGCGATGGAGATTTTGATTACAATGATCTCGAAGATGAGTCTGATGAAGGTTAAATATTTTGCTTTTTTTAAATCAAATTTATCTAATTTTAACATTTATCTATCAATTTTTTTAACTTAAAATTACCTTACCAGATTTTGAAGACAACAATAAAAAAGAGAATTTTACTGACAAAGATTATGAAGATGTGAGTCTTTAATATTTTACTTTAAATCAAACCTGTAATAAATAGTAAGAAAAAAAAGTTTTTCTATGTAGTGAATGCATTTGTATAATAAAACGATTTGTGCGATTATTTTGCATTATAATGAAAGAAGTTTTAAATATTCATCTTTTTAATGCGAAGATACTAACGAGAAGTCTTCTGTGTTTAATCTACATTTTTGACATTAATCTTGTTGACATAAATCTACATTTTTTATATCATTTTGTACATTATTTGCTACAGTATTGGTGCAACACCAATGGTCTTTATTAGCTGACAGTGATCAACATACTTGGGCGCATTACCTGAGTAGTATTCTAAATTTTAGTATACAGCTTATCTTGACATAATTTAATTTACATGTAAGGTGTAAATAGGTTAACAATACACAAATAGCTACATATAACTTCCAATAAAATCTCTGGTTACATGATTTAATTACTATAACCAAATTTAAAAAAACCTTTTTTGAAAAGTTTCCTTTATTTATAAAAAAAGAAAGAGGAGGAGCAACACAGCCATCCATATTTTTAATTTATTAATCAATTTTAATTTTGAGTTGGCGTACGTAAAGTTTAAAAATTTTGAGATAATTTTTTTTTTTCATTTATAGGCATTATTCAAAAATTTAAATTCTGATGGAGAGTCAATTGATGGTGAAGCTAGGTAACAATATATTTATTTTATAATAATCCAACATATTTGGAAGTAGTGAACATAGAAGTCCAAATAAAATAAAACAGATGTTTTGACAATTATAGTTAATATGATTAAATAGTTTAAATATAAATGTTAAGAGTAATACTTGATATTTTAGTGAGGATGGTGATATCGAGAAGATGTTTGCTTCTGCAGAAGAGGTTTTTCATTATTATTCTTTTAAATTTATATCTATTTAATTTATAGCTATTTTTAATGTGTTAAAATGTTTATCAATAAATGTTGTGCACTCATAAGTTATTGTCAAAAACAATGATTTAATTTGTTTTTTTTTAAATAAGTTTATTGAAAAAATTTTTTTTTTTGTCTTTGTATATTATTTAGCATTATCTATAGGATATATATATGTGTGTGTGTGTGTGTATATATATATATATATATATATGTGTGTGTGTGTGTGTGTGTGTGTGTGTGTGTGTGTGTGTGTGTGTGTGTGTGTGTGTGTGTGTGTGTGTATATATATATATATGTATATATATATATATATATATATATATATATATATATATATATATATATATATATATATATATATATATATATAGTAATTCTTTATATATTAAATTTATAGTGCAGGCCTTGTTAAGAAGCGTTACGCAGCTCGCATTTTGCTTGCGAAAAGGCGATTTGCCTACGCGTTCAGCAGTTTTGCGTTACGCAAAAACTTATATCTTTAAGAATATTTTTAATTATCTTTTGATATCGTTTATGTGACGTTTATTCTGAAGAAATAAAGTCGTAAGTATTTAAGTAAGTTTTATTTAAGTAAGCATTTAACCGCAATTGTAAACTAATAGATTTTTTGTTAAAGAAACAGTTTGTTTAATAATTTTTTTTATTGTTGTTAAAAATTAGTTAAAAAAAATAAAGTGTTTCAAGTTTTATCTTAAGGAATTAAATATATAAATTCCTTTTAAATGTAAAAATTATTTTTTGTCATAATAGTTTAAAAAATGCACAATTTATTTTAATGTAAATATTTTATTAATAAGATATTTTGTTTATTGTTAATTCAATAACGTAAAGTTTTAATGACGTTCGTTTAATTTATGAAAATAAATTATGATCACGAATATGTTATCGGTAACTGATAAATAACAAAAAATACTCTTTATTGTTTAATAACATTATTAAAAAGAGTTCACAAATTAAATAAGAAAAAATTTATTAACAGTTAATAAAATAATCAAAAACCAACTGTAAAATCATAAGAAAATAAACAAACATTATTTTACGTTTCATGAAAAAAATATTTTTTTCAAAATAAAATTTAGCTCATATTTGAAAAAAATAATAAAAATGATTTTTTAAATAAGAACTTAGATTTTATTTGTAACTTTTTTTCTAGTGAGAAAAAAACTAACTGTTTGTTTCTCACTAGAAAAGTGAGAAACTGTATGATTTTTAACGCGTTAATAATATAACTTTAATTACAATGCGGTACTTGAATAGACGCTAGTGACGCAATATAACTTCTAATGATGAAAATATATTTGCTGAGTTGAGTTACTTAGAAATGCGTTACGCGTTTTTGCTACGCAGCGAAATCTTGTAACAAGGCCTGTAGTGCATGTATTTATTATAAGGTCCATATATATGTAAAGCACAATGTGCATGAAGAGTAAAGAACATTACTACTGCAGTCATTGTTAATCAAGTTAGTACCACAGAGGTACTAAACAAATTTCCATTAACCAATCGTCATTATGTTTGTTTAAATATTTTTATAAAAACATTCAAATTAACAACTTAAATGATATGAATAACTTGGTTATTAAGCAAATCAGTGTGACCACATCTTTAACCTTTGCTAACTAAATTTCATTTTTTGAGCTTATTTTTAAAAACTACTTTTAAGTTTCAGCTTTGTATATCAAGAAATTTATTTAAAGTTAAAATTTAACAGACAAAACATAATATTAAGTATGAATTAAATTAAAACAAACATAAGTGTAAATAAAATCTGTTTTTTTTTTAAAAAAATTGATTTTTTCTTATACACATTTGACAAAATATATTTTTAAGGTTTGGGTTTTGGAACTTGGGATTGAGAAAGGATTATAACATATATATATATATATATATATATATATATATATATATATATATATATATATATATATATATATATATATATATATATACATATATATATATATATATATATATATATATATATATATATATATATATATATATATATATATATATATATATATATATATATATAAATGTATATATTAAATATAGTATGGCTGAAAAATATAGACATATAGTATGGCCGATACTATTATACCAAATTCTCAACTGGAAGCTGAGCGTTTTTAAAATCAATTTCAGTCATATAAAGTTTTTGGGGATGGTATAAACTGCTTACTGACTTTAACCTACTTTCTTGACAAATTTTATCTAAGAAAATGCATTAACTTAGACATTAGCTTACTTATAAAAGTGTACTTGTGCTATGTATCATACAATATATAATCATTCTTCTCCATTTGGCTATGGATTGCCTGCGCACCTGCAAATACTTTAGAAAACGTTTTTTTAAGCGCTCGCCAAAAAAATACAAGCATTTTTTAAAATTACAACAAATCATTTTTGTTCATCAAATACTTTAATGAAAATAAAAAAGTTTTTTTTTTGTTGACATTTTTATTTTAATTACTCAGTGTACTGTACTAGTCAGTCGATTTATAAATTATTCAAATTTTTTTATTTGGAGCTAGCATGATTTTGTCAGTGTATTATATACAAACAAGAGCTTTAAAAGTTATAGTTTTTTTTTTCTTTAATTTTTATAATGTTTAAAGAAATAATCAATTTTATTTGAAGCTCTGTATAGAGCAAGATGAAAACAAATCCCGTTTGTAACAATGTCTTGTGGTGAAGAGTCTATCTTTTGAAACACTTCGGCGCAATTAGTTAAATCACGTTTTTCAAATAATTTAAATGCAGTTGTTTTACCCTTTCGGAAAAATGCTGATGTAGTATCACAGCCAGTAATTGCATGTAAAAATAAGATATGATTTTAACATTTTGGATAAGCAGATAAACTTTTTGATAAATATATTTCTGTTGGTTGATAAGCTTTCCCGGGTTTTAAAAAGTAAATAATCTTACCAATTGGAGTTCGTGCAGTCAGTAATACTAATAAGTCAACATCTTCACCGACAACAATAGAATTATTTGTTGTATTGGATTGTTCTATGGCTGTTTCAATTATAAGGACATCAGTGTCATTATCCACTTGCTTCACTATGATATTTGCAGCTGTAAATCTTTCGCATAACATAAAAATGAAGCGAGACTTATGAGTATTGGAAAGGAATTATTGTTGGTTTGTTGGAACTGTCATAAATTGATCAAAAATGACATCAGATGAAGAAGATACTTTTGTGGTTCGACGACGCTGTTCTGCAGCTTTAATGTTTTTCTTATAATCAGTATAACCATCAAATACTACTATAGACACTCGATGACTAAAATGTCTATGTACGTACTGAATGTATTTATCAAAAGTAACGTTAAAGGTTGCTTCTCGATCCCACACAACCCGGTGTAATAAATATCCTCCATCAATGATCTAACTAGCATTTGTGTTGTCTATTTCAATTTCCATTGATTCAAAGCAATTGTAGATAGCTGATTTCTGTGTTTTATGCATTCCAGTTTCATTGATAAAGGATGGCTAATTCATACTCAAAAAATTTTTCTATTTCATCCTCAAATGTCTTACTAATACTCATATGTTGAAATAGTAATACTGGATCTACAGGTACTTTCTCATCATGAACTTTTATGGTGCTACTCATGGTTAGAAGAGGAAGAACTTTATCAGCACGTTTTAGTTTGATATTAAATGTTTCACTTGTCATTTTAGACATTCACATACAGTGTTCATTGCATGCATGCCATAAACCCATTTACTTATAACACTCTCTTTTGTACTTCTTCCTTGAGAAATACCTCCATATGTCTTCATTGATTTCATCATTGATTGCTCAATCACCATATCTGTTGAAGTACCATAATTGAGTTTATCAGAACATCTAACAGTGAAAAATCCTTCGATAAACCGTTGATAAACACTTTGGTTCATTAACTTCTCTAATTGTAGTATATCCTGTAGATATAAGTGCGCAGACTTAGCATAAGGAAAATGTCCTGATGCGTGGAAATAAGGAAGCATTTCTTTAATGCTGTTAAAATAACCTTGCCAATCTCCCATGCGTTCAGCTCTGATAAACTCTTTTGCAATCGACACCATATTAAGATATTGTATCCATAGTTTTGATGTAGGTCCTCGTTTTTCAAATTCTTTTAGTTTTTCATTGAACTTATAAAGTAATGCATTGCGCATTTCATTATCATTGCCACTTTCAATATCACTATATGAAACATTGTTATTTATAACGTTCGTAATGGTAATATCATGATTTGCTACCATCTCTTCATCAATAGCAAGATCTTTTGAAATTATTATAGCTAGAGTGAGCTGAAGTAATGTATGGGCTCGTAAGCATGACCATTGAGCATTTTTTCCAATGACTTAAGTGCATAAATTAACGAAAGTGCCTCTTGTATGCCACTTCCTTGCATAATATAACCAATTGATCCAAAAAATGACATTAGTAAATGAAATCCTCCAAGTCTTATTATGATCTTTGATAATTCAGATCCATCAGGTGCTGCAGATACAATTTCTCGAGCTTTTGCATACAGAGGTTGATCGAAAGTAATAATGCATACTTCGTGGCCGTAATGTTTCGCATTTTCTAGAGCATAAAGTAAAGTCGTGTATATAGTACTGTAGTTACTTACTGGTTGGTTAATAAACAGTAAGAATAAAATTTTAGACTTAGAAAAATTCTGAATACTACTTGTTAAACGTTCGATATAACCATTCCAACCAGGTAACGATAAATTCTTGCATTTACCATAGAACCATATTGCTTCAACTTTTTGGATTAAAGATATGGGTGCTTCACTTTCATAAGCTAAATTTTGCACACTTATTTTACTATAACCGACTACACCATCATTTTGATAGATTTGAATTGGCACATGAGCTTTTGCTGCAATATCTTTTGCAGAAGGGATTTCCTTTATTCGTGGTATATGATCCTCTTGTGAAACTGAACCTTTTGGAGTAACAATTTGAATTATACCCATTATGTGAAGCAAGTTATTACCATCTAAACTATTTACGTTTATATCAGCATTGTCCGCAGCGTATTGAGTAAATGTGCCAGTTTGTGGTGGTAAGATAAAAGTCGAATGGTGAAGAACTGCTACTGCCTCATACATCAAAGTGTCATTGTCATGCGCATGGACCAAAAGACAAAAAGATTTGTATTAGAAGTTTGGAACCAAACCGTCGATGGAAAAATACTGAGAGACCCAATTGCAATTTTGATTTAAAAGATCTAGGCCTAACAACAGACAATGCTGTGGCTGATACTTGTACAAACTAATTTTAAATGTTTTAATTTATATTGTTTATTTTTCAAAATAACTTATTCTAAAAAATAAGTTAATGACTCTGAAATATTGCTGTTAATATCTTCAAACATTTGACTAGGCGAGGGATAATTGGTATTATCAAATACCAATGATTGAATGTCCTCTCGAATGATTGCTGCCGCAGTTTTTAAAATTCGAAATCGTTATTCTTTATTTTAGCTTTTCTTCTCATACCTTGGTTAAGAATATTGCTATGATTGTCAAAAAAACAGATAAACATTAATTTTCCCGGTTTTTCAGTGATAATAATTTTATTACCGAACTTCAACTTTAATCGTGCCTTAATTGTTCTGTTATCTAAATGTAGATTTTAGCAAATATTTTTTAGTTCTTCTAATGAAAACTGGCAGTCATCGCTATTTTTTTATAATGTATTTAAATATTTCTTCCATCGCAATATTTGTAGATTCATCTTGAGGACGACAGATTTTACACCCATTGGTTGGTCTTAAGAAAGAATTTTAACAGGTATTATGATATTTAGCCTCAGCAGCAACTAAATCAAATTCATATTCAATGCGTGCAGTAACCTTTTTTGCTTCCTCTTCAGAACAACTCCGTGCTACCTTCAGAATTGATTCTTTAAGTTCAAGAGTCACAACTTTATGAATTTTACACCAAACTTTCTTTGCTTTCTTCTTCTTTATGGCACACCACATGAATTGTTACAGACTTTAGATCTTTCAGAAATTCATAAAACCCTTCACTTCTTTTAACACTTGTATCAATCAAAGTCTTCATTCCACAGTTTCACTTGCTATTAAAAGTTTACTACATATAAAACATAGTTGCGACATTTTAATAAAATTATTAAACGGTTCCAATCGTAATAAAAAATACTGCTCGATACTTTTAACTGCAATGGAACGTTTAATGCTAAAAGTATTTCATCGTTCGTAACTTTGTTCCAAGAGAATTTTGGGAAGTCAGACGAGAAAAATCAGTTGAAAAAATTATTTGAAAAAAACATTTTTCATTGTTCTTATGCAAGTTCAAAGAAAAGCCGATGAAATAGTTTATTAAAAAATGCGTTTAAATGCTGTTTGCTTTTGTTTGATCTATTTTTATGATAAAACATTTCCTTTTTTTTTTTAAAAAATACAACTTTTTTTTATACCTTAAACCTTAAATAACTTTTTTTGTAAATATGGGATCGATGGGGACTTTTAATACTTTATTTGTAATGATGTGCTTAAGGTATGTACAAATTTTCAGCTCTATGTGAATTATTGCAAATCTACCACTATTTTTTTGTCTATTTTGCCCGGATTAAACATTTCTATCAATTTTTATAAAAAATATTAGAATTCTGAACAAAAAAGAATTATTTATAATTAAGAAAAATTGCAGATAGACAATCAGAACAGATCATTTTATTAAACTATGATGTTCATTTTACCTAAAAATCGTATTTATTTAAAATCTCATTTAAATTTAGACAAGAAATTGTAGTTTTAAGAAGATTTAGAAAGAAAAAAAAAAAGAATCTTCAGTCTGTGTTTTTTTGCTACCAACATTCTTATTTTATGTTATGGTAAAATTTATATATATATATATTTTTCATAATTCACAGGCCTGATTGTTTAACAGAAATAAGTCATAGTCAGCAAAATATTATACAGACACTATAATGTTTGAAAATCACCTTAACTACACCGAATACTCAATTTGCAATTTTAATGTGCGTTTTTATTTTAATTATTTCATTTAGAACAAAAAAAAAACATTCTCTTTGCTATTTATATTTTAATAAAAATATAAATAAATTTTTATAATCGCGCATGCCAGCCTAATAATGGCCATCCAGCTAGTGCTTTTCCTGCAGTCATTAAAACTTCAAGGTTCAAAATAACCACAAAATCATACTGCATGCATGTGTGAAATTTCCAAAAGTAATTAGTGACAATAATTGAGTTTATTCGAAAAAAATCTTTATTTAACTGCAATAATAGATTCAATTTGACTTTAGAATCTTGAACAACTTTTTCTTATGACTTTAACTTCAGAATCTTAATCAACCTATTCATAGACATCATAATATGATGTTAAACAAATGTGTTAAACAAAAAACAGAAGTTGCAACAAAAAGTCTTTGGTTAAGAGTGTGCTCCAAAGGCTATATGGGATAATAGCAATAAACAGTAAATGGCCAATAATATTTCATAAAAAAATTGAATGGTTAATCTTCTGAGAAATAGTTTTGATTAATAAAGTGAAAAATGACAGGATTAAAAGCAAAATACGAAAGTCAGGTTGTTTATGTGTCACCTGTTATATAAAGGTCCCAAACGTGCTACTTGAAATCTAGGGTTGTTGTAGGTGTGAACTTTGTACCTCTAACTTAGCTAGTGAGCGCTTTTGATATTCTGATGATGTAAACAGAAACAAGTAAGATCTCTTGATTCAAAATTTTATTTTCAAGTTATTGCATCTTTACAAAAGTTGCTTTATTTTCTACACTTCATATTTTAGTGTTCAAAAATATATTTTACTATATAACTGTGTCAGTTTTCTATTTTCTTTTAAAAAATTTCATCAAATATCTAATACTAAGAAATAATTTAAAGCTGATTTAATGTTGATTTAACGTCGTGGCTATTAAAAGAGCACATTATTATTTTAGAAGAGAACGGTTTAGAATCTAGACCTTGAAAAATATCTCAAATATAAAGTCAATATAAATCTATTTTGACCTGATATTTGCATAATGCTGATATTTTTTGTTGTTATTACTGATTTTATTTCTGCTTAAAATATCACTAATGACAAACTATTTAAATAAAGATAAATAAATAAATCTGATACTCCAGTACATATACCGATTGAGGGTCCATGTTTGGGGGGTTGTGTCTAGGTATTAAAAAAAATGAAATAAATTTTTTTTATCGTTTTCTTTTCTTTTTTCTGAAAAATTGTCTGGTACCGTATAGTATAAAAGTACCTTAAGAGGCTTTTTCAGCCTGTCCCCTCACAGTCCGTTTCTAATAGCTCTTGAAAGACCACCATGACCAGTCATAGTTTTTTAAAGTCACAAATACAAAGTTCTTGATAAAGAGGGGAAATAATAGTATTTTAATGTAGATGTCTATACGGTAATTTTATAATATATTTTATACTATAAGGTACCAGACAATTTATTTATAATACCAGAAAATCTAACCCTGCTTTAAAAAATGAAATTTTAGGCGCGTTTGAATTCTTAGCGAGTGTAAATTAATTTGGTGCAGCATATAAACCTACATTTGTTTAGTTTTTTACTTATCTGTATTTTTGAAATTATTAATGCATTTAATGTTGGGAGAGAATAATCTTGGTCGAAAAGACTTTTTTATATAGTTATATCCCTTTTTCAACTGAGTAAATACGAACTTTGATAAACGAAGTATTTTTATATACATATATATATATATATATATATATATATATATATATATATATATATATATATATATATATATATATATATATATATATATATATATCAGTCTTCTCCGTTTAGCTGTGTGTATGTGTGTAAATAATATCCAAATTAAAACATAATTTTGATTTCATAAATAATGTTTCTTTTATTTAGTGAAATGGTTAGTAATTTAAATTGTTTGTGTAATTGGTTATTAAAGTTAATGTTATTAGTTATTTTTATAAATAAATAAGATACATAAAATTAAGAATATGATATAATGACTAGGATAGCTTCAGTTTGATTTGATAATAGGCGGATGTTATGCAGTAACACATCTTTTTAAACATTTTAGCTTATTTCATTGTTAGCCTCTCAGTTCATTGTTTTTTCGCAACTTTGTGTATATGGCTCTACATTGTTGTTTTAAGATATTATTGCGAATTTCGGAAAGCAGAATTGTTTTAAGAACCAAAAAAACTACTGTTTAGCATTTTTGTTGAAACACTAAAATCTTTAAGTTTTTCCAGAGGAACCCAAACCAAACGCGAAAAAAATTTTATAGAATGTTTGAAGACTAAATTCAGTTTGAACTGTACGCGGTAATGTTGTAGTTAAAGCGCTTGCTTTGTAAGCGAGAGAGGTACAGAGGTTAAATCTACCACGTGCTTTGTTTTGCCGTACTCATCTTGTATATCTGCGCAGTGGCCTTGTTCGTTAAGTTTGTGTTTTCAGAGTCATGTTTGAAATATAGTTGCAATGATTATAAATTTTTAAAAATATGAGGTGGTCCAGCTGGCCACTCATAATGTAAATCTTTATTACATGCGTTAAATTTCGCAGCAATACGAGTAATAACAATAATTCATTATATTTTTATTTTATTTACAATTATAAATGCATTTTAATAATTATTTATTTTCTAACTTTGTTTAGTTTTCGCACATGTTGGATGATCATGCCGAAACGATACATCCCAAACAAAAGAAATGGGAAGAGAGAGCTGCAAATAAACAGTGGAGACCTAAACGCATTAACGCAAATCGAAAAAGAAACTTTGATAATAAAAGTTTAAATAAAAAAACCTTGAAAAAACAAAAGAAATGATAAAATAGAGAATTTAAAAATTAAAAACAATTCTGATGGTGTAGCGAATGTTTTGAACATGTACCAATCTCCTTTATTTTATTTTTTTTGTGTGAATCACAACAGATAAGGCACTTAATCATATTTTTCATCTTTCTTGATGGTTGAGATTATTTTTATATAAGAGTGAAATAGAAAAAGCGTTCTTTTGAATTAAACGCGAAGCAAAAACTTTCATCTGTTTCTTGAAATAAGTATTTATATGGGCATTTTTTATTAAGATTACATAAATTCACAACTATGCAAATTTCATTTCGGAAACTTTAATAAAGTTAATAAACAACAACTTGTTATGTAATAAGAAACCCAATACAAAGATATAAAAAATATTTTTTCTTATAAATATATTTTTATTCAAGTAAATATTTTTTTTTTTTTTACTAACAAAGTATTTTAAGACACTAAAAAACTACATATATATAATTTAACTTTTTTTAAATAAACTATTTTTAAGAATAAAATAGCTTCTGATCGTGATCTCAATAAAACCCATGTTTTTTAACTTGATATGACGTTTTTATATAAAAATGGACGGTATAGTAAGATAGTTGTGGAGTTTAAATTAATGATTTTTTATAAGGATTTAATAAACTATTTAAATATTGGTTGCTCACTTAGCATATTAAAAAATGATAAGCGAAGAAAAAATTGATAACATATTTGTGATACTTTTTATGCTTTTTTGTTCAAAACATATTTTAGTCTGTAGGAGTAACCCGTTTGTTTTTGATTCAATTGGTTGCGCAGTATGCAAAGATTATAGAGACGTTTAAATAACGAAATGAATTTACGAAGATTACCTGAGGTACACTGTGTATGCTTGTTTTTTCGTTTTAAAAAGTTGTAATTATAATAGTATGATTTAAGCTCGTAATTTTTGTTTTAATATGATTTGTTTTTGTTTTTTTCCTTTTTATTCACTAAATAATGATTCATTTTTTATTTGAAAGCGTTAACCTTTGGTGCTTTATTTTAATTAAGCGCAAATTTTTTTTATGTTAAGCAGTATGTAATTAATTTGTTTTTATCAAAACAGGTTGCATTTGTATGTATTATCGTTTAACCTTTTTTTTTTCTACTTTTGCAAGCTTGTTTTTAAAGGTTTTAAATCGCGTTTCGCTTTTTACCTTTTATAGGAAAAAGTTCTTCTAATTACCGCTTAATCATGTTCTAATAGACTATTGAATGACAGTCCAGTCAATGTCAATTAAATGACAGTCCAGTCAAAACTCAGCGGTTGCATATAGATATGACGTTAAGTTTTTATCTTAAACATGACGTGATAAATTTAAAACGACAGGATATATATGTGCTTTTATGTTTTTGTTTTTTTAATAGATTGTTTTTTGAGCTTGGCTCAAAAAAATCTTTAATTTACTTTTTTAAGTATTTGTGCAGCTACTTATCATTGTGAAAATGATTTTGGATTAGCTTTTATTTGTAAAATAAAAGTGAAATATGTTTGGATATTGTTCTGGTCTTTTTTTTTTATTGCGATAGTGCTAAATTTTGCGATATTCGTTGCATATTCCTGAACATCCTGATATTTTAAAAACCTTCATTCAAAATACTTTTCAAGGATATAATATTATAATTATTATTTAGTTAAACCTAACTATTATACTACTTTATTGCAAAATCAATATACTATTATACGGTGTACTTAAAAAGTTTGTCATATTTAATTATTATTTGCAATGTGTTTTAATTGGTTTCTTATTCTGATTGATAAACGTTATTGTGACTTTGGTACAGCACATATAGGGGTCACCCATATTGTACGTCACGTTAATTATAATTTTTGATTGAAGTAGGAGATCATTTGCTCTTTTGGGTGAAAATTTCATTCAACATAAAGCGCTTTATTACTTGTCAAACTTCTGCGCAAGAGAGCCACCGATCTCCTTCTACTTAAAAGTTTTATTTAGCGTGTGGATGACCCCTAATTTGAAAGTCCAAAATAATAAGGTATGTTCAGAACTTGTTTTCAGTTAATTTTTTGTTCAAAGAAATGTTTTTAAAAGAAGATTTAAGATAAAAAATCTTAAATTTTAAAAAACTTTTTTATTTCTCTTTTGTTAAAAATGTACTTTTGTAAAAAAATTACAATAATATAGTTATCAGATTAAGTTAAAATATGTTCTCAGGTAAAGTTAAAATATGTTAAGAAACGATGCAGTACCTTTTACATATTAAAATATGGTAAGAAACGACGCAGTACCTTTTACATATTAAAATATGGTAAAAAACGATGCAGTACCTTTTACATGTTAAATAAGATGAAGTTTACCAAACAAAAAAATTTTATATGAGCAATATAGGACATTAAATGCAAACCAAGCACTGCGCAGTGGGGTAGAAATGCTTCAAAACTGGGCATTGGACGAAAATGAAAAAGAGCGTTATGAAACATTTTTTCGTGGTAATGTATAAAAGAGTATCTGGTCAATCTAACCCTCGTTTTTTTAAGGTTGGACTGACCTTTTGCCCTGTAGAACCCATAATCTAGCTCAATTCTTTTCTTTAAAAAATAATTCGGTTGCGCGAGTTATTAGTACTACTTTGTTTTTATAGTGTTAAAGCTGAAGTTTGTTAAAAACTTTTAAAAAAATTTCGGATTTTTCGGGATTTTTCAATTTTAGTTTTGCCGCTATCTTTTAGTAATGAAAAAATAATTTTAAAGTGCTTAAAATATACATTAATAGTCCTTTTAAATAAGTGCATTTAAAATAATTTGTTATTTAATTTTTTTAAACAATCTGCTTTTAGATAATATTCTCACTTAGATACAGTTTCAAATTATTTTTTTATGAAATTGCTAATGATTAAAGATTTTAAAACTTTTTTTTTTTTTTGCACTTATTTGCACCATTTTTGTGTATTAGTGGAGGTGTGTCAATTACATCAGTAGAAACCAGGTAACGAAACCATGAACGCTCGAACGTTTTTTTTTTTTTTTTTGAGCAATTTTAAACGAGTAAAACTAATAATATTTCGAGTTTTTTTGACTTTTTTACATTAAATTCGAATTACTATAATTTATTATAGTGAATCGATTAAAATACGTATTATTACGTATTTATATTATTTATTCATGCAAGCTTTCGATTTATTTTCTTTTTTACATTATCACTTACCGATTTTAAATAAAACTTAACTCGAAATTACTCAAAAGTACATTAAAAACGTTTGACAATTGTAAATGAATGTCTAAAAACTATGGAGTAACTTTTTACTAAGTCTAAAATAATTATTTAACTTAAAAATCCAAAAAAAAAAAAATTAATTTCGTCCAGTTTTAAAGCTATTCTGCCCCACTGTGCGCAGTCGACTCGTGTAAAATCATGTAATTTGTTTACAGAGGATTGTGGGATGCCCTGGTAGTATAACGTTCAAAAAACAAATTAAAAAACGAAGAAATCAAATTTAAAGTTAAAGCAAACAAATGCTAACAAAAAAAAAAGAATAACAATAATAACATATACTTTTCGTTGTATACTAATTGTATTATAATTAAATTATACAAATTAATCAGTAAAATAACTAGATAAAATTAAAATAAAATCTTTGACTTATTCCAAAAGAAAACAAAAACGCATCAGTTTGAAAATTTGTTCAATGGCCTACTTTAATTTTGTGTTTTAAAATGTTGCAAAAAACAATAATAATAATAATAATACTAAGCACTAAATTATATCAATTAAGCACTAAAACTTATTGCCTAATTAATAAAGTTAAGTACTTTCCTATCTTTGTCTCTTGGAAAACGAAAAAATGACACATTTTTAACGGCTACTCCACTTGCATGTGTGCAGGTAACAGCTGCACAATACAAAGGCATTTCTTTATACTGAAAACGATTATTCATTGAAGAAAAAACGTGGTATAATATACAGTAAACACTACAGTTTCATCCAAGTATATTACGAGAGTTAATTTTTATACTACCAGGACATTCCATAATGTAAATATAAAAGAGTCGACAGCGCTTGATGCAAGTTCCTCTTTATCTCTTATCTTAATCTTTTTTTTATCTATCGCTTTTTTTTTTATCTATCTCTATATCTTTTAACTTTATAAGATACCGTGTGAGCTGTGTGTGGCCATGATCTTGTGCCGTGTTCTTGTGCCGGAGTATTAGGATCTTTGTTGTTCAACGCTAGCCTGGGCTAAAGTCACTTTTTTTTCTATGGCAAAAGACAATTTTTTTTGTTTACAACGGAGACTTTTCTGTTAAGATCAGAGAAAATCGATTTGAGGTGGTAGGGCTATAAAATTAGGCAATTATTAACAATAATTATGAAATGAAGCACAAAATTAGAAAAAAAGTGCCTTGCTTGCCTCGAAATTTTATTGTTAAAAAGTGTGAAAAAAACGAAAACTTCAAAACACAATTTCTCAAATGTGACTATAGATCAACACTCCAAATTTAATATGGTAGTTCTACATATGTACAAAATTAATTTATCGTATATTTGATTTTTAAATTTGCCTCCCTGGCTCAGATTGTATTGGCTTTTAAACTTTAATATACATTTTTATTAAAACAACTATGGCAGATAAAACCACATTGTAGCGCCCCAAAAAGAAGAAATTTTAGATGACGCCCCAAAAAAAGAAACTCTTATAACAAATGAATTCTACATATATAAAGAACATATCCTAAAAAGTTCAGCTTAATTGCTCAGTTTAAACTGGAGATTTGATGTTTTTAAATTTAAAAAAACAACTGAAAATCTCATAATGAGCAAAATCAAGTCAAAAATTAAAAAGCAAATTTTTTTTCAATATCTTAGTACCCCATATGAAAAGATCTGAATTTTTTTCTTTGCTTTTTGCATATTAAAGTTGATTTACGATGCTTATTTACAATTCGCTTTTGGTACAGTTTTGGATCCTAAATATCCGAAAGTAACTTAAAACAGATTTTATCCCATCTACACTATCATTATAATGAACAAATTTCAAATGTTCTTCTATTTACAAAAATGATTTTGGGACAACGAGTCTATTAAATTAAATGAAATGCTTCATTTGAATTTTACGTTTTACCATGTAAACATTTTCCTAGCAAATCGTGATCAGATAAATCTTTAAAATAGGTTTTATTATATTATGAATAAAGATAGGAAAGTTAACAGTGTTTATCTAATATTGGAAAAAGAAACTTTTTCCAATATAAACACTAGATGCACTAATTATATAATATAAACACTAGAAACACTAGGCCATCTAATTTTACCCAAATTAGATGGGTAAAATGACAAAGATTTAGGTTTATTTCAAGTTTATAATTAAAATAGTATTCGAAAATTAAAATATTTCAGCAGATTTACTTAATTTTAATTAGTTTTTTGAATGAGTTGTTTATATGGAAGACGGACAGGGTAATTTTCTGCATGGAGAAATGTTAGGCACATAGCAAAATCGTATTAAGAGGAAACTTTTAACAAAAGAACTGCTTTAAAGAAAGGATTTTAGATCTATATGGGTAGAGAAAGACCGTGTAAAACAATTTCGGCTGAACATGTTAAATAGTGTACTGCCACAAAGAAAATGAAGAAAGCGTTTTGGAATGGCAAAAAAAAAAAGCTTGTATTTTTAACTTTATTAAAAGGTTGCTAAAGTTGTTAAAAAATATATTACCAATATGGTGATCTAAACAGCAACATAAATTATGTCTTTGTTGTTTTTTAATTTTTTTTTAAACAAATTCACTCCTAACTCCTAAAAGCAATGAAGAGAGTTGAAGAGCAAGAAAACGATTGAAGAAAAAATTTAAAATTTTATGAACCAGAAAAGTTTAAGAACAATAAAAAATATTTATGATAAAAGACTGTAAGGTTTACAAATCAGAAAAATAAATTTAACAAAAAAAACAACAAATATTCACAAAAAAATTGACGAATGAAAGTTTTTTGATCACAAAGGAAAAAGTAAAAGTATGCAATTTAGATGAATAACAATGTTACGTCAGCAATTTCGATGAATAACAATGTTACGTCAAATTGAGCATTCTTTGATAAAACAAGAGATAGTAGTTTGCTCAAGCAGCAACCATGTTAGTACTTGACTGAAAGTTTTGCAGCTAGAGTAGGTCTAACTACATTTACAATGCGTTTTTAGACCTTGCCTAAAAAAGAAAGGCAATCATTTTAAGAACTAACTCAAACATTTCAGCAGTATTCCATACAAGGATATAAAAAATTTATTGGGGTAGGAATGGAATCAGGAATAAAATAATGGCAAGCACGATTAAGGTGAGTAACCTCATCAAATGCTGGATTGTGTTTATGACTGCCGTGGGGAGTTGGTATAGAAAAATAATCTGAATAAACGTATCATGATGTAAACTTACCCAGTGAGCACACAAACTAAAAAAGACGTCTTTTGAACGTTAAAAAGACGTCTAAAACGTTCAAAAGACGTTTAAAAGACGTCTGTTTTTACATAACTTGCCCACAAAATAAATACTGATTGGGTAAAAGCTTGAGGGGTAAGAGAGATCTATTGAGTTTTTTAAAATTTGAACTAAAGTTGATATTGTCCAGAATTCAGCTAAATACTTGTTAAATAGTTTATAAAGTATGGAAGAAAGTTATGTTGAACACTTTGTAAGATAGTGACAAGAACGTCGTCAGGGTTGCAAATGTAAAGGAGTTTAAGCAAGAAATAACTTTAGCAATGGAAGCCGGAATGATTTACTATGAGATGACTAAATAAGTGAGGTGATTAAATTTGTAATAAATTAGAGCCAAAGTTCTTTACAAACAGCTCTGACTTTTCCTTAAAAGAAATATTATGATTAAACCATGTTTTGAATCTATATGACTATTTTAAGTACATAATGCCATACTTTCCTAAAGTTTTTGAGCACGTGTTGTATTAAGCTCTGTACTATTTAATTTAACTGATATTTTATATCTTGTAGCTTCAGAGCCGTACCCACAATTTTGATATTGGGGGGGCCTGGGGTTTCTTCGATTGAAAAAAAAATTATTGGGGGGCCTATGCCCCCCCGGCGGTTACGGCTCTGAGCTTTCATCACTAGCAACAACATTTTTTATTTTGATACTATTCTTTAGTACGAGTTATAGATAAATTTTTGCACCATCTTTGGGTAGGATTAAATAAATTATATGCTACTACATTATAACATTTATATTGTTATACTTACAATGATTATATATTTACATAATTACATGTTACATGTTTACTTTTTGCATGATGCCTATTTATTTACTGTAATATGTATTTACTTTTTTAAATAACAAGTTCAAAATATTTAAGTGCCACGTTTGTACTGGCTAGAATGCACGGTTTCTACTCGTGGTGGATGCGTAGGGAAAAGAGGCTAAATTTGGCATTCTCCAATAGTTACCAAAGTTCTAACTTTTAGTCTCTTCACCTTAAAGGTGCTATTTACTTTATTTTACTATTAAAATCAAACGATAATATCAACGCGCGTTACAATAATATCAACGCGCAATTTATTTATCTGCATTTATGATTTTCGCTATTAGACTTGAATGATTAAAGATAATAATTGCGATTTTATTTCCTACCATGAACAAGCAAATAATCTAGTTGCAGCACTAAATAAATTATTAAATAAAAAGTTGTAGCTTTTTTTTTTTCATAAGTTTTTGTGCAAAATGCGGTTTCAGTGATAAAATTGTAGTCGTACCAAAACAAATGCTAAACGGTGCAAAACTTTAAGTAGTTCTCGAAACGAAACATTCAAACCATGACTATTATGACACTTACTATATAAACTTTTAAAACATGACAATTATTTGATTTATGTCTATAAACATATTAAATCATTACTAGATCAATCATAAAGTAATTACGATCCATTGGCGTGACAATAAATGCAGGAAACTTCTTAAAAATGTGAATGTGCTCCTGCAACTTGCTGATATAAACGGTTCCCAACATTCTTCACATAAGCCTTCAAAAGTTTCAACTTAGCTATAAAAGCTTGCTTTGAACTTATCCTACATTGCAAATAACGAAAAGTATTAACTGTAATTTTAAATTTTTTAGTTTAGAAAAATGACACAAAATCAATTAAGGAGGACGATACAAATGTAAGGACAAGCACGGTTGAGTCAGATCGAATTGTACCTTATGAGTGTCATTATAAAACGGGGAAACATAAAACACACTTCAGACTGCTGAGATATTACTAAACTCGATTAGCACGGATTTTTATGATGCCAACTTAGCTGACCCAAGAACACCACGTATATGGAGTAATAGCGTAAACATCATGGTACCCTGAGATGAAAATTTTGAAATCTTTTAATTTTTCCGCAGAAAATAATTTAATTTGAATGTTTAAATAAAGTGAAGTTTTGACTTTATAGTACTTTATAGCTACAAATAGACTTTATAGCTACAATAAAAACACCTGTAAAATGAGAACCACTTTATATAACTTGATAAAAATTAGTGTTAATGTAGCACATGGCTACACCAAACTCTAGATAAAATTTCTGTTTGACTGGTTAAGTAATTATTGGCAGTTTTAATTTATATTTTGTTAGTTTTTTGCTACTTAGACCTCAAAATGTTAACGATTACTGTGATATTTGGTCACTATTTTTAAAATAATGGTTATATGAATGTTCTACAATGTAATATCAACAATTATAATTGTAGTTGTCACATCGATATATGTATCATGTTCATTTTATAGACCAAAATCTGATTTGCTATTTAAAGCGTGGTTTGACTAGGTCAATGCATTGCGTGAAAATATCAGCATTTTCTAAGGTGTAAACTACTGTCAAAATGCATATAAATGTTAAAAAATAGTTGAAAAGCTTTCATTAAAATACCTTCATAAAAAAAAAATATGAAAATTTAGATAAGATGACTAAAATAATTGACAAATAAAAAGTTTTTTTTTGGGGGGGAGAAGGGGAGGGGGGAGGAAGGGGGGGGGCGAGAGGTAAATCTTATGAAACGGAGCATAGTCCTTTAAAGAGCAGTAAAGATCTTTTGTTGGAATGTGTCATCAAACAAAATCCCATCAAAATTGTAAATAAGTATGGCAAGTGTTACTAATTTAAATAATTAAAAAACAATATATAATATAATTATTTCCTTTAAAGGAAAGAATAATGCAAGACTTATTTCCTCATAATTTAAGTAGTTGTGTTCTTGATTTTAATTGTTTGTAATTAATAATGTTTGTAGGTATGTTAATAGATTTTTATCAAAAATAAATTCAGGTTAAATTTTGTAAAAGGGATAGTTGAATTAAGTAAAGTTGGATTTAGTGAATTGCTACAATGCCAAATCAAGCAAATATCACGATGAAAATCGAAAGTTTGTGTGCTTGTTCTGTCTGAAAAAAAGCAGTAAATAAAGTTGATCTGCTTGGATAGCAGTAGGCTGTTCAGGCAGCTTACTGCTTTCCAAGCAGATCAAATATGCCAACTGTATAAGACAAAGATCAGTATTAGTGATTCTCGGGGATCATAAGGACTCTGCAAATCAGGTTGAACAATTTTGCATAGGATAAAAGCGTGGGAAATGTTATACTCCCTCCTTTGTTTAATTTCAGTTCAATGCAAATGAGACCTGAAACAAGAAGCAAAGCTGTTTGTTGTTCAAAACTACAAGAAAAACATCCTCTAGAAGAACAAACTACCATTGAGAAAGAACCAAATATAGGCTTCAGCACATGCCTCTGCCTATTAGGAAAAGGTTTGCCGCACCAATGTTCTCAAACGAAGTTCAGGGAAAACCTTCAATAGAAGCCAAACAAATTGCATCTCGAGTTATTTCGAATAAAGAATTATCCCCTGAAGGAACTATTCGACTTGCTAAAGCATCTGGCGGGCCTCCACTTACAATTAACCTAGGTAAACATTTGTACTTATGTTATTTTTACATATATATATAAAAAAAATCTTTAAAAAAAGAGACAAGATTAGTTTCGGGAAGTATATTTTTAATAAGTTTCTAATCACTTTAAAAACAAATAATTTTAAAGTTTTAAACAAGCTTTCTCAACAAAGTTTAATAAAAAGATAAAATATGTATGTTTTGGTTTCAGGTCAAAGTAGTGCCCAGCCACTATCAAGCGCTTCAAAATTGACTACTCTAGTTTTTTTAAGTATACAATTAAATACGGGACTATCAAACAACGGATTGAAAAAAACTGGTCAGAACTGTAAACCAAACATTAATCAGCAAGGTTACAGAGCCAAATTTTTATAAGAATTTTTTAAGAGCAGGTCAACCTTTTAGTGATTTCTTCATCTGCGGTGACTTAAAAATTAACGACGGAAAGGAAATTCTGATTCATTTTGGGTTGTTGTACACTGCAATGATTTATTAAATCGTGTTGATATTGCGTTAAGGTTGATGTTGATATTGCGTTAAAGTTGATTGCAAGCTCACCACCTCAAAAACAACCTTTAACTTAAAAGAGTGGCAAAGACACTGGAGTTAAGAAACAAATTCTTACTGCGTTATTTGAAGATTTTTCAGAAACTCACTCCAACATTGAACAAATCTAGTAAATAATTTTGACTTGCTATATGAAAGTTTTAAATATAATTTGTGGTCTTCAAACTCATTCAAGTATGCACCCTTGTGCATGGTGTGACGTCAAATCCAAGTGCCTTGCCAAATCTGGATATTTGCGAATACCAAGCTCAATCAAATCTAGCCTTCAGTCTTTTCAGTAATCTAATGGGGTTGTTGCTCGTGCAAAGTTGTTTGATAATGTCATTCGAAACCCAATCATGGACCTGGTAATGTTCTGCTTTTGGAAATAACCCCATCTTTGGAATTGAATCTCCTATAAGGAGATGCAATTTCATATTTGAGATTATTTCCAAAATTATAGACAACTGTTGTTAATCTTCTTTTCAAGATACTTAAAACTGCTTGGAAAGAAGCTGCTAAGTGGCCAACTACTCTCCACATTTAACTGAGCCCGCATAATGGGAGCCAGCTCAAGGAAAATGAATGCAAGAAACTTCTTAAAAATGTGAATGTACCCCAGCAACTTGCTGATACAAAATCGGTTCCCAACATTCTTCACATAACTGAAGTATTCAAAAATTTCAATTTAGCTGTAAAAGCTTGCTTTGGATTTATCCTTCAGCCAGATTTTGCTGAAAATAATCGAACATTTCAAAAGGTGTTACTCAATGATAACTTTTTTTTTTTTTTTTTTTGCAATAAATAAGCATCTCATTGCAATATTTAAAATTCAAGTGTATAATAATAAAAATATATATTCACAATGATCGTTATTAAAAAACAAAAGAACGAGGGGACTCGTAGAAGTTCGTACGGTCTTGTAGTCGAGTGCCGCTAAGAAATGATTGTGTTAATATTTATAAGATATTTATAAGATAAAAAATAAGTATCGAAGTAAGAAACTTAAAATATTCCGTTATAAATTCAAGATGCGTTATATCTATTACATATGTATATTACACTTGTTAATGATGCATATATAATTTTTATAAACTCATATTTAAATAGAGGGTGAAAAGGAAGATTACTAAAAAATATCCGGAGTATATTGTTAAATCTTCGATTGTATAAATGAGTTCTTTAAGCTTTCGTTTAAAAGAAAAGTAGTCACTTTGATGAATAAAATGCTCAGTAAAATTTTTTAAAACTAATGGGCTGCTTTATAAAATTATGATTGCGTAACTATTTTTATCTTTTGAATACAAATTATGGAAAAAAATTGGCGATGAATTGGTTTTTACATTTACTGCAAGCATAACACCCAAAATTCACACCGTTTTCTACCACATCGTAGATTTCATCAGTCGCAAAAGATCCCTCTTGAAGCCCTATAGTAAACAAATTATCAAAACTGCTCATCAGGACTTTTATAAACATTGGTCAAGATAATCATTCAGAGTAAAAAGAAAGATTGTTATGCTGTATAACTGATCTGAACGATAAGCATCTTTAAAGAAATGCTACTTTAATTTGATTTATTAGATTAGGCAGCAGAAAATCATTGCTTACAGTTTATAATGAACATTTTAACCATTTTAATCATTAACTTTTATTTTTTTTTTTTTTTTTTTATCTTAGGTGCCCCAAGAAGTCCTTAAGGTCTTATCACAGAGCACCGCGGAGGAGCATTTAAAAGGAAGTTCACGCCGTCTTACCGATGATTTTAAGTGCTCTTAGATATTATGAATTTTAATATTGTAAAAATATTGAAGAGTATTTGACTAAAGGAGTATATTACGCTGTTTTGAATAATTTTCTTGAGGAGAAAATCAATAACCATGTCTTACAATTTAATCAGATGCTATTTGAAGGCAATTAATGTAAAAAGTAGGGTTTATATAGTTGATTTTTTACTTCATTTTGAAAGTCAATGTATTTAAAAAGGTTTCAAGGGCCAATAAAAATTCTTTCAGCAGAAACGTTTTTTTTTTGTTTGTTTTACCAATACAAACAAAAAAAACGTTTATACTTTAGAAAATTTTGAGATATTTACGCAATGAATAACCCAACTCAAACCACACTTCAAATAACAAATCAATATTTTTGTCTATAGAATGAGGACATGTAGCATTAAAACAGTTATAATAAAAATTGTTGATATTTTATAGTAGAACACACAATTAACTTTTATTTTGAAAATATTGATCGAATATTACAGTAATCGGTTGCGTTTTGAGGTTTAAGTAGCAAAAACTAACAAAATATAAACTAAAACTGCCATAAATCTTCAACCAGTTAATCAATCCAACTGAAATTTTATCCAGAGTTTGGTGTGGCCATATGCTACATTTGCACCAATTTTTATCAAGTTAAATATAGTGGTTCTACAGGTGTTTTTTTTTTTTTGCACTAAAAAGTCAAAATTTCACTTAATTTGAACATTCAAATTAAATAATTTTCGCGGACAAAATTAAAAGGCGTTCTTGTGTCTGCTAAGTTCACATAAAGCTAGCAGACACAAGAACGCCTTTTAATCTTAAAGTTCCAAAAACCTTGAGTAAAAGCAATTGCTTTTTTTCATTCGCCCGGTCTTATTTCTATGTTTAGTGATACAGACGCTTTAAGATATCTATAGACATCTTAAAGAGTCTGTATAGATAGTCTGTATAGATATCTGTGTTATAGATATTTTGCTATAGCAAAACACAGCTTAGACATTATGAATAAGATAAAAACTACTTGATAAAAACTACTTGAATATTTATCTAGCAACTGCAAAGATAGTCTTATTTCCCCATACTTTAAAAATTGCTCCACCACCACTAGCCCGTTGCTCTGATTAAAGTAAAGAAAATATTAATTTCAACGCTTTAATAGATTCTGTATAACACGACATTCTAGAGTTTTACTTAGAAACTGAGCTTTAAATATAGCATATAACAACAGCAGCACTACCAATAGCTTATGAATACAAAAATACTACACAAACATTTTAAAATTTACTTTGATAAATTAAAAATCTGTAACAAAACGTCACACTACAAGCTATGCTTATTATTTATACTTTTATAGAAGATGAGAATACCAGAAACTTACCTAATTAAGTGCATCTAATGTAAATAAACATGATTGAGTAAACCTTCTCTCATGATCGAATTGCCCCAGTTAACAACCCTAACTATCTGTGCCCCCTCTAAACTCAAGTCTTAGATAAAAAAATTTATTTATATTTGATGATTTAATAAATAGGTAATTATGAATATTTTATTTTAAACAAACTAAGGCATCAAAACATGATAAAGTACAACATGCAAAAAACGGTATTTTCAAACAATATCTATAAAAAATATTGCCTGATATAGTTTCATATAAAAATATTTGGACTTTTAGTTAAACGTTTATCTTTTTATGACATTATTGTTGAACATTGTTTTCTAAAAAATAAAGTATACATAAACTGTGTGTACATATTGCATTATCTAGTTTTTTGGGAATTTTTGACGTTCTAATGATTGCACAGTATGAAGTAGAGGACCGCAGACAAGTATGAAGTAGAGGACCATTGACGGTCGTTAATACTATTGCTAAAAAAATATTTTAAAATAAATAATGTGAGTACTGTTACTAATAAAATATTTGAAAATTTCAAACTTTTTAAATATTTTCCTTTCGAATGTTTCCTTTTTTCATAAAAACGTTTTAGCTTGTTTTGTAACAATCAGAACCCTAACAGCAAAATTTTTTCTATTTAATGATTATTGCAAAACTTGCCAATTTTTTATGATTTTTGCAAAACTTGCACTTTCTGAAAGTATTTATTTAAAAAAAAAAATTTGTTCTGTAATTAGTACCAGTGTTATTTAATGAACTTAATACTTATTTGAAAATCGTTAAATTGAATTCAAGTTTTTTTTAATGAATCAATTTTTAAAACTAGATTTTAACTGATATAAGTTTTACAACAAAACACATTTTATTTTAATAGCGTATTAAATTGTTGTTGTAAAAAACTGCATAAAGCAGCAATAAAACAATACTCCGATGTTTTGTCAATATAATTGTGATATTTTGTGTTAAAATAAAACAACTTTTAACATTTTTTAATACGTTTTAAGTTTTTAACATTTAAAACATAAACTTGTTTCAAAATAAAACCTGTTTTAATGTCAGTATGAACTGAATTATATTTTATATTTTGTCAGCATTTGATAACTTTATAAGGAAACATTTTTTAAATTACCAGAATATTTTATAAGGATAATAAAAAATTTTCTTATATTTTCTTATAGATTTAGTTAGTAATTGCTTTAAAAATTAAGGTGGTACAATACCAAAAAAACAAGGAAACTATAAATTTTTTTGAGTTTTTCAATTTTGTATAAAATATGTGTCAAATTAATCAAATTAATCAAATTAATCAAATTAATACGTTTAGCCAAAGTTTCAGAGCTAAATAATTTATCTTTCTTAACATATGAGCATTTTATTAGAACACTCTGTACCTTTTTTTCCTCAGCAATGGAGAGACTAAATATTTAACATGGTTGTTAAGGTATTTTCTCCCTAAAAAGAAGCTGAATTTTACTGCAGTCTTCAAGATTTGTAAGCTTGATGTCACTTCTATGTTTTCCGAACTTAAATTCAATTAAAAGTCATTGTTCTTAACCACTAAACACGTTTTGTAACAGTTAACAGATTTAAATGATTTGGAGTGTTATTGTTTGTTTACCCTTTGGATTTATATTATATATATATATATATATATATATATATATATATATATATATATATATATATATATATATATATATATATATAAAAATTAAATAAAAGAAATGCCAAATAAACAAAATAGTACTAGAAGAAAGAGCAGAAAATGGAATGGGTTCAAACCATCTGAATTTCTCAAATCAAAACCTGCTGATCATGAGATTTCTTGTGCTAGCTCAAGAAAGTTAGATGTACCGTTCAGCTCGGATAAATGTGAATCTGAAGACTATTTTATACTTATTAACTTTTTATTACTAAAGGAATTAATTGCACACACTGTTTGCCGCAATTGCTTTATTGGAAATTTATTAATCAAAGATAACGTTGATTATCGTATGGTCATTTACTTGAGATGAAGTGTACAAAGGGTAATTTTTCTAAAAAATTTAGAACACAAAAGTCAAAGAATTCTTTTAACACAAATGAGTTTCCTATTAATACTGTAAAAAATGAACTTTCATCTCTAGGATCACCATATGAGATGTGAGCTGTCATCGGATTGCAAGAAATAGGTGCTGGTCATGAGTCGATGAAAACTTTTTCCTTCCGTATGAATCTTTATTGTTTGCCGCCTAATGGCTTTAATAAGTTAAATAAAACTGCAATGTTAGTATACAAAATTGCTGCTGAGGAAAGTATGCAGAAAGCTGCTGAGGAAACCAAATCAATAAACGACTCTCTTGAAATGAAAGAAGTTAGAATTTCTATTGATGGTTCATGGCAAAAGCGAGGTCATAATTCGTTGAATGGTGTTGTAACTGCTGTTTATAGTGATAAATATATTGATGTGGAGATATTTACCAAACATTGCAATGGATTTAAAATGTGGAGATCTAAAAGAGGAACTCCAGAGTATCAGTGTTGGTTGGTTGATAACCAGTGTGAATTAAATTATGAGGGTTCATCGGGTTGTGTGGAATCTGTAGGAGCTGTGGCTATGTTTAACAGATCTTTTTCATAAAAAAAAGTTGATATATAAAAAATATCTAGAGGATAGGGATACATCTTCTTTTAGTGATGTAATAGTAGCAGATCATTACAAAGAGTATGGTATTATGTCTGTAAAACTGGAATGTGTTAGATATGTTCAAAAACGGTACTAAAAAACCAATATAAGGCAGAGGTAAAATCACTGAAAACTGCATCAATTCAATGCAAAACTTCTATGGTCTTGCAATCAGATCTAATGTTGGAAACTTATATTCAGTGAAGCAAGCGGTTTATGCTATTCTTTTCCACTTCACTAATTTTCCTGATTCCTACACACGCCACCAGTTTTGTTCTCGTGGAAAATATAGATGGTGTAAATACTGGGCTCTAAATCAAAGGAATTACAGGCCCAAATCTACCATACCTCTGTAGATAAAAGATTTAATTCTACCAATAATTATAAATTTACGATCAGATGAATTGCCATCAAAATGTCTACATGGAAATACGCAAAATGCTAACGAGGCACTTAAAGGACTTATTTGGGCTCGTGTACCAAAAAGAGTGTTTGTTTCTAAATCAACACTGGAAACGGGAATATATTCAGCTATTTTAGCATATAATATGGTGCAAATGGAGTTTTTAGAGATTTTGATTTACATGGTTCATGGCTGTTTCACTCAATATAAAAACGAGCCTGACGTCACGAGTTTATCAAAAAAAAAGAAGCATTGCCGCATAAAAAGTTTAAAAGTTCACTAACTTTAAAATAGTATTTTTTTTCTATAAACGCTTTCATCTTTAAATAACAAAAGTATGAAAGATCTATTTTTCCTTGTTTAATAAATAGTTACATTAAACGGAATAAAAATATGTAATGTTAAAAAATTGCCAATGATTGTGATCACTTTTCTGTTTTTTGCGATATTTACGAAAAACCTGGCTTGGGACAACTAAAATGGTCTGACATAGCTACATACTTGATGATTGAAATTTGGAACACTAATTAATGAATATCTGTTCTATCTGATTTTTGATGCCCCTTGGTTATTTTTTTGAAGAAAAGTTTGTTTTTAATCGTGGCCTTCTAGAAATACAGGCCTTGACGTCGCGATAAAATATCTTTTGACTGGAGACCGATTCTCTATGGATAGATATACATGGAATGAAATATTTTTGTTTTGCGATGGTTATAATCAAATGCGATTGGTCTAAACACAAATTTTTAGCGACTGTGTAGCGTTATTTAATCTGCAACGAATAAATGGCAGTTTAAGGTTAATCTTTTTGTAAAGTGCAACATATTTATCTAACAAATGTTATAAATTATGCCTCGAAAATGTTGTGTTCCATGCTGTAATAGTGGTTATGCGTCATCAACTAAAAAGGTGTCCGCTTATCGATTTCCTTGTGATGAATACGAAAAAGAAAAGTGGATAAAAGCTATCCCAAGAAAAAATCTGATTGTAAATAAATACACAGTAGTGTGCCGACTTCATTGGCCTGTAGATTGCAAATCTTATATATTTTATCGTGGAAAAAAACGTCTTACAGAACCACCAACTGTCTTTTCCAACATACCAGCTAGCTGTCTTAGTTTATTTTTTTCTAAACCCAGAACAACAAAATTGTCATCGCCCAGTATAAGAAATACAACATCAGATGAACTAGATAGCTTTAGAGAACATAATTTTTTTCGATTTGATAGCATAAAAGAGAGACTCTTGTATAATAATGATCTTATTGTATACAACATAAATGATAATAATGATAATGTTTACATTCAGTCAAAAGAATTTGTATGTGGTATTCCAAAGTTTTTAGTTATCATTATTAGGGATTTACCATTAACTTCATTTCATCTTGGGTCATCTTGCAGTATTCCCCTTTTAATGTCAACATCATCATGTTGTAAGTATTGGTCAGTTTTTGATGAAATCATACGTTACTTAAAAAATAAAGATGTTTGCCATAAAAAAAATGTATTACTCGAACATATGGACTGTATGTCTCAAAAGAAAGTTGGTGAATTTACTCTCCTGATGTAATTACTCAAGCATTTGAATATTTTGCTATATCTAGGTCTCTGTACAGCCAAATTTCTAATGATTAAAATTACCCAGTATTAGAACTTTGACAAGAATCACTTCAAAAGTCGGATCACAAGATAGTCTGGTGGTGTATTATTTGGAAATTCTGCTGATCAACCCGGTGTTCTTGCCAAAACAATGTTGGCTATAATGGTAAAATATTTATTTGGTGGACCAGAGTTTTAGGTAAAAATGATTCTAATTAGTTACTTAGATTCTGATTTTCTTTTTAAACAATGCAAACCAGTTATTGAAACAATTAACAATCAACCCAATGCAAAACTGTTGTCAATTATTACTGATGGAATAAAGTAAATCAAAAGTTGTTTAAAATGATGAATAAAATTGAAAAAAAACCTTGGTGCGGAGATAATGAAAACACATTTTTGTTGTTTGATTATGTTCATGTCATGAAGTGTGTTCGTAATAACTGGTTAACTGAAAAAAGCGGAAAATTAGTTTTTGAGTTTAAAGGTAACAAACATGTAGCAAAATGGAGTGATTTAGTAAATCTTTATGAGTTGGAATCAAAACTTTATTTACAGTTAGAAATAGTTTTGATAATTGTACCAATGGTCATTCCTGTAAAAACTGTTTTAGAAGTTTAAACGAGCAGGAGTGCGAAATTTTTGATAACTTACCAGAACTCGAGGATAAAGTTTAAGCAGAATCATTACTTTCAATTATATATATTGCTGGTTATGTTCAAAAAAAAATGGCTATGATTATACTGATACACAATTTTGTTATAAAAAATGTGGTGCCTACATTGATAACTTGAATAAAGGAGGTCTTCCCTTTGACAATATTGTTCAATGGTGCATATTGTTTGGTTTTATTTGAGCAGTTATCAGATGAATTTTGTCGAACATTTTTGATGAAGCAATTCTTATCTGTATCAAACAAGATTTTAAAAGTGTCATGAAAATGAGTTTTTATTTAAATGTTATTATATTATATAAGAAGTATATTATAGTTTATTAACTTTATTGTAGTTTTACTTTTAAGACAGCTCTTAGATATTGTTATTATTATAGTTTTTTGCTCTCCTTGTTCGCATCCACTTTACTTATTAGCGCTTCGCTCGGCCTCCAGTCAATAAAAATTTCGGTGCGATGTCAAGGCCTGTATTTCTAGAAGCCCATGTTTTTAATGCATTTCTATTTTCAATTTAATCACTATTAAATCAAAATCGTAATTTTTTTGCAAAGGGCACCAAATTATCGATTTTGCAATCCCTTATACATATGAAAATCAAAAAAGTATTTTCTGTATCTCCAGCTATGTCAAACCATGTCTTCAAACTTGACTGGTTTGCAACATTTTTTCTATTTTTATGCGTAAATTTTTGTTTACATTTGAAAACAATCACGTGACCTTTAATAAAAAAATAGCGATTTGCTTTACTGACATAAATTTTGCCTGTTTCAGTTAAAGATTAGGTTCAAATAAATTTCTTTTTAAGTTAAAGTGGTCTTACAATGTGCATATTTAATATTAAATATCTAAAATATATTTTTTCAGTTTTTTTTTTATAAAAATGATAACAAATTACTAAAATTTAGCTAAGCTTATTATTTGGCGCGTTTTATCTAAAATCGAAGAAAATTTTTAATTATTCATTTAATGTCATATGGTAAAATATTTTTTGTTTATATTCTTTCTACAGAACAAAATTATTTTTAATATTTTAAAAGTTTAAAAAGTTTTACTATTTAGTGATTATTACCTATTAAGTAATTATTTAAAAAAAAAACAAGAAGCCGTAAAGCTCACTTTGAAAAGCCGTGGGGAAGGTATCAAATATTTCAGAGACTTCTAAAAATAAAAAACGGATTAGTCAAATGAGTGCAAGCCATCAGAAAAGGGAAAAAAAAAAAAAAAAACAAACTCTTAGAACCATAAAAACAGGTCACCTAGATGAGAAGAAAGCAAAAGAATGTAATGACAGTTATGCTTCAGGAGGATTTTAAATTAATATTATAAATAATATATCAAGAATTTTTCAAAGCTGTATATCTCAGTTCGCGTTTTTTTGCTTAAACTTCAAAACAGAAGTTTCTTGAGTTAGCCATGTTCATTTGATCTGAAATTTTGAGTACTTGCTCGAAATACCTATAAAATTCATTTAACAGATGGATTTTTTTTTATGATCAGTAATTTTTTCTATCAGTTAAATGGAATAAAATAGTGTTTAGAGTAAGTGTACAAAATCTCAGGTCATATGATGATGGCTAGCCTTAGATATTCTGTTTTAAAACTTAGTCTAAAAACGCATTTTTTAATAGTTTTTCGGCCATTATGGTTCTAATGCTGATTTAAAAAAAATTTTTTTTTGCTTTTTTTTAATTAAATCTTTTGAGTAAACTATATTTAAAAGCATTTTTATTTTGGAGGTTTATTTCATTTATGTATTTATTTGGTGTTGTACCACCTTAAAACTTTTTCAGGGAAAAGACCATTTTTAGATTATTTTTTTTTTAAAGAAAAATGTTTTTTGATTTTTTTTTTTAATTATTTTATTTTTCTGCTGTTTTTGCGCAATATTTCTATATTTGCTTCTTTCAAACAATATATCTTACGAGAAAATATATCTTACGAGAAAATGCAATTAATTATTATTGCATTTTTTTGTTTAAATTGATAATAAAAAACTATTTGAATAAGTATATGTCTTTAAAAAAATAAGTATGTATCTTTAAAAGTCGCATTAGCGATTTTAAAATCAAGGCACTAAATATACCGGAAATAAATAAAAATTCTTAACTTTAAAACCCAATATTTGTGTTTACACACAATTTTAGGCGTTATTTTTTATCCGTTGAAAAAATAAGAAACTTTTTCTGACTTATTATAAAATTCAAGAATAATAAAAACAGTGTTTTTAATATAAGTTGTATTTATAATTAAATTTCGTCATTTTTTTAAATTATTGCTAATTTTTTATAAAGGTTAAGTCTGTCTATGATGTTATCCATGAAGCTTACATTTATTATTAATAACTAAAAGTTTGGCATAATTAAATAAGTATGGCATAATTAAATTAGTAGCTTTAAAACCAAACTGTTAAATAAGTATAAATAATAAAGCCTAAATGAGGTATTAATAACATGTACATATTTATGTTGTTTATATAACATATGCATGTTTATATCGGTATCATTAACATATATATGCACATGTATCATTAACATGAACATTAGCATACAATAGCTTTATGAAAATTTACAATTGTATCGCAAACTTGGTTAATAGCTTCAAAAAACGGAAAATTAAATTATATATTGCATCGCATTGAAAAATCATAAACTTGACTTTTGAATATAATTTTCTCAATCAACTGATATTTTTTGAACTTTTTATTATTTTACCAAAGTTCTGTAATTTAAAAACCTCGTTGTATGTTAATCGTTTTTTTTTTTTGATCCAGAAGATACTGTATCGTTTTTGCGCTTTAGTAAATGAAGGCAAGTAATTTCATTTTTTCTTTTTTTTAACTTATATTTGATATAATATTTTTAGCAAGTTCATTGTTTAACCAAAGGTAGATTAAAGTTTTTCAGTTCAGTGCAAAATGCAACAATATTTTACGTTTATTATTTTCTAGAAGATCATTTTTGCGTCGCAGCTGCATTAGTTATTTCACAAACTGTAGCTTAGTCAATTTATCTGCAGTTTTGTTAAACTCGCATTTTTACAGCTTTACAATGCGTTTTTATCAAGCTTGGGTTTTTTTCAAAAAAAAAAATCTCTTGATGACAACTGACAACTGACAGTTAACAAAGTTATAGATGCTGAAGAAAAAAAAAGCACAAATAAAAGTTTAAATTTGACTCGTTTAGATTTCTGCAAATTTAAAAATTTATATTTTATACTATTACTACAATAAGAACAACAACAGCAACAACAAAACAAGCAAACAATTTTTGAAAAAGTTATAACAAAACTATTTTAAAGTTTTGTTCAATATTATTTTCAATATTTAATCATCTAGTTTCACTTTCGGAATTAAAACCTGTATAGACATGTTTATTTCCCGTGCGTAATAACTGCTCGGGAAATAAACGTGGTTTTGGTTTACTTCTGTTTCGTGACAATCACGTGCCTATACAGGTTTTAATTCAGAAAGTGAAACTAGATGCGCTGGCTAGGAATACTTGATATTAAATATTGAAAATAATATTGAACAAAATTTTAAAATGCCCGAGTTTACTCGAGTTTAACATGTGCTTTTTGAAGTTTTAAAGTCAAATTTAAAAGTCGCGTGCTTTTATCACTTGTTTCACATTTTTACGGAAATTTAGTATAATTTAAAATGTACATATAATATAAATACTACATTTCCGTAACGGTGAAACCAATAATATTTTAACTGGTGTTTTCGGCAAATAGTAATAGTTAATTTTACGGTATGGAAACCATTCTTGGCATGTGTTATTCTTTTTGTTATAGGTTTTAAACATGCAACTAGGGATGTACCGAAATTCCGGCCGGAATGTGTGACTTTTAGGTCATTCTGGTTCCGGCTGGAATGACAATATTTTAGGCCGGAATGCCTGAATTTATTTTTACCTTTTTTTAAAGACATATGACACAGACTGAAAATTAAATCAAAAAAACATTGTTCTACTGGGCAATGAAGAACCACTGCTAAATCTTGGCAAAAAAATGCAAATTTCTCAACAAACACAGTGTATTTTTTTTTTTCAGTAATCAATTATGTAAAGATTTCTAGAAGTTTAGGAATATTGTGGTGCAAAAAGTGTTGCTATCCAGATTTGGGAAACAAACTAGCTCTTTTTTCATCAAAAATATTACCTGCTTCTGAGACTCATTTTTAATTGGCACTTAAATTTTAAATCAATAAAAAGTATAGGATGCCTCATAAAATAAATATTTTAATGTTAACCTTAATGGAAAAATAGAAAACAAAGAAATAATTTTTAATATAAATAATATGCAGGTTAAAACTTTCAATAAATAAAATTTATTGAAACAAATAAAAACAACATATTAGATTTAAAAGAAACAAGAATCAAATTAATGAAATAGGTTATAAATATATATTATAGGTTATTAATTTATACTATGTAGCGACGATGCGTAACTTTTTTCTGAGTTAAATAAAAAAAAATTGTCTCTCTCTTTTTTTAAACTACGAATAAAACTGAATTTTTATTATTAGTTGTAGTAGTATAGTTTTAGTCGTATACATATATACATATATACCAACAGCAAACAGGAAATACACCACACTATAAACATCCTATTTTATAAACATATGTTCCAATTTTTTTCTCCAACCAGGAATCTTGTTTACTTTTTAATGAATTCACAGTGAAGTAGAAAGTTACTTGCTCTAGTAAAAGTGATGGCTAACTCTTTAGTAGATTTTCTTAGACTTTGATTTATATCTTAGTTATTTTGCAAAAAGTAACTGTAAATAGGATTGGTTTAACCGTAATGGATAACACAGCATTGTGAAAAGTTTAACTTAAGTTATCAAGAATTTGATCACTCGTACACGAGGCGTCAACAATCCCGTAGATCAATGAATTTAGAAAAGGTTTATTGACATTATTGATGTTATCGGAAGCTGAGCATGATTGTTTTGGAAGAGAACAATAATGTTTGGTTCCAGGACAAAACCTTGAGGAACATTAAAAATATCAACTCAATCGGAATTGGTATTGCTAAATACAACGCGTTGTTTTCTGACTACTTAAAAAAGCTTAATCCATTTATTCCAAATGACATTAATTTTAGAATAGGACAGTTGTAAAGTGCAGAATAAAAAAATGCAAAATAAAAGGCTTGAGCAAAATCTAATTTATATCAATAGACTGGTGCAATGCCAGAGAAGATGAGATGACATCAAAAGTCTCTATTAGACTGGCAACGCATTGTTTATGGTTAAGAAGCCATGCTGGTTTTTTAGAGATTATTATCGTTAGCGCATTTTAAATTACGTTTTTATTTTGAAGTTTTTTTAAGATTTTGTACGCAACAGAAGTTAGCGAATTAGATCAATAGTTTCAGCATACAGTTCATTTCCTTTTTTATAGATCGAACCAATATTGGCTATTTCCATTGAGAGGTTACTATTCCAGAGTTAATGGATTCATAGAGCATTTTTGTACGCGTTATTGCGAATCTTTTAGCACATATCTTAAGTATTAACGGATTTACATCCTTTGATATTCAAAATACGTGCTAAAACTATCGTAATTACGCTTACAAAAATGTTCTATTTCAAAAGGATTTATGTGGGTCTAATTTAATTTAAGTCTTTATTTTGTAGCTGTTTGTTTATGTGATTGTGTATGTTTGTTAATATAATTGTGTATGAGCTTTGGATTGTTCTGGGATTTTGATACTATTTCTTTCTCACGCACAGCGGGAAAAAATGGTGTTTTTTGTACCAAAATTATATTTTTTAATTTTTTCATTACAATTGCTATATTTAAGATTTAATAAACAGCAGCCGTGGCGCAGTGGTAGCGCACTTGCCTAAGAAACAAAGGATTCGTGGTTCAAACCCCGCCTCTGGGCAAGACTTGCGACATTGGTTAGGAAGGAGGCGTGAACTCCAATTAAATACTCATCCGCGGTGCTCTGTGATAAGAGCGTAAGGACTTCTTGGGGCACCTAAATAAATAAATAAATATATATATATATATATATATATATATATATATATATATATATATATATATATATATATATATATATATATATATATATACACACACAATAAAAAAAATTAAAAGCCAGCATTTCCAAATGTTAGGAATAATATTTATTGAAGGAATAAATTTCTTTAAAAGTCTAATCAAGACAAAAATCCCAACACTACAATTTATTGTATTGGGCACCATACTTAATAAACTCTGTTTTTTGTTGTTGTTGTTGTTTAAAATAAATTATTTCATTTTTAATTAAAACTGCGTTACAATAATTAAACAAATTTTAGCTTGAATTTACAAGAAGTTTTTTAAACATTTTTTCGGATTACAAATATACGGTTATTATTTATATCACTGAGCATGGTAACCGTTGCTCTTTTTTAAAAGTTTTACGCTGAAACGTAAATATGAAAGCAATTATAGTTGCAATTTTCCTCGTGAAAAAAAAAGCTATTTGGAAGACAGAAAAATGTTCCGCCTCTATTGATACACAAAACATACATTAATCTAAAATAAAACATTTAATCTAAATAGACAGCATTTTAAATATTATAATTTGTTACAAAAAAGATATTCTATTTTTTAAATTTAAGTCAAATCCAAAAATTTTCTAACAATATCATTAAACTGCATTTAACTACGATAGCTCTTAACTCATCACAATGATGGAAATTTTTTAGACTCAATAAACTTTTCAGTGTAAAACTTTTACACGTTGCTTTGGATGTTTGTTCTGGTGTAACACCAAGCGGAATCTTCTGCCTATCAAAATACTCCCTTAGATGGAAGTTGATTATGTGAAACTTCTATCAAGGTGAAATCTTCTTTGGAAAGAAATCATTAGCATATAGCTTTAAATGAAGCATGAACTTATCTTTTTTATTATCAAGTTTCATTTAAAACAACATTCAGAAACTTAATTAAATAAAAGCTAATCAGTACTTACTTTCTGAAAATAATAGTACTGGGATAATAATAGTACTGGGATAATAAAAGTACTGAGATAATAATAGTACTGAGGTACTTGTGTCTCCTAAACTTATTTCGACTAGTGGGCTCGCCAACTTTTTTAAAACTCATTAGTGTTTCAATACATTCCAGATATTAAATTTGAGAATGGAGTCTCGTTTCCTCCAAAGAACTTAAAATACTGGCACAGTTTGGTTCATCAAACTTACCACCATTATAACTAAACCTGATAACTGTTTTCTTTTCAAGAAAGATCTTCAGGTTTTTTATCCGTGAAGAGAATAAGAAGATTTAGAGATTGTTGTTCTTCCTCAATATCAATGCGTCATCAATACGTACAACAGAATTCAACCCAATTTTCTAAAGGAATATACTTTAGTTGCAGCATAGATCGGTGAGTACGATGAATAATATATATTTAAAAAGTTAAAAAGTAATACCGTACAATTTGAAAGATCATAACTTATATTCAAGTTCATGATGGCTTCACTCATTATACGCCTTGAAGGTGATCGGTCAGTGATCGGCGATTGGTCTCTCTGCATTTTAAAAAAATGAGTGGTTTATACTCTTGCGAGTTTTATATTTGTACTGTCATAAGCAACATATTTTTACCATACAATAAAAAACTCTGTCATCAGCATTTGAATTCTTTGAAGTAATTATAATTAAAAAATAATTTGGAATGAAGATTTTGAACAGTTTTTTTTGTTGTTGTTACAAGAGTAATGAATACCAGAATCAACAACTTGAAAGCTCAAAATGACTATTTTTTTTTTGATGGAATTTTTCTAACTTTTTCTAGCAAAATACTTTATACAACATGCAGCACAATAGCCATTGTTTCGCTTCATTCTTCCAAAATCTTGATGACAACCATTTAACGAGAGTTTATGTTTAAACTAAATCCAGGATCAAAAAGTCTTTGATCAGTTGAATCAATGAATAAATCTTCGAAGACACATTTGTCTCTATTTACACGACAAAAACAGATCCATTTCCTCTTTTCTGAATAAGATCTTGCTTTTTGCAAGTTTATTTTTTAAAAATAAAGAATTTGTTTAGTACTTTCTACATTATATTTTTTTAACTTTTTAAACTAGTATTCTAAAAAATTGTCTTATTAAAAAAAAATTATCAGGCAACTGACGTAGTTTATTGAGATTTGTCAGAATTGTGACGTACTTTATATCTAAATTGAAAAAAACTTTGGCATGAAACCGAAAACACATATTTTGCAAATTGGAAAAAGTTACTCTCAAAAAACACCCCAAGTATCACCCTGGTTTAGGAAAATTAGTTTTTCTAATTTTTTTTATCATAAATACGATTAAAATATATAATCAAATTTTATATTTCATCAAATACATTTTTTGCTCTTAAAATTACAGCCATTAAAAGTTTAGAGCCCTATCTTTTTTTGAAAGTTTAGATTTCTAGAAAAAGAATTAAATAATAAAAAACGGCTTTCTATCTTATGTCAACCTACTTGAAAGAGAAGCCTTAAAAAGCCTGAACTAAAAATAACTTCAACTGAAAACATCTAAAAAAAAGCAATGTGGTAGATATTTTTTATAAACTATTAATTATTTATTTTAAAATATAAAATAAGACTTGAGAAAAGCAAAAGAATTGATTTGTAGTTAATGTTCTTTTTTATTTTATTTAGAAAATGGGTTATGTATTTTGTTCCGTCACAATTTTTATGTTCTTGCTTATTTCTTTAATAATGAGCGTGATTTCAATTCTAAGTAATCAGTGGTGGGTTGGAAAATTTAAAGCTGATGTTCCTCTCTCAAAATATGGTTGCTGCATGAACATTGAGTTTTCAGTAACGTACACTTTTACGGAATCGTGTTGGTTGATGACCATTACGAACGCGGCAAAGTTTAATATTACCGCTTATTCTGTGGTTAAAAAATGCGAAGGAGAACAAACTCCATTAGAAAAAATAATAAAAAAGGGAAATTTGGATGGTAAGTAAACAACATTTTCTGAAAAATAAATAAAATATTGATTTTAAAGATTTATTTTTTTGTCTTTGTGTTTTTGCGCAAAGTTGCTACTAAACTTTGATAAAAATCTGATCCCACACATAAATACACACACGCACACACACATACACACACACACACACACACACACACACACACACACACACACACACACACACACACACACACACACACACACACACACACACGCACACGCACATAGACAGACACGCGCACACACATATGTATTACACCATTTATAATTACATTATTTTAATAAATATTATTTATAGCTTTTATGTACACATATATTTGTATATTTGTTTCTTTGGTATTCAACGTAATGGCTTTAACCTTCTCATTTTTAAAATATCCATTTGCTTGCAAAACAAGTCAACCTGGTTTTCACATTTCTACAATAGTGGCATCACTGTTCTCAGGTAACTATATCTCGTTAGTACGTGAATCACTGTACCTTTTTTGGTATTTAAAGGCTGTCCATTAATTACGTCAACAATTTTTTGGCAATTTTTACCTCCTCTTTCCCCCTGTCAACAACTTTTTAAACTTCCAAGTATCTCGTGTGTATTTATTTAGTTATGTATTTATCGAGTCTTTTTAAAGCACAATACGGTTTTTAAAAACTAGGAACATAAAAAGCTTTATTAAAAACTGAGGGTTGAGCGAGTGTGTAACACAGGACTGCAAACGCTGCTTAATTTTCCGCTTTTAAAGTAATTAAATTTATTTAAAAACGTGACATTGTTGATGGCAACTTGCCTTGATCTCCCTCCTCCCCCCCCCCTCCCTTCCTTGTCAACAGTTATCAAAAAAAATCTGTCCCGCCTTCCTCCCCATTTTATTGACGTAATTAATGGACAGCCCCTTAAGCAGGCCTGCCGAGAAGGAGGGGAGGGCAAAAGGGAAAGTTTATCCCGAGCTTAGCAGATATTCAAGGGGCGCCAAATGAAAAGAAGATACCAAAAAAAATTAAAAAAAAATAATTCTTCATCTATAATATAGGGAAATTTTTATAAATAAGGGCGCCAATCAGGGTTGCTGTCCCAGGCGGCGTGACGGCTCTCGATGGCCCTGCTCATAAGACAGTTAAGCTTTTGCGATTTCTATAGCTTCAAATAATAATGATAAAAGTTACATCTAAGTTATGTTAATTAGGAAAGAGGCGTGAACTACTTATTCAATGCTCATCCGCGGTGCCCGCGGTGCCCTGTAATAAGACCGTAAGGACTTCTTGGGCACCTAAATAAAAAATAAATAAAAAAAACTTTTTCTCTTTTTAATAAATATTATAATGTTGTTTAATTTAATCCTAAAAAAATAAAATTTTATTCAAAGCATTAATATGTTCCTGATATTTAAAGAATTTAAACATGTATCAGAATACAATTTTTTCAATGAAATTTTTTTGCTAATTACTTTTCAACTAAAACAATACTGAAACATATTTAAAATTTGTTTTCTGGTAATTACTAATTAGAACAGAAGAAAATTGTGCAAACCTTAAATTTTTTAAACATTTATTAATAGTTTTAATAATTTATGAAAGCAATTATAGTTGTTATCTAAATATCTTGATATGATAAAATCTTGATATGCCTAAGTTTTTCTAAGTATCTAAATATCTAAACCTAAATATCAAAGCCTTTTTTTTTCATAAATTTTTTTTACAAAATTAAGATCAATTGTTATATGTATTATTGACTTTAAGGAAATGTTTTGTTTTTTTTACCGTAAATTATAGTTATAATGGCAATTATACATTTAAATATGAAGTAAAGAAGTAGGTATATGATATGAATGAATATTAACTTTTTACTACGGGTGAAAACTAACACGACAGATTTCTTTTTGTACTAACCAATTTTTTTATATTTTGCCTATAGCTTTTAACTTTTCAAAAAAAAATTCGATAGATTTTGTTACGTAACATTAACCATCGAACAGCTTTAGATTTGTTTTTACCTTACCTACAAAGCTACAATGTGTAGCTTCTAGCATACAGTAATAAGACCATTAGAAAAGAAGCTACAATACTAACTAGCTTTAGATTTGGCGTTATGCTTTAGTTAGCTACTAAGGTATGCTAAAAAGCTAAAAAGTTATCATATGTAGACACAACATGTCGTAATAAAATGGCAATAATTAAGTAAAAAAGATCGCAATATTTATTCTTTCTAATATATATAAGACGTAAAAGACAAAATTAAACAAAAAGAGAAAAAAATTGCCAAAAAATGCTATAAAAGAATTAAATAATATCTAGTCGTTAGCTCATTTTCCACAGGAACGATATCAAATAGATATTTATATAGACGGTCTTAATACTTGCATAAACGCGGGTCAGGACCAAAAAAATTTCTAAAAAATAATTGCAACTTACAATATTCAAAAACATAATTGCAAGAATTTCAAATTTGTAAAGTTCGAATATGATTGCACTTAAACAAAAAAGAAATTTTCAGGAACTTACAATATGAAAATAGTAAAATCTCACCTAAAGAAAGTTAAATTTAGAAATGTTGAGCCATACATGATTCTAAAAATTTAAAAAGTTAATTAACGGGATTAAGTGCTTAATACCGCGAATTCGGGATTATTAAAACTGCGAGATCATGGGATTTTGGGATCCCAGGATCCCCAGTCCTGCTTTACATACTTATTTTATAAACTGATTATTGAAAAATCGCCCAAGTTCGGTCGCCTTGTAACTTCGGTCATTTAAGAATAAATAACAAAAGTGCATGCGTTTTTCAAATTTTAAAAACTTTATTTTTTGACACTTCTCTTATAAAAATAGTAATAAAATGATAATGTTTATTTGAAATCTGCTGAAATAATTCCTTCGCAAAACTAGAGTTTTAAAATTATGCATACTATTGAAATCAATTATAAGTCAAGTATCGAATAAAACGATCAAATTTAGCACTAGTATTATTAAGAGTCACCAAGTAAGCATATTTGACAAAAATAATTTTTGATTTTCAAATACTCTTTTTCTTCAAAATCAGTGAAATTACAAAATACTATAACTAAAAAGGATTATGCGTTGCGCATCGCTAAACTGTAAAAACAACAGTCAGCAGGAATGTGGTGACTGTTGTTTACTAAGTTGAAATTTAGTTTTAACTGAATTTTCAATAATAATTTAATTAAATAATTAAAAAAAAAAATCTTAATAGAGAGACCTACATATTATTGATTTTAGTTATTTAATATTGAATTAAAATGATTTAAAGAATAGATGTTTTAAAACATTCATACAGGCCGTCCCATAATTTTTTGTTTTGTTAATTAGGATATTTTCAAATTAGTATTTTTTTATATAATTAGGGACACAGAATTCTTAAGTACTCATGGTACTAATAAATACCGCAAATCAAAAGACTTTTTAAAACTTCCTTGAGTATATAAATTTTTTTATTGCATTTTTTTTCTAGCATTTACAAGCATGATTGCAGTTTTTGTTTTTACTAAAAATGTCTATTACAAAGCACCCTTCATGCAAGCCATAAAGTTTGACGCTCCAGTAATCGCAAAAGATCTTCCAGAGTCAATTAGTAAACTTGTCTTGAAGATATTTAGCAAAGTAAAAACGTCTGATTTATCGAAAAAATTTTCTAAAGGACATTCTTATACAATTTTATGCGTTGGAACTTGCTTTTTATTCGTCGCTTTATTACTTTGTGGAATAGAGTTCTGTTTGATACGTAAAGTGTGTTCCAACCGTTTTAGTAAACCTATGTTAATCAAAGCAAAGAGGATATGCAAAAAGAATAACTTATTGATTACGCATTCAGTTTAATTCGCTGAAACAGTCAAAATTTAATCACAATTAAATTTTGTTAACAAAAACATCTCATGAGCCAAGAAAATTGGTTTTTGTTGACAAATCCGCAATTTAAGTGACATAGACAGTGCAAAGAAAACCTATGAACTTGAAAAATGTGTTAAAGTGTTATAAAAAACCAAGTTTTTCTCTTCAGAAAAGTTTATTTTTTGATGTTGCCAGATTAAATTAAATGAAGCTTAGAGTAGAGACCGTTCTGTTAATATAGTGACGAAAAAAAAGTCCTATCAATTAAATACTGCTTTTTTAAATTTTAAGTTATTTTGTAAACTTATTTATTTTGTAATTCTATGTGTATTTATTTGATTATTTATTATAGTTTTAAACAGTAACTGATTATTTTATTTATTTTAATTCTCGTTATTTTTTGTGGCCATTGCTTTATTTTTTGTTTTGTTGTGTGTTGTTTTTGACATAAGTGATCCGGAACGACAAAATATGGCGATATTTCGTTGTGAACAACTTAATCTATATGGATTAAATTGCTAGAAAAATCAAATTATTCATAGGTTCAGCACTTTCTAAGCATTCTAAAACAATTTAATATTTTAGAAAAGCAACGTAAACAGTAGTTTAAATTGCAAGTTGATTTTTCTAATAGAATTTTTATTATTTTATGGTTTTTATAGCAGTTTAATTAAACAATAAATTAGATTGAATAATTTTTCAATAAAGTGTATTGTTAAAACTTAATAACACAAGGACATAAATGCTTTTTATTGTTACGTATGAGATATTTCAACTTATATTCATGTATTTCTTAAAGTTTCTGGTTTTATGCTCCGTTTTTGTTGACATACTCTAGTTTTTATTGCAATATGGCTTTATCAATTTTAAAAAAAAATAGTGTTGAACTTCATTCTATAAAGAGTCATCTTGATCACCCAGCAGGTATTTTGTCTAAAAAAAACATTTTTTAATAGTTAAGAAGACGTTTAAAAGACGTCTTAGGTTTGTTTAGAATCTTAGTTTAGAACGTTGAAAAAACGTTTAAAAGACGTCTTTTTAGGACCAAATGGCGGCTGGTCAGTTTCACTAAGACATCAAAACAATGGAAGATACCAAGATCGTTGATACAAACATATGGTGGCAGAGTTTACAAACAAAAGTGCTACAAGCAAAGTTCCTTTCCAATTGAGTACTTATGAGGAAACGCTATTGCCTACGATCATTTTTAAAACTAAAGTTTATTTTACTTTTTTATAAATCCGTTAGGTTGCTCCTAAATCACTGTAATTTTTTTTCAACCACTAAATTTTTACTGTAAACTATTATACCTTCCGACTTCTAGATATCTGATTTTATTTATACTTTCCTTTACAGACACCATACTTATTTGTTACAAATTTTTTCATAATTAGTTTATAATTTATTAACAAAACAATTTGTTATATATTTGGGGTAATATTTTCAAAAGAGAAAAATCTTTACATTGTAAACATTTTATAATTAAATTTAAACTTTTCTTTCCGTAGCTAACAATTATATTTGTTGACTTCTAAATTTCTGATTTTATATATATTTTATACTTTATGGGCATCATATTTTTTTGTTACAATTTTTTTTATAATAATTTTTTAACAAAACAGTGTATTTTGGAAAATTTCTACAAAGGAGGAAAATGTTCAGATTGTAAACATTGTATAAAATCTCAACTTTAAAGTTCCGATTGTGTATGCTTCTTAATTTTATAACGTATTGCATAATTTACACTTAAAATATTGTAAACTTAATAATGTTAATTATTAACAGTATTGTGTACATTATACAATTGCAAGTCACACACAATCGAATATTAATTTTAAAGTTGAAGTTATAAAATTATAAATAAGTAAACAAATACACTGTAATAATTTTAGTAAGAGGAGGGGTGTCGTTTAAATTTAAAACGATGAAAAGAAACTACAGACTGGTGTAAAAAAAGTTCTTTTCAGAAGGTAGAATGGCAACTTCTTTCAAATAGTCAGGCGACCTCCGCGGGGTTGAAAACCACAGTTTGGGAACCGCTGTTTTAAAACATACTCTAGTATTACCAAATGATTTTCAAAAGAGTCTTTCAAAAAATCAAAAAAAATTTATTAACTACCAAAAGTTTTTAAATAAAAAAAAAATCTGAGCATAAAGATATAAATTACCAAAGAGAAGACTATGAAAAAATATATCTTGGTTTTAATTTAATAAATTGGTATGAATTATTTAAGGATTTAAACGTGGACCATTGGTACTGTGCTTTCGTGCAAAAAATATAATTAATTGATATTCTAGCGAAAAGAGCCAGATATGATCAAAAAGTTAAAAAAGGCCAATGTATAACAGACGATGTTTTATTAAAGCTTTTATTAAAGCTTTAATACGTAAAAAGAAAAATTTATGGAACTAAGAGCTGGTAAATTCAAATATCTGAATATATTAAACGAATACGAAACGGTAAAAAAATTAGTCAAAAACAAGTTAAAAGAAATCACTATTGATTATGAGAAAAAGCTTATAAGTATGCAAAATAAAATATTATTCTACAAATATGCAAATAAAAACCTAAAAAATATTGGTGAAATACAATCAATGAAAAATCACGTAATGGTACTCACATCTAACAGGTATGAGATTGAAAACAAAATTTTTCAATCGGTTTTTGTAAAAGAGCATGGTGAAATTCCGGAGTTTGAACCAAGCATTACAAATTTTTTAAAATGATATTAGATTAATGTCGTTACAAATTAGACAGTTCAGCAAAAACTGGATTTTCTCGACGTCAACAAAATATGCGGTAGTGATGGTATCCTTACGTACTTAAAAATTGTTCAAGTAGTGTCGCGACTCCATTAGCTTTAATTTTACGAAATGGAAACAGGAAAAGCTCCTAGCAAATGGAAAGAAGCAAATATCACGCCAATCAGGGGCGGATCTAGGATTTTTATTGACTGTAGAAAAAATGCCATAAATATTTTTTTGTCAAAGCAAAAAAAAAAAAAAAGGTCTTCGCTTTTGACATTTGCCGACTGTACTATATGATCTACATATGCCGATTTGCTGGTCTAAAAGAGCTAAATTTGCAGACATAATGAAATAAAATTGATTGATAGAGGGTAAGAGGAGGGTATCACACACCATTTGCGCCGCCTTGCGTGCCCTTTCGATGAAAACAAATGGTAGTTGGAAGGAGCCAAGTCTGGTGAATACGGCGGGTGAGGTAACTCTTCCCAGCCAAGTGATGTTATCGTTTCCTTGACCGCTTTTGCTGTATGACTTGGATCATTATCATGCCACAAAACTACCTTTCCGTGTCTTCTGGCCCATTCTGGTCGTTTTTCGATCAATGCATGGCTCAAATTGATCATTTGTTGTTGGTAGCGTTGCGTATCAACAGTTTCGCCGGGTTTTAGAAGTTCATGATACACCACTCCCTTCTGGTCCCACCAAACACAGAGCATTGTCTTTTTTCCGAACCGATCAGGCTTTGCAGTCGATGTTGATGCTTCTCCTGGATTTACCCATGATCTTTTGCGCTTGGGATTCTTAAAATAAATCCATTTTTCATCACCAGTCACAATTCGATGCAATAGTGACTTCCTTTCATGTCGTAACAGCAACATTTCGCATGTGGTTTTTCGCTTTTCCATCTGCCTGTCATTCAAGTTATGTGGCACCCATTTCCCGCACTTTTGGACTTTCCCCATAGCTTTTAAACGGTCAGAAATTGCTGGTTGTGAAACATTTAACATTTCTGCCATTTTGTTTTTGACTTGAAGTGTTATCTTCATCTAGTATTGCTTGCAATTCTGTGTCTTCAAACTTTTTTGGTGGTCTTCCACGTTCTTCATTTTGCACATAAAAATCATTATCTCTGAACGTTTGAAACCAATTTTTGCATGTTACTTCCGATAAAGCATGATCACCATAAGCTTCGACAAGCATTCGATATGATTCTACAGCACTTCTCTTCAAATGAAAACAAAAAATTAGTGCTTTCCGCAAATCATCATTTTCTGGTACAAAATTTGACATTTTTAACACGATTAAAAAATATGATGTTGTTTATACAATGACTTGATGTTTACTAAATATGTTTGACAGATGTCATAGCAACAAAATTAAAAAAAATTAAGGCCCGTTCACAAAAAATCTTCTCTATCGATACATTTGTAACTCGACGCTCACTTCTCCTGGTATTTAAATCAACAAAATATTTGTGGTTTATAAATATTTTCATACTTTTAATAATAAACTTCATTACTTCATTAGACTAAACTTTTTGTCAAATAATGAAAAAAAGAAACAGGTTTCAAATCAAATAAAAAATCAAGTATTGCATTAAAGCATAAAAGTATTAAATATGGAAGTCTTTATATTAATATGGAACTTTATCTTTTATCAAATTGAAGAAAAGCCATTGAACAGTATTGTCAAAAGGACTTTTTAATCCACCTATTTCAAATGATTTTGGATATTGACCAAAGTTTAAAAAAATAAAGCATTATACTGTCAAAATGTTATATTCGTTAAGCAAATCATAATTTCAAAATACATGTTAATGCAAGAGACTTCTTTGGTTTCGAAGAACACTTAAAAAAGTGTTCTTCGAAACCAAAAAAAAAGATACTTTTCTTAAATTTCTAAATTCTGTTTCCAGTAGTTCTGTAACAAATTTTCCTAACATAACATATTTGTAACAAAAGTGTTTCTCTTAATAGCATTTTAATAAATTAGACTATTTCTTCACATGAATAATTTGTGAAATGCCTCGTGACATGTGTTGATATTTTATGCCTATTTTCTGATTTTTTTCATGCATAATGCTGTATTGCAAAAATTCAAAACAAACTTTCTTTGTTTATCATTTAGATCTGTGAGGAAGCTTTTTGATCATTATTGAACCTAAAATATATGCCCACACTTTTTAGATTAAAAGTTTTCCATTATGTGACAGCAAGTATAACAAAATTACCAGTCTTGTTAACGCTTGAGTAAAAGTTTCAGGGTGATTAAGAAGAACATTGTAAGTATTATCAGAAAAAAAAGTTTTGCTTTTTGAGCCCATTATTTTGTATGTTTTTGATAACGCAGACAAAAGTCAAACAACAAAAAAGTTCCATCTGTGGTTAACCAAGGTTTTTCATTAAATGTTAGAGTTAGATTTTTATCACATATAATTGACTTTGTTTTGCTATGTGACTTTTTTACTGATTATAAAGTTAAATGAATTTGATCACATAAAAATTAGGAATTTATTTGTTTACAGGTTTTCACAACATTTTCAAAAGAAATTTAGGACCATCAAACATATAACTTGTATTACAAGTTATCATAACATCTAAAATACTTTTCGAAAGAGAATTTATATCAATGGTTTTCCCGAAACAGCAACTTCCTGATACAATAATATTTTTGTAACATACACCTTGTCACAGAGAACAATAGTTCCAAGTAGTTCCTATTTAAAAAAAAAGTAGTAGAAGTTAAAAAAAAGTAGTAGAAAATTCCTTTGATATAGTTTTATTAGACAATTCCGATGGGAATCGTCTAATAAAACTATATCGTCATTTTTAATTAGAGCTGAGCCTTTAACTTTAGAAGATTTATGATATTCGTGCAGATTCTTCAAATACTTGTCTTTATTATCTTGATCGGAAATGCGTCAATAACATGGAAAGATGTTTATTACGTTGATTTATATCTATATTATAATCATTTTCGAAAAAGAATTTATATCATTGGTTTTGCAAAAACAGCATCTTCCTGATAAAATAACACTTTTGTAACATACACCCAGTCACAGAGAATAATAGTTCCTAGTAGAAATTTCCAAATTAAAAAAAAGAAGTAGAAAGTTCCTTGCAATTTTAGAATAAACTAGAAATCTCTCTGCGAGGAAAATTGTGCAAAATTTTATATTAGTTTATCCTTTTTGAAGTTTTGATGTCAATCAGATCATATAATAAAGTGTTGCTAGACGTTTTAAAACTCGCATAAGGTAAACAATCTATCCAACGTGTTTTTTTCTCTTTGTCTCTGCGAAATCTATAAATTTTTTAAAACGTTTTTAAATCGTTTGACTTCTTCAATGATAAATAACTCGTAGAACAACAATAAATACATTTCACCATTTTTCATAAACATAAACAAATTTTACCATTTTCATATTAGACTAATTAAGAAACCAACAGACGGTGCTATTTAATTTAGTCTTTATAATTATAAAATCTTTTCATTTAAGGTTTGCTACCCACTTTATTAAAAAAGGTTCTCACTTGATGACTTTTAGTCACTAAGTAAGACCTCCTTGTTAATAAAAAGATTGCACCTAAAGAGCCTCAATATATAAAAAATTATCGGAGGTATGTATAGAGTTGTTTCAAAATATGACAAATTTACTTTTGCTACAGTTGCTACAGTCGATTTGCTATTTTATTTAACTCCCAGTTCAATTTAAGTTGATACGCTACGAAATGTTTGACATTTTCAAAAATTTTTGGGCTTGTGAGACAAAACCCGTTAAAAACATGTGTTGTTCAGTGAAGCATTTCATTTTTCCGAATAAAATATTTCCGTAGCATAGTCAACATAGCTCAGATACGATTTTGAATAAATTTTTGAAGCGCCGCATTTTGATTACTTGTAATCTCCATATCTTATTTAAATTATTTTTCTCTTTTGCATGAAAAAAAAAATGTATTTAAAAAATAAAAAAATAAAAAAAAACTGAGCTGACTGTAACAATTGCTACACTTGCTACAGCCTGGATCCGCTCCTGCCAATACTCAAGAATGAAAATACAACAGAACCGCTTAACCCTAGACCCGTATCATTAACACCTATAATCTGCAAAGTTATGGAAGCATTTATTTGAGAAGCAATAATGACCCATTTCTTGGAAAGTATGTTGCTGTCATAAAATTAATATGGCTTCATAAAAAAAAAAAGCTTGTGTAAAAAATTTACTGGAAACATTAGACATTTTAACAACAAGCATGAGTGAAGATTTAGCGGTAGATATGACATGTATGGATTTTGTCAAAGCCTTTAATAAAGTTCCACACAAACGACTGTTGGAAAAGTGCAGAGCTTATAATATCAAGGATGTATGGGTTGACTGGATATCGTCATTTTAAAAGAAAAAAGGCAAAAAAAGTTGTGATGGGTGAATACATATCACCGTGGCTCGAGATTTTTAGTGGTGTGCTTCAGGGTTCTATGCTTGGCCCCTTGTTATTCTTTATATTTGTAAACGATCTATCATCAATTGTTAATTCGAATTGAAAATTATACGCAGATGACAGTTACTAATCAAAGTTATAAAAAAAGAGTCTTTGCAGAATGACATCAATGAATTTGTAAAATGGACGGATATCTGGTTAAAAGTTAAGAATTTAAACGTTGAAAAGTGCAAAGTGATGCATTTAGGTAACATGAATCCACAAATGAGTTATATTATGACCCATCCAGCTAGCATGCATACGTTGATAAATCGTTAGAACAATGTTGCGCGTTGCGTTGGCCCAACATCGACCGCCAACGTCGTTTTTATACCATTTTGGTTACGAATGCGACGTCGTTGATAAACAAAAAACAACGTTGGCTCAACGTTGTATTTAAAGTCGGTAATGCATAATATTTTACATTAATTCAACGTTGCATTTTACGTTGGCCCAACGTTGTATTTTACGTAAGCAAAACATCGTATTTTAAATTAATTCACGTTATATTTTACATTTGTACAACGTTATATTTAACTTTTACTGGAATTAACTTTATTTGTTTTACATTTTAGTATAGGTATAAACATTAAATATTCTATATTTATGCGCATATACAATTTTATATATGTGTACTTATATACAATTATTATACATACATATATAACTCATTTCATTTTGATGAACCAACATTGCTAAAGACTTTTGTTATTACTTATTATAACTAAGGAGTCCGCATCTGATTAGAGAGGCATTATTCGTTTGTCTTGTTTGTGGCTTGATATTTCATTAAAAAATATATTAGCAAAATATATTTCCATAACCAACTGAAATATTTGAATAAAAATAATTATTATAAATTATATAAATATATATTTGTACATATTTGTACATATGCCTTTTCGATGCAAACACAACGTTGACCCACTGTTTATAAATCCAACGTTATCCCAATGTATATCGATCAACATTGATCTAATGTATGTAATCCAACGTTAATCTATACACATTGGATTAACGTAAATATTGGATCAACGTTAATCCATATACATTGGATCAATGTTGGGTTACACACATTTGATCAACGTTGATCCCTATACATTGGATCAACGTAGAGTTTAGTTCGAAAAAACAACCAACTTTTGCGATTTATTTATTTATTTGCAATTTATTTATAGTTGACATTTTTACATACAAGTTAAGTAGCTCTATATTAGACTCATTAAAGTCAACTCAAACAATTATAAAAAGTTCAAGAAAAGTACTTACTAAGTCAATAGTAAAAATCAAAAATAACAAGTTATTTAAAGCTCGCAAAAACTAAACAGGCGACTTTATAAATCCAATGTCTTTGACATAGGTCATGCATAGTTTGCAGAGACAGTATTTCGGAATCCAATTTTTGATTTTTAATTTAAATTCTTTCAGAGTTAATGCTGATTTGCTACTCATTGGTACCGAATTCCATATTGACGATCCCAAATGCGAAATGACTCTAGACCGTATTTCATAGTTTGTATATGCAAATTTATCTCCTCTAAGAAAAGTATTGCGAGAACGAAAAATCTCTTCCATCAATTTAGGGGCAAGCCCCAATTTAACTTTGAAAATTTCCGTAACCAATACATGTAAATTCTTATGGTGTATAGTTTTCGAACCATTTTTTATAAGTAGTTCTTCAAAAGGAGATTGATAGTCTTGATATACAATTCTAAGGGCTCTTTCGTGTATTCTGTTAATACGATTGTTAAGTTTTCTGCTATGAAACAACCAAACTAATGAACAATAAAAAAAATGAGATGTAATAAAAACGTTAGTTCAAGTTTTCTTTGATTTAAAGACATAAAAGAAGCGAGTCTGGAGAGCGCGTTAACTTTTTGACTTGCTGATTTACATAAATTGTTAACATGGTTATCAAAGGAAAGTTTATTATTAAACAATATACCAAGTAATATTTCATTATCAGATGAGACTATTTCCCTACCACAGATGTTGACTTTAAAAGAGCTTGTTTTACTAATAATAATATGATATTTATCTGGATTAGCTTTCTTACCATTATTTTCAAACGATGATGAAAATTGATATGCAGCGTTTTGCATGTCACTCACAACAGAATTTAAGTCATATTTTGCGCTGAAAGGAGTGTTATCATCAACTTATCCTGCAATATCAACATTGGGTAAAAATAGAAATGGATCACCCATGAAGATATTAAATAGTAATGGACCTAATTGAACCTTGTGGAACGCCAAGCAAAATATTAGAGTAAGAGCTATATCAATCATTTATTTTTACTCTCTGTTTTCTATTACTAAGATACGATTGAATGAGCTTTAATGCGTTTCTGCTGAGACCATATGCATTCAATTAAGCAATAAGCAAAGCATGCGGAATGCAATCAAAAGCTTTTGAATGGTCTGTAAGCCAAGTCCCAAAATGTCCTTTTTTTATATAGACATTTTCTCCAATTCTCAGTCATAGTTATTAAACATTGTTGAGCGCTATTATTTTTACGAAAACCGTATTAGAAAATTTGTTTTCAAAAAAGGTGTTTAAAAAATTTGTTTTCAAAAAGCTGTTAAGATCCTCATATATACACTTTTCATACACCTTTGATATGTTTAGTAGTATATTGATAGCATAGTAGTTATTTTTATCAGTTTTTAAACCGTTTTTATGTATTGGTAAAACATCTGCATTTTTTAATTGATCAGGGAAGCAACTATTTAAAACGGCGTTTTTTCTAGTCATAGTAAACAGAGTCGGTAAAAATATCAATTATAATTTTAGTTAGTATGTCAGATTTTTGTTTTGCCTTTGAAGTTTTTAATTCGCATATATATTTTCTTAAAATCTCGTCAATTTTTTTTTGGTTTAAATATAAAAGATGGCGAACTTTTATATAATTTTTGTATCTTAAGTATACTTGGGTGTGATGAGTATCGAATTATGGAGTCCTCCACCGGGTCATATGTACTTAAAATAGCAACTTCAGGAATAGACTTTGTACACAATTTTAATACTTTAGAGTAGCTATTAAATATATGTGCCACCAACGTTTCATCCGATATGATGGTGTCACTTTCAACTAATATAATTTTTTAATTTGATAAAAAAAACTTCCTTAAGGCAGGGTTTTACTGTTTTTCAAAATAATTTATTATCAGTGATAATAAATTATTTTATGAAAGATTTTCGTAAATTAACTTTTTGGTTTTTCTTAGGCTCACGCAAAAGTTTCTTTCACGATTATATGCAATTTTAGATGCATATGATTTTTCCACTTTATAACAATTTAAGTCAAGACTTGGTCATAATGGCTTTATTTAATTCTTCGGTAATAACAGATGCATGATTTTTTCTTACATATCTTTTTTTTTGAGACGCGTGTTCATTCAATACCATTAATACGTTGCTTATAAAAGTATTTAAATCATTGCTTAGGAGGTTTTTTCCCTTTATTTCTTTAATTAGGTGACATCAAAATGTTTAATTATCAAATTTTTTATAGTTTCGATAACTGACTATCTTTCTGAGTTGTTTTGGAAAATTATATTTCATTACCGTTAATATTAATTATGGAAATCAGATAATCCTATATCTATTGGGGTGGAGTGGCAGAAAATTGAAGAGTTATTGTTTAGAATAAGGTCAATTGTTTTTGGATTGGTTAGGTTTTTAAAACAAGTTGGTTCCTTTAGAAGTGATTTTAATTAGTAAATACAACAAAATTCTTCCATACATTTGTTTCTTATTTCGGCGTTGATGTCTCCCATTATAATAAAATGTTCATATTTTCTTTCCAATATCATCTAGAAATTTATTTACTAAAGAGTTTTTAGGGTTAAAGCAATATGCGACTAATCATTTTTTTTCCAAACATTTATTTCAACAAGTAAACATTCATGACTTATAGTAATCTTCATCACTTAATTTAACCAACAATTGTGATCGAATATCTATTCTTATTTACAGCATTGAACCTCCACCATTTTTTGTTCGATCAAACTGTAGGTTGGCAGTAACCATCAATTTGAAACTGGGTTGATGGGAAAGAATCGTCTAGTTTTGTTTCAGTTATTAATATAATATCAACTTTGTCTCGAACTAATTTCTTTCAATGTTCAATGTTCAAATGAAAATGTTCAAACTTAAAAATGGATTTTGTGTTGATATTTTCAATGATTAGTTTAGTTGCATTGTGTTTTCTAATTTCATTCAGTTCGGTAAATTGGGACGAGTTTAAGTTTTGTGTTTTAAGTTTTTGTTGCTTCGATTGCTTCATTCCATTTGACATACATATTTTTTTTTTTTCGAAGCTGCGATGTTTTTACATACGTTGGACAAATGTAATTTTGCTAACTATGTTTAATCACGTAAATATTGAGGTTTTCATTGATATAAATACGATAAAACTTACATCGAGTCAACGTTGTATTTGTATCGGAGAACACAGCCGACATTCGGGATGTATTTACATACGTTGGCCTAACGTAAGTGTGCTAGCTGGGCATGATTGCGAAGAGCATACACTGAATGCAACAGCAAGTTAAAGAGATTTAGATGTGATTATTTCATTCGACCTTAAATGGCATGATTATGTGACTTTAACAATGGCAAAAGCGCAAAGAACTTTTGGGTCTAATTAAACGTACATTTACATACTTTGATGTGGAAACGGTGAAATCACGTTATACGACATTTGTGAGACAGCTTATCGAGTTCGCTATACCTTCATGGACGCTTTAATTGCAACGGGATATTGATGAGTTAGAAAAAGTGCAGAGAAGAGCAACAAAGTTTGTCCCACAAATTAAAAAGATTTAAAAGGTGAAAATGACTTAAAAAAATAATGGGTTTAACAACATTAGAGAAAAGAAGAGCAAGAGGAGATCTTATACAACAATACAGGTTTAACCAAAATATAGACCAATACAGGTTTAACCAAAATATAGAAATAAAAATAGGTTGGTACAAAAACCCACAATCGGCATTATCCTTGATTCATTCAGACCCGTTAATATACTTAGTAAGTTATAATAAAAAGTTCATAGCCTATGTTATAAAAAATGAATTTTGCTATCAGTGAACCTAAAACCATATTGTATAACTTTTTACACTAGTCATTAATCTTTTTTTAAAACTAGATTTGATAGTTCTGGTAAAAAATTATTTGTTGAGTACGGAAAGAGTAAACTATGGGGCTTCTATCAATTAATTTTTAAATGAAATAAATCTAATTAGACTTTTGAATTAAAGAGATTCATATTTTCCTCGCAGATGAACTCTTGACACATCCCAAGTAGCCATTATTGTTGGGCCGACAGCATGTTGTGTTAGTTGGCCGAACTGAATTGGATTTGCAGTTGTGACAACAGCATTTTTCCTCATTTTGCCAAACTGCATTAGATTCGCAGTTGGGCCAACAGCATTTCATTTTAGTTGAGCGAACTGTATTAGATATGCAGTTGAGCCAACAGCATTTTACTTTAATTTGCCGAACTGCGTTAGATTTGCTATTGGGTAAACTGCATATTTCGTTAGTTGGCGCAACTGCATTCCATTTGCAATTGCATTATTTGGCAAAACTGCATTGGGTTTGCAGTTGTACCAACCACATTTTGCTATAGTTGGCACAATTGTGTTGAAAATTTAAGTTAGGCCAACTTTATTTTGTGTTAGTTGGCCCAACTGCATTGGATTTGCAGTTGGTCTAACAGCATTTTGCGTCAGTTAGCGCAACTATATTGGATTTCCTTTTCGCTTATTCAAGTAATTCTGGTCCAGAATGCATATATGCATTAATCATCTTAAATTACTTTTTCATCTTAAACATATATAGTGTCTATGATATAAGATGAATAATGTCAAACAAATACAAAGTTTTAAAGCTACTAACGTAATGATTTTAATTATTATTTTATTACATATCAACAATTTTTTTGACATCACGACACTTTTTCCAATATGATTTTTCTTTAGTTATCAAAAAAGACATTTTAAAAACTATTAAATGTCTTTTGATGCCTGAATATAGAGAAATTCTATATTTAAAATGATGCATAATGTAATTTTATTATCTAAAAGCACTGATCATTTAAAATTTATTATCAAAATTTCAACAACCTTCAAAGAGTAAACACTATAAATGGTTAAGATAATATAAAGCACGGCTAAAATTACGCGTATCGAAACCTATGATTTAAACGAAAAAAATTGATTTTTAACTGAAACAAAATTGATATTCAAATGTAACAACTTAAGTTATATTAATTTTGAATACGTTTATCATTTGCTAAAGAACAAAAATATTATGTTTAAAAAACGTTTAAATGTAGTTTTTAATTAAATATAAATGTAGTTATGAAGTTTTTAAAGTAATTGAGTTAGGGTTAAATTACTTTCTATACGTCAGAAAATAAAATAAAAATCATAGTAGTTTTCATTATTACGTTTGTTTTAACTTTTAACGGCTAATCATAAAAATTATATTTAGTTATAATTAATAACACTCTTTTTAATAATTATAAATTATTAAAGAGAGTGTAAAAATTACAAAAAAAAAACCTATTCACTAAAAAAAAATGTTTCCTTTTTTTCAGCATTTTTTAATAACGATTTGATTATTACGTTCTTAACTATTTACGTTCTTAACTATTTACGTTCTTAACTATTTTCTTAACTAAAGCTGTTTGGCGGTTTTTCACATTAGGTTTCCTGGTGCCTGGGTTGCTATGCAACATTGTTTTTTCGCATGTCAAAATAAAAAAAGTCACGTGGTTAAAGTTTTAAATGACATCTTTGAATAGTTTATTAGAAATTTCCTAGTTTATTGTGTACACGGTGCAGTTACGGCGATTTATAAGCTACTCGAATTCTTTTATTTGGAATTAGCATGATTTTGACAGCGTATTATGTTCGAACAAGTGTTTAAGATGCTTTAATTTTTATTGCATCATAGTTTAATAACCTGCTCTGTTTCGATTTCAAACTCAAACCTGCAGTTTCCTGCTCCTCCTCATCCTCAGTTGCAGTCCGGTTAGGTTTTTTAATTATTGAAATTTATTTATTAACTATTATATCATATTTCGTTTTGAAGAATGTTTGATATTACTAATATATTTATAATGCATTATATGTTTATAAATATTTACTATATTTGAAAATTCTATAATTTGTGCATAGAAATTTAAAACTGGCTTCAATCTATTAAATTTACTACCAGCTGTCCTTCGTCATCATATATAGCTGATTTATCTAATACTTTTAGTAAAGAAGGTTAATTTACAGTTTTTTTACAATTTTCTACTGTTATATTATATAAATAAGACTAAAGTATTGTAAATACAATTTTACCTTTGTAAAAATTTAAATGTGTTTGAAAACTGTGTGTGTTTGTGTAAATGTGTGATTGTAAAAATTTACTAAATCAAATTATGTTATATATACAAATACTTTGTGTAAATAGATAACCCACCTGCACTACTATAATCTATACTAACACCAATGCTTGCAAGAGCATTGCAAGTGGACCAATTATCACATGATTTGGTTAATCATCGTATTGGAGGAGCGTTTAATTTATTTATGCATTAAAAAAATGATGAATTTTTGGCAAACAAGCTATAATTTTGCTTCTGCAACAATTATTATCACAACAGCAGCTTGGCATTATAGAAATAAGTTTCGACAATTTTGCAAGGAAAGCTTGTAAGATTTCCTTGCATTTAATAGTATTTGTCGTAATTGTTTGGTTCACCAAATATTTTGGTTCAAGTTACTTTAAATTTAATACATAGTAAATTATATCTTTTAAAAGAATTATTTATTTTTAATTTTGACACGTTATTTGGGTCAGTATGGTGCAACAACTGTTTCTGAATCGACAAGAAATATAATGAAGCGATTGATGAAAAATAGCATTGCAGTTGCTTGTAATTGGAAAGGAAAAGGGGGGAAATATGCTTTTAGCAATAGCAAGATTTGCAAAATTATAAATAGTGCGCTTTTTTTGTGTTAAACCAGGAATCGGCAACCTTCGACTCGCAAGCCGCATGCAGTTTTTTTAATCTAAACTGTGTGGCTCTTCAACCTGTCCGAGTTTTATATTTAAAGGATTTGAATACCATTGAGTAATAATTCGCGCATTCATCATCCTTTCTCTTTAGTTAAATTTTTTTAAATTATTTTAAGAAAAATGGCCCTCAACTTGAAACAGGTTGCCAACCTCTGTGTTAAACAATTATTATTTATTCTTACTGTAGATTTACTCTTACCGTTATTGATACTTTTAATATAAATATAAAGTTTTTTTTTTTTTTTTTAGATTACAAGATTAGAAGTTGTTTAAAAATTTAAATTAAGTGAATGTGAAATATAAGTAAATCAGTTTATTGTCACCTGACCAATATTTGATTTTATTTAGATGCTGTTCGACGTAATCCGTCAACATACCGTGGTACGGATGACGATGTACTAAGTGCAGTTAAAGCATTGCTTCGCTTTGCAAGAGATCGTGATGGAGGGAGAAGAAGAAGAGAAGCAGCGTTTTAAAATGTTTAAACATTATAGTTTCAATAATAAATAACTTTTTACTAGAAAACCAAAAAATTTATTAAAACTTTATTAACTTAAAGCGTAGCGCCAACCTGTAAAACCTATTAAGATACCAACGTTGGTTTGATGAGTATCAAACCATCCCAGTCTACACACTAAATTACGCCAACGTTGAAAAAAGATAAAATGCACTATTGTATCGTTTGCTTGATGAGGAGACATTTTAACGCCTACAACCTTTTACCAACGTTGCACGAATTTAAGATCAACTAAGTAAAACATCATTAAAATGTGTCGCTAACTGTACCCAACTAGCCCACTTTATCAAAAAAACGTTTTAGCTTCAAAGCACTCGGTTTGGCTAACGTTGCGCCTACAACATAGCAGTAAGAAAGGGGCAACGTATTGCCAAACACGTTGATTAAAACAATGCCAACATTATCTCAATAGATAACGATCATATACCAACACAACACCAACCTAAACATATTGTTAGGGTACCCCTACAAACATACACTAACGGTGCGCCAATGTAAGGTCAACGTAGTAGCCAACTGTAGCAATTTGTTTGGGCCAACGTTGCGCTAACAATTCAAAACCAAGAGTAGGCCAACGTTTTGCCAAAAACGCTGAGAATATACAATGGCAACGTAGGAACAATGGGCAGGCGATCATATGCCGACACGACGCCAACCTACGGCCAATCAAAGCACTTTGGTGGGCCAACAATCACAAATACGTTGGGCTAACGTTAGGCCAACTAATTTGTGCTGCTCGGGATGTTACCTATCAGGTCGTACTTATATGGATTGAAAAAAAGTCAATTGTTAATTTGTTTACCAGCTCATTAATCACACATTCTGCAGCCACTAAATGTTGGTGTTAATTGTCAAATCAAAAGAGCTTGGAACAAATTACTTCAATAGTTTTAAACAGAAAAAAAAGTTTAGCAGATTTTTAAAAGATGTTTTAGTCAAATACAATTAAAAATGTTCAACTCATATCAATAAAATCATATATACCAGTAACTTCTTGGGTACTTCGAAGTTCTATCTTATTCTTGTTCTATCTTTGCTCCTGGTATTGTTTCTTATTTATGCTAATGATCTTGCTGATAATCTTATATCTGAAGTGGCTCTACTTCATGATTAGCATAGATCCTGATAATGCCAACTTAGCTGATCCAATAACGCCACTTATAATTACGCAAATGTAGAATTTTGCCGCACCAAACTCTGGATTACAGCCCGAATGGTTAACTGGTTAAGGATTTATAGCAGTTTTAGTTTATATTTTGTTAATTTTTTTGCTACTTACTTACTTCAAAACGTTTTCAATAACTGTGATATTCTGCCACTATTTTAGAATAGTAAGCAAGAACTGGGATAAGTGTTACAGTGTTATACACGAATTCGCACTTATTCAGCCTCCCGTTTTAAACTTGCGTTAAAAATGGGACTGATGACGCTACTCTATCCGTTTTCCGACAATCATCAATTGGTGCAAATGCTGCACAAACACGAGTAATTTGTAAACATTAAAAAATGAGTTCCAAGCGAAAGAGTCAATCAGGTGCTGGTGAAGCTTCTCAATTTTTTCATGGGCAAGATGTTGAAACACAAAATGCAACAATACAAGCCACTTCAGAGAGGGTAAGTTATTCATATTCATTTTACTTTTTCCCCTGCTTTTTTTCCTAATTTATGCATATTTTACTTTTGATATTTTACAACCATAAACTATTTCTGATCAGAAACATTACTAAAAGTTATAAATAAAAAATGAAAATTTGTTATGTTTTTAATTGAAAAAGTTTTTTAAGTTAAATTTTCAGCTATAAAATATCTCAATTAAAATTAGGTTACTATTTAAATGTTTTTAACTAATTTTCTGAGATTTTAACATCATTTTATATTATTATTTACTGTCTTTTTAGTTACTTTTTTACATTTATGACTTTTAAAATTACAACTTAAAACATGATAATATACTTTTAATCAGGGCATACTAAAATAACTATATTTTTAGTACGCCCTGCCTAGTACTACCTATAGTAATTATCTTAATACGCCCTGCGTTTAATATATTCTTATTTTGTATGCCCTGCCTTTACTAAAGGGCGCACAAAAGGCCTTTATTAAAGGGCGTTTAGTACTACCTTTAGTAGTTATTTTAGTATGCCCTGCTTTAACATATTCTTTTTTTGTATAGAGAATTAGCAGAAAAATATTTATTTTACAGCCTAAATTTAATATATTGTATTAATAAACAGCAAGTATAAAAGTTAGCACCAACAGGGGTGACAATGAACTGTTTTTAAATATTATTGCATCATATAAGAAAACTGTTATCCTAATGCTACTTTTTTTCTTTTTAATAGAACAAGCATATTTGTATTTTTAAAACAGGATGAGAATAAACAGCAAATTTGGGGTGACTTTGAACACAACATATAGGTATATGTGTAAAAGTTTCAAACTTTTTTTTATATTTGATCGCTATATATCATTGGAAAAAGGCTAAAAATAGTATTATAATAGTGAAAACTTCTTAACAAAATTACTATTCTACATAAAGTTATGGACATTTAAGTATAAAAATTTGGTTATGATTAAATATGATAAATTGCTATGTTCTGCATATGAAGTCAATGTTTTCAATGTTGAGCTCATAATAATCTTCTTTTTCATGGCGTTTCACCCCTGTAGGTATGTTTTTTTTTGAAATAGTTATTTTTATATAACTTTCTACTCTCTACATTAAAAGAATACTCCTCCACAACTGCTTTAATCTTCTAAATACGCAACATCTAGTTGTTGGCAGAGAGTTGAGAGGTGAGAGTTTGCATTTGCAGAAAAATTAAAATCAAGATTATCACTAATCAGCAATGTTGTTTTGATTTTTAAAATAACAACAGGCAAGTATATCTCCATGAGCCATCTAGTAAATGTTTTACCATCAAACCACCCATTAAAGGTGATATTGTAAACAGTTATAGGTTGTCCACTTATAATTTTACCCTGGTAAAGATTCTTTGCTTTATAGACAACCATAAGCAGCAAAAATTCTCAAACAGGTTTGCCTGAAAAACAAAATAATAGTTGACTTTTTCAAATGTTCTTGTTTTTTTACAACATAGTGCCCATGACCACAATAAACAATAACATATTTGGACCCTGGATATCTGTTATATTGGTCTCATCATAATTGTTGATGTTTTCTGGAGATATATCTTTCATTTCTTAATATTGTTAAAATAACTGTTAAGGGTTTCTTCTTTGACTACTAGGCTTTTTGTTGAACTAACAAAGCAAAAGTTTTTGCTTTTTTTTTATTTATATTATATTTAGGGAAACTGAATCAAAATAGCACAATATTTAGCTCTATTGTGTGTGTTGCTTCATCTTTTAATACACTTGGTTCTGATGTTCATATTTGCCCCATTGTTCATAGAAATCCCTGTTGACTGCGCAAGTTGCATATGGCACAGGTTTCATAAAATAAATTATATGCTAAAAAAAGGTTGCCTGGACTTTTTTTCTATTACTTATAAAAATCATGCTCTGATGAAAGTACAAATATTTTGTTGCAAAACTTTTAATTACATTTAAGGAAATAACATAGATTATAATTCTACCTACCATTTTGTAAACAAGTCGCAAATTTAAAAAAACTACAAAGTATAGATTTTAAATATAGGCCAACCTAACTTTAATAAAATTACACAATTTTGAAAACAATGCCATAAAATGACATCTAACTTTAATTTTATAAAATTAAATTTCATACCCAGATTACTACAAAGACTTGAAGCTAAATTAGACCATGAACACAGTTTTGTTATTATGTAATTTGATGAGGCAAAAGATGTTTTTGTAAAGACTCTTTAACATATATTTGATCAGAAAGTGTGAACTTAGAAAAAAAGCTGCTGATTATTTGCCACACCTGCTTTTTTAGGCTTTATTTATTTTGTTTTGTATTTTATTTCTTATCCCCTTTTCCTCTATAGTTGGCAATTTACTGATGTCATGTTACTTGATATAAGTTTCATCATCTTTCATCACTTTCAGAACGGTTAAACCTTTTTTGTGGTTTGAAAGAAAGAAGTCCATGATTATTTTAAACTTTTACAACAAAACTTTTATAAGAAAATTCGTATCTTTTTGCAATCTTTAATCTATTAACCAGTTTTCTAAGTAGTTAAAAAGCTCTCCTTTTAATAAAATAAAATGAAAATGTTAATTATTAACATTTTTTTTTTCAGCCTTTCAACTTTATTTTTTTCTTCATCATTTCTTCATTCTTTAACAACTTATTTTCAAATTCTTAAAAATTAAGTATGTTGATATATTCCAACCTTTTTTATTTTTATTAATAATAAAAATAAATAAAATGACCCAGGTGTTATTTCCTTTATTATTATAGTTCATATTATAAACATTATTATAGTTCATATTATAAGCAATATTATAGTTTGAAATGTTGTAGTGAGTAGGAGGACAATATAAGGAACTTCACATTCTAAATTTAGCTTATCCTAATTAGCTGCCAATCAATAACAAGAAAAAAAATTTCTGAATAAATAAACAACTGGCACAGAAATCATATTACTGTTGTGCAAGACCAAAAACTAGCACCAGAACCAGCAGCCCCTGAAATTGATTTTTGAAGATTAACAATACAATTGTAGGTTATTTTGCTTTTTTAACCATTAAAGCTTGAAACAAGTACATTTTTATTTCATCACAAGACCTAGTTGTTTTTAATAACTAGTCACTAGTTACATCTAAGAATGAACTTTATCAATATATACGGAATTACTGAAATATTAACAGAGTGATTTGAAGTATTTTTTTCTAAAAGTGATTTGAAGTATTTTTTTCTAAAAAATAGAAATATAGCATTATTAGAAATATTGAAATATGGTGCTGCTAATGTATGTTGAAATAATGTTATCAGCAGCATTACAAATGTCATGTAAATATCTCAATTAAAAGAATTCAATTGAGATTGTTACAATCTTAATTGAAAGATATGACTTCTTCATAAGCTGAATTAGCACTTGCACTGCCACTATTTTTAGCATGCTGTTATTGCTGTTGCATCTTGTTCTCCAGGAATTCCAGATCATTTCATTTTTATTCATTGCCTTTCCAAACTTTTTAAAAAAGTCAATTTTAAATTTTTGATAGATAGTTGCTGCTGCTATTAATTCTGAATTTATGATGTACTGGTTGAATCTACCATCTATCCATACTTACCAATATTAGCTTGCAACAATGGATTGAGCTGTTGCGACCAAAAAACTGCATTTACTTTTTTTAAAGTTATTGTAGTTGGAAGCAGTTATTCCATGTAGACCTTTCTTTCACACTGCACAATATCTAACACTTGAGAGAAGTTTTATATATGATATTTGATCAAAGTATATTAGAAATGCAAAATCACATTACTATTTTTTAGGACTATATTTACAATCAAGAACAGTTTCCCATCTAAAAGGCATAAAGTCAACTAAATTACCTCAAAAATCAACTGAATTTAATTGCAATATTTTTCTGATTAAATTAGCATAATTTTTAAGCTTGATGCTTAATATTTGACAGTCAACGTATGCCTATTAATGGCATCTAATCTCAACTTAGCTACTAACAAGCTACTTAATTTTTTTAATTTATCTTGATTGATCAAAATACAAACTATACTATTTTTGAAGATTTCTTGAACCAATTAGCCTTTGTGTTTGAGATTGTTTAACTTATGGTATATATATCCACAAGGTATTTCATCTATTACATGAGGTAACACAATGCTCTTACATATGTCTTTGTATATTTTTTGATCAATAGTTCCAGTATAAATATATAATGGAGCATCAACATATGATCATACATCAACAAATATGATTATATAAACAAAATAATGTGGAGCATTTAAATCAATTGCTGTCAAAGTGGAATTTTTGTTGCTTAGTATCACAAGCTTTTCATCCTGACGATGTTTTGAGGGGTCTTCCTCATAGCTTTCAAATCTTTGTGGATTATATAAGTAAAGTCATATCTCTTTATAATTTGTCTATCATCAGACTTACTGGCTCCATAAAACTGTGCTGTATTATAAAACAAATTTTCATTTGAACAGATTTATTCTACTTTTTTACTGAAGATATTCATTTCTCATTTCCCTTGACATCACTCAGTTACACATTTCTTATACCCCTTGACATCAATCACTTATAAATAGGGCTGTAAATCCTGGCTCGTGTTCATGAACGGCTCGGTGATCGGCTCGACAAGAGCTCGTTCATGTTCGGCTCGAATGGTAAACGAGCCGAGCTTGAACAAAAAGTTAGGCTCGTTTATTAAACGAGCCAAGCTTGAACATAATAGGCTCGTTCATATAGGCTCGATTAAAGCTCAAATATATATATATATATATATATATATATATATATATATATATATATATATATATATGTATATATATATATATATATATTTATTTATTTATTTATATTATAATAATATATATGTAAAAAATAAAATTGTGATATTATATATATTAGTATATAATAAAAATATAGTGTTAGTGTAACCATATGAGATATGACCCGTATAACTCTTATTACACTAAATAATTGATTAATATAAACAATTTAATTACGTGAGGCTGCTATTGACTATTGTCATTTGCCAACAGGCCCAATATGTTTTAGACCATTTTTAATGGGTTTAAGAGTGTACAAATTATGCAAAACAGAAAAGTAAATATATAAAACTTTTTTTTCAAACTCTTTTCACAATGATTTTTGAGCCTTTAACGAACAATTTTTTTTACTAATTGAGCTTTAAACTAACAGGTTACAATAACTATTTCGAGTTTTAAACCCGTCGAGCTTGAGCAACATGTAAAATGAGCCGAGCCCAAACAATACTAATCCTTAACGAGCCAAGCTTGAACAAAGAATCTCATGTTCGAAACGAGCTCGAGCCAAGCCTGAACACTCTTAATATGTAAACGAGCCAAGCCGAGCCCTGGCAAGCTTCAGCTCGATTTACAGGCCTAATTTACAGGCCCGATTTACAGGCCCTGGCAAGTTTATAAATGAGGTTTTTTAACTATTTCCAAAAAAAAATTCCTAACAATTGTTAACTGTAGTTATTAAAAATACTAATATAAACTACCCTATTAAATAATTGTTTTTTTTTTAAATTACTAACATCCAACACAATGCAAAATTAAAATGAGAAATAAAAAACAAATTACATTGAAATAAGTTACTGTTTCCTTATCCTAATGTGATTTGAGTTAGATGAGTGATGTGTGGTGCTAATGAGCTGTGATTAAAGCCTTGTTTTGTTGTAGACAATGATTTCTAGTTCAAATATCTTATCTTTTGTTTTGTAATGCCATATGTATTATTTTTGTTTTGTAATGCCATATGTATTTTTAAAAACATGTAATATTTTTGTTTTGTAATGCCATATGTATTTTCAAATACAGGTTATCGACTTGCTCAACCAAGCACAGCTAGCAAATGTTGAAGAAAAGCTCAATTATTTAAAGCAGGTGATTAATTTTAACTGTGAAATTTAGTTTGATTGAATTGATGTTTCAATTACTCTGACAAAAATAAAAGTTGTTTGAACAACAGTAAATTGCACAAACTTCTGTATCTGAGTTTCTATAGAATTTCTGTTGCTACTTATACTCAATAATTTATACTTTAGGTGCAAGAGTTGATTGTTAACAAGGATCCAACGTTGCTTGATAACTTTCTTGATGTAAGTTTTTTCAGTAATCTCTTAAATTCATATACTTAGGATGTCTCTGTGGAGGAGAACAAGTTGTAAAAATATAAAATATAAATGAACCACAAATATAAACAAAAAAATTTATATGCTTCTTAAAACACACCATAAAAAATACAAATAAAATACAATTGCGTGTTGTCTACTCATGAACAGAGTTTTTTTTTTTCAGGAAGTTTTGATATTTCAACAAGATCGCCATCATGATATTCGAAAATTTGTCGTTCTTTTTATTGAAGAAACATGGTAACTTTGTTACAAAATTTTCTTACATTTTTATTTTCATTTTAGATATTTGTTTTCTAACTTTTTATTATTGATTGTATTATTTTTCACAGAATTAGAAATTTTATATTATATTAGTTTTATTTAGTATTAATAATTTTAAAGCAATTACTTTATGTCTCCAATACTTTTTCTTTAAGTAAAAAAGATCCAGAGTTATTGTCTAAAACAGTAGGCTGTTTAACCTATATGCTAGATGATGAGAATATTAGTGTTAGAAAACGTGTCATGCTGGCTTGCAACTCTCTTTACAAAATTGCTCTTCAAGTAGGTGTTTTTTTTTAAATTATAAATAAATAAATCTCCCTTTTTTAAGTGTGCACTATATATATATATATATATATATATATATATATATATATATTATATATATATATATATATATATATATATATATATGTTATAAGATTTTGTTGTGTAGCAGAAAAGCATAACGTGAGTAAATGTAACTTTACTCAATAAACATATTAACCTTGTTAAAAGTTGAATTACATCAGTGGGTTATTTTTAAGTACCACATTGTAATTAAATTTGAAACATTGAAAAATCATTTTAAGTCTTTTTCTTAATATAATATTTATAAAATATCTTTAAATTAAACAATATTTTTATAAAAAAAATTATCAATGAAATTTAAATATGTTGTTTAATATATATATATATATATATATATATATATATATATATATATATATATATATATATATATATATATACACACACTTATATGTTGTCTGAAAGTTTTCTTCCATATTTTGTTGACAAAAAGTAAAAGTTAAAATGCAAGACCGGATTTTTTTTTTTTTTATTAATTGATAGACTGCCTACCCTAACCAAACCCTCAGTCGATGTAGCAGCACTCCCTTGCGAGTCAGGCTATTTGTCAGTCGATGTAGCAGCACTCCCTAGCAAGTCAGGCTATTTGTCAGTTGATATAGCAGCACTCCCTTGCAAGTCAGGCTATTTGTCAGTCGATGTAGCAGCACTCCTTAGCGAGTCAGGCTATAAGATAGTCGATGTAGCAGCACTCCGTGCATGATTTACAGTAAAAAAAATAAAAATAAAAACAATTTATTAAAAAAAACAAAAATAAAAACATTTAAAAAAAAAAAAATAAAATAAAAATATTGTTTATATTGTTAAAAACATTCAGAATGTTTTAAAAAACATTCTGGTCAATTAAATTTGTATGTTTGCGGCTTTTTTAAAAAACGATTAATTTGTAATTAAATTAATGGTTTTTACTTTCTGATAACACGCAAATGTTGGACGAAAGTCAAAAGTAATTAAAAGTGACGTATGTGTTGGCGTAAGAATCACTTTTTTCGTTCCGCTCTTCCCAATACAACAAACTATAGATCTATATATATATATATATATATATATATATATATATATATATATATATAGATATATATATATATATATATATATATATTTATATATATATATATATATATATGTATGTATATATATATATATATATATATATATATATATATATATATATATATATATATATATATATATATATATTCATCAGAAATCATGAATCTTTGTTGATGAAACACAGTGTAAAATGAAAAAAATTTTTGTTAAGTGATTTTCTAATAATATATAATTGCTCTGTTCTTTTAAGAACATTGAGCACTATATATATATATATATATATATATATATATATATATATATATATATATATATATATATATATATATATATATATATATATATATATATATATATATATATATATATATATATATATAAACGACGTTCATTCTATGATCAATCTAAAAAATTGATAAAAAAATGATTAAGAAAAATGATAAAGAAAAAACTTTTGTTAAAAAGCAATTTTTTTTTATCAGTTTCTTCAAAAAGCAAATTTAAATTAAAAAAGTTGAAAAAATTTATTACTATTTGTTTTCTGTTAAAACTATCTGTTATCTGTTAAAACTATATTTTTTTTTATCTAAAAAAAAGTTATTTCATAAATCTAGTAAAATGTTTTTTACAGCAATTAATTACTGCTTAATGGTTTTAATTTATAATATTTTTATATATAAATATATATTTACAATTTATATTAATATATATATATATATATATATATATATATATATATATATATATATATATATATATATATATATAAAAGTTTATAATTTATATAAATATATGTATAAATATATAAAGCTATTTAAAAGTCTCATTGAAAAAAGGTTTCTATAAAAGTTAAAAATGTATAAAGATTAAAAATTACATACGAAATGGCAATTTCACCCTGGTTAAAATCCTGCAGTGATGAATTTAAACAACATATTTGTCTTATAGGGTATATTTTTTTTTATAAAAACATTGCAGACCCATTATGACCAAACGTGAGTAAACAGTTACATCATTACAAATGTCTTTTCTGAGAAATTGTTTTAAAAATTTAATAATTTTACCAAAAAGTTATCATTTTTTATGCACATTTATGGGAAATTATGGGCATTCGACAGACCTGAAATATCATTTTTTATGCACAATTTATTACTGTAGGGGAATTCCGTTGACCTGAATATCTTTTAAAAACAAAAATTGTTTTAGGTGTAGAATATTGTATGTGTAAAACTAAATGCAGTTGAAAAAAAAATATTAAAAAAACTATAAAACAGGTTCAAACTTATTTAAGTTTAAAAACCGCAAAATCAGGGATTAATCTGCAAATACATAAACTTTAGTTGAATAAAGCGTCTTGAAATACATATCATTTATAATAATACTCTAATGTGTAATGTAAATCCATCTATAATTCTATTCTCTATTAAATATCATGGTCTGAGACCGGCTCTGTAATGTTACTTCTCAAATCAGCACTTGATAAAATAGTTTGAAGTATCAATATTTATAAAAAGATTTTCAGCACCTTTTCCAATTTGATTAGAGAGCATTTTAAGTTTTTTCAAAAAAAACTTAAAATACTCTCAAATCAAAGGGAAAAGATGGCTTGAAAAATTTACCACAAGAAATGAACGCTTACAAATCAAATATAGAAACCCTTGCAAATCAATAATAATGCCAATAATTGTGTAACTAGGATATATAATTAATTAAAAATAACGAGTTAGTTTTCATGTTTTTTCATAGTACTTTGTATAAAATAAAAACATACTAAATCTTTGTTTTAAATTTTTCTTTTAAAATTTTAAAAGAAAGATTAAAATTTGAAACAAAAGCGAGGCACGTTTTTAATGTCTTCATAAATTCATTTAAAACATCACTGAAAAATATATGTAAACAATTTTTTAAAACAGGCAATAATTTTTATCAACTAAAAAAATTAATTCATACTTTCTGTGGAATTAATTACTAATACGCAATAAATTTTACTTACTTTTAATAAATTTACTCAGTAACTTATATGATTTAAAATGTTATAAAGTACAATAAATAAAATTAAAAAAATATACTTAAGCAAAAGTAAAAGTACACATAAAAAAAACTACTCAACTACAATAACGCGAGTAATTTGTTACTTTCCACCTCTGCCAAAGAGTAACTAAATTAAACAATTTATTAAAATGTTACTTAATCACTACACAAATTATGTTTACACATTGGCATTAATGTTTTTTTTCCATTCTGAGGCCTTTCATTGCTGTATGCATACTTTTTTTTTGTTTGTTTGTATATTTTCGTTCATGTTAGTGTTTATAAAACAATTTATTGTTTATTATTATTGTTAGTACTGTTTAGGTGCATTGTCTGTCTTATTTATATTTTAAATATTCCTCTATTAATCTTTATTTTTGTCTTGACAACTGTCAAAATATGCTTTGTTTAAAAAATAATTCTCCTTTATTCTAATGTACTTCATTTCTTCCCTAATATTTTCTTTCTAATATTTATGCATATTTTTAGAAAATGTAGTGTGCACTCTTACCTATAGTTAATTCAAATAATTTTCTTCAATCAGTACTTAAATCAAAAAAAATACTTTCATTTACAAACGTTTGAATTTCTGACCTAGTTGATGACACTCGTTTAATTGTTAACTTAAATTGTTAAATTGAAAAATTATTTTTCTAAATTAACAAAAAGCTATTGTCTACACCAGTATTTGAGCTTGTATTGTCTAGAACCAATGAAGAACCAATGGCCCATCCTTGATGATCAAGAAGAACGGACAGCTTTTCCAGTTAAACTCTTTTAGAGCTTCTTGAGTTCTATTTATAGTCTTAGAACTTCTTCAGTTGCTTTAGAAACTCCGTTTCCACTTGTAATAATTTTATATCTTTGTTCTAATATCTAATATTTATATTTTTATCTTTGTTCTAATATCTGTATGTAAATTTAACATCTGAATGTGAAATCTGAATGTAAAATTTTTATTGTAAAACTAAACTTCTAAATAAAAACATTCTTTTTGTATTTATATTTAATTGTTGCTATGCCACAGTCTTAATTGTTGCTATGCCACAATCTATGAGTAACAAGTAGCTAAATAAGCAGATGTACAAGGTATTTCTTCTACATGTACTTTGTACATCTAAAAATTAACTTAGCAAAAGCACCAATATGTTATAAATTAGTAACAATTAGCTAAATGAGCTGCTGGATTATGTTCATTTTTACCATTATTACAATTATTACTAAGAAGGATCATTATACTAACCAAAAGTTTAGTATATTTAAATATATTTGAATTAGATAGTTTACTTATCAGTTGTGCTAATCTTATATTGCAGGTAAACCCAAGTTATGTGCCCATAGAAAAGTAAACCCAACTTAATAGTAGGCGAGTAAATCCAACTAAGGTACCAGTAAAAAAATTAGGCAAGTTATTCAAATAGATAATTAGGCAAATTATTCAAATAGATAATTGTGTGATCTCTCGCAAAATGTTTCTCTTTGTTTTTGGGTTGACATTAAAATATCTTATTTTTGTATTTTTTTATAAAACAAGGGATGTGCTAGAAAATTTCTGTTAATTGTGCATTTTGTTTTGTTTAGTAATGATATTTCATGTAAAACCTTTTTTTTTAGTTAGTTTGTAAACTTCGATCAATTAAAGAAGATGTGCGTGAGATGTGGGAGGTTGTTAAATATTGTTAACAGAAATTTTTTATTTTTTAGGGTTTTTAATTTTTTTTATTTTTCTCTAATAAATTTATTTATTTGAACATAATTTTCTTAAAAATTATTCTTTAAAAATAAATCTTTTTATTTTTAATATTATATTTATTGTTAACAATCTTTTTAGTGTATGTGCGAATTGAAAAGGCATATTTGTGGAATGATTGAATCAGACAATGATGGGTATGTATAAGATGTTATTTTTATTCTTGTGTAACATTTTTACAGTTATATAGTTACATTGGTGGCCAGTAAAACTCTTGACTTAAGTCAACTAGATTTCATTTAATAGATAAGTTGTTACTGTTTAGAAGATAGAAGTATTAGAAATTTAATAGATAAGTTGTTACTGTTTTAAAGTCCTAAATGTTTTAATTTTTATAGTGAAATAAAAATAGTCTTGATTTTGTTCAAAATTTTACGATAAAACCTTAGACTTATTAAAAACATTATTGATGAAAAAAGTCAGGAAAATGAAACATGAAAATAAATAAATATATATATATATATATATATATATATATATATATATATATATATATATATATATATATATATATATATATATATATATATATATATATATATGTATATATATATACACACTTACATATATATTACACTTAATTCAAACAACAAAGTTTTGACCTATAAATAACAAATTTCAAAAAGAACTAAAATTAGATGTTAAAAAAAATCCTAATATTTTGGTTTTTGCTGATGAAACAAATAATATTTACCAACTCACAACAGAAAACTATGAAAAAAATTTAGTGTGGCAGTGTTACAAATTTATGAGAAAGATACTTTATGAGAAAGACACTTATGAGAAAGCCCTTAAAAGTTTGGAAAATGCAATTAATTTAGAAGCCCAAAGTATCGCTAAAAAAATAAATCTTGAAACAGAACTAATTCAACTGCCCCTGCCCAAGCTTTTGTAATACTTAAAGATAATAAACCAAATTTTCAAAACTAACATTGACTCCCTAAAAAAGTGAAATAGGTAAGCAAAACTAAATTGGACAAAATTAATGATATTCTTAATAATAAACTAAATTTGCAACAGTGGAAAAATGTTATAAATTATAAGCTGATGTTATATATTGGTTCTCCATAATCGAAGATAAAAATGAATGTACACTTATTCAACTTGATATTAATGTTTTTTACCCCTCAATAACTGCAGATATTTTAGATAAAACAATTGATTTTGCAAAAATCCACACAGTTATTCAAGAAGAGACGGTTTGTATAATAAAACATTGCAGAAAAACCTTACTTTATTTTATTAAAAAAACTTGGAAAAAGAAAAATAAACGTGACTGCTTTGATGTAACAATGGGCAGTTATGATGGAGTAAAATTTGTGAATTTGATGGACTAAATATTTTAGATATATTAAGTAAAATAATCAATATTAACAATTTAGGCTTTTATCGCGATGATGGTTTAATAGTAATGCATAAAAAATCTGGTCCACAGCTCAATTTTATTGAGCTGTGGACTAGATTGTTCACAGCTCAATTTGAGTAATCAAATGATTTCACAACTGCATATTGTCTACTGGGTGTGTAAAGTAAACACCCAGGAAACATTGGGGCACAAATAAAATTTGCAAAGACTCCAATAGTCACATGCTTGATGTAAGGGTACACATACGCATCAATTCACTTATTTGGTCGTGAAATCAGGTTCGAATCCTTTGACCTTCCGCTTAGCACCTCTTCACTCTATCACTTTTCTCTTTTTTCTTTATTGTTCTCCTTCTTCCCAAGGCTGCACTCTTTTAGATATAATTTCTGATCAAATTGACCATTCTCTCTCTTTACCCTCTGCCAATATTGTTGTTATCGATGACTTTAATGCTCATCACACTGAATGGCTCGGCTCTAATGCCACTGAACCGGCACTAAAGCCTCTAACTTCTGCATTTCTCAATCTCTTACTCAGATAGTTAACTTTATGACTTGTTTTCCTGACAACCCTAATCATTTACCTTTACTCCTTGGTTTATGTCTGGTTTCTGTTCCTAGTTTGTATTCAGTTACTCCTTTTTCTTCCTTAGGTGGTTCTGACCATGCAATGATCTCTTTAAACCTTTCATTTTGTACTTCATTTTTGGACTCACCCTATCATCACACTATTTACTACTACCCTAAAGCTGACTGGATTCTTTTTTATGATTTTCTTTGTGGCAGTCCTTGGGCTGATGTCTTTTCCCTCTCAACTGATGTGCTTCCTATGTTACCTCCTGGATTCATGCAGGAATGGATGCATTTTTTCCTTCTTGTCAGTTCCAAGCCAAGCCTCATTTTACTCCATGGTTTTTACCCTCTTGTGCAGCTGCTATATCTAATCATAATCATTTTTTTCATCTTTTTTAAAAAAACAACTCTCTTGAGAACAAATAGTTATTTATTATTGCATTCCATTATTCTCAGTTCACTAAATCTCGTATCTTATCTCAGAAGTTAGGCCTTAGAGACTTTTGGAAAATCTTTAACAGCATTGTTAACAAAGGAAGATCTAACATTCCATCTCTCATTCATGGGACTGATCTTTTTACCTCTCCCAAGCATAAGGCTGCAAAGAACTTTTCTTCTAATTCAACTCTCAAATCTTATGGCCATTCTCTTCCTTTTGTTCTGATTAAACAGGTTAACCCATTATTAGACATTCAAATCACTCCAGCTTCCATTGTTAAATTCATATCTCGATTAAGCTCTTCTACAGCTTGTGGACCAGACAACATTCCTGTCACAATCTTACAAAATTGTTCTCCAGAACTCTCTTAGATTTTCTCTATTTAATAAGTACTTTTCTCTATTTAATAAATGCTTGACTGAGTCTTGCTTTCCTGCCTGCTGGAAAATGACATGTGTTGTTCCAATTTTCAAAAACTCCAATGAACATTCTGACCCCTCCAATTATCGTCCAATCGGTCTTCTTTCTGTTATTAGCAAGGTCTTTGAGTCTTTGATAAACAAGTTTCTCACATCCCATCTTGAATCGAATAACTTGCTGTCAGACAATCAATACGGTTTTTGATCCTCTCACTCTACAGCTGATTTGCTAACTGCTGTGACTAAAAGATTTTATCGTGCATTAGATGGAGGTGGAGAGGCTAGGGCTATTGCTCTTGACATATCTCTTTCGACAAAGTTTGACATGTTGGTCTTCTCCATAAGCTTGTTTGGTGTATCTGGGAAAGTTTTTGAGATAATCAAAAGCTTCTTTCTAACCGCTTTATTAAAGTCATCCTCGGAGGCCAACACTCTTCTTTATTTCCAGTAACTTCTAGGGTACCTAAAGGTTCTATCCTTGGTCCTATTTTGTTTCTTATCTACATTAATGATCTTCCCAACAACCTTACATCTAAAGTAGCTCTTTTTGGTGATTTGCTTTTACTCAACTTTATAATTCTGTCTTGACAAAAAGTCTTCTCTTTTCAATCGCTTAGAACAGGCAGCCGATCTTGTAACAGATTTGGGCTCACAGTGGTCTAAAAGTTTTAACTCTAACAAAACTCAGTTATTTACTGCAATAGTTGTTTGCAGTTCTATATATATAGGACATTCCTATATTAATGAATGGCAACCATCTCACTGAGTCCTCTTCTTTACGTCTTCTTGGATTATTATTTACTACCGACCTTTCATGGAAACCATATATACAATCGATAGCATCTACTAAGATAGCTTCTATTTATCGTGCTTGCCATTTTCTCTCCTGATTCCATTCTCTACCTCTGCAAATCTCTTATTTGTCCCTGAGTGGAATACTGTTGTCATATTTGGCTGGTTCTTAGAATGATGCTCTGACAAGGTCCAAAAATGCATTATAAACGTAGTTAAATCTGCTAAGCTTGAGCCTCTTTCTCATCGTCATAAAATTGCATCTCTTTCTCTTTTCTACAAATAATATCATAGTCACTGCTCAAAGGAGCAGTTATCTCTAGTTTCATCAACTAAATCTCATTCTCACTTGACTCGTCATTCATTAAAGTCTCATTTGTTTAATGTATCTGTGCATTACTATTTTATATTGCACTTCATGGCATAGATGCAATTTCTTTTGACTTTTGATCAAAACAGATTGTTCATTTCATTAACTGCATGTTCATTAACTGCATGCTCCAAAAACTTTTATTCTAGTTTTTTTTGCCTGGAACTTCAACCCTTTGGAACTCTCCCCCATCTTCATGTTTTCCTGACTCATACAACCTTCAACTTTTAAAGTCTTCTGTCAACCGTTTCCTTGCTCTATAACTTTTTTCTTTCTTTTTAGTAACTTCCATTTTAATAGTGGTTGCTTGCAGTCTTGTTGGGAGTGAATCAGAACTAAAAAAAAACAAAAACTGCTGACCTAAAAGTGTTTGAGGTCAGCAAAAAGTTGCCTACTTCATTTTTATGTTTTGTGATAAAAAAAAATTTTTTGTGTCAAGGTTCACAAAAACACATAATATTACTACAATATTTAACAAAAAATAAAGTTTAAAAAGAAGTTTTATTTTATTGTGATTCAAAACATAGAACAACAGTCCAAAGTATTGCATAACTCAACAAAGTTAAATGAGGAACAATTTAAAAAACATTTATTACTTAAAGTCTAACAATAATTTAATACAAATATATGTAGTACTGTCCTCAACTCGTTTTTCCGCGTAGCGGCCGTGTTTGGAGTTATAGAGTTGAGAGAGGGTTATAACCACAAATAAGTAGCCTCCTTGTCTGTAGTGGCCTTCTTGGCCTTGAAGAGGTGAATTAAATAAAAATTTTATTGTGATTTAAAACATAGAACAACAGTCCAAAGTATTGCATAACTCAACAAAGTTAAATGAGGAACAATTTAAAAAACATTTATTACTTAAAGTCTAACAATAATTTAATACAAATAGATATGCAAATATATGTAGTACTGTCCTCAACTCGTTTTTCCGCGTAGCGGCCGTGTTTGGAGTTATAGAGTTGAGAGAGGGTTATAACCACAAATAAGTAGCCTCCTTGTCTGTAGTGGCCTTCTTGGCCTTGAGGAGGTGAATTAAATAAAAAATAGTAAAAAAAAAAATAGTAAAAAAAAATAAATATAAGGCTGCAAAGTTTTCTTGTTGTTTGAATTTTTTTCAGCAATATTATTTTGTTGTTTGCGTTTGTTTCAAAAGCTGTGTTTAAAAACATAAATGAGCAGAAAGTTAAGTATAATATAATTAGACAATGTTATTCTTTAATAAATTTTTACTTAATACAGTCTTGGTTACTTATTTACCTATCTCTTATTTAAAATATAACTGAATCAATAAAACTTAAAACTATACATAGACAAAGTCTAGTTAGTTAGTCATTCATGCCAAACAATAGCAATACTTTTGTGGTTGAGATGTTGTGAAACAACATTGCACACTAATATTAAAATATAAAACTGACATGAAAGTGTCAACCAAGTGCACAAGTGTACGCATGTTTCTTTTCCGGATCAAGTCTCAAAATTTATGACAACACTAGCCAGACATTATCAAGAAGATTAAAGACCTGTTTCTCTTGTCATAGTCAGTTAATGAAGCATTTGTAGGGACTGATGACTATAAAACATTTTTTTCTGCTGTTCACTATGCAAATCAACAGTCTAAAGGTGAAATCCCATACGATGGTTCATTGCCATCAAGTTGTTCCTTTGATACTGAGTAATCAAATGACTTCACAGCTGCACATTGTCTACTAGGGTCTGAAGTAAAGGACACCCCAGGAAACATTGGGGCACAAATATCTTTAACCAGAAAGTGATTGCAGTACTAGATAAGACAAATGCCATTATCTAGCATAGTACTTGTACATCAAAAATATCATATCCTCTTTAGTAAATGATGTTGGGGTTCATCAACTTTGGCAGTACTTTCAAAAAGCACTTTTCATCAACAAGGACTTCAAATGTGACATTAATCTGTTCTTATTGATAAACAGTGAAGTAGAACAAATCAAAGACAAATTTTATGCGAGCAAATCTGTATCAAATTTAAATCAAATTTATGTCAGTTATTTATGCGGGTAAATTGTCTCATTAATTGTTTTTAAGCAAAATGTTTTAAAACCCAAATTGCTAATTCAATCGCTTTTTATTTTATTTTTGTTTTTTTACTGTTTTTAACTCTCCAAAGCCAAGGTGGTCACTACTATCAAAAAGAAGTAGCTATTATCGCCTAAATTAAATTTTTTATCAAGTTTTCTTTTTATTGTTGTAACCACTCCGTTAGTATCCCTTGTTCTCTATCACATATTGTTTCTTATTTCTTATAGCTACCTTTACTATTAACATATACAAACTGAATCCTGAACTCCCAAATATACTTTGCATAAAGTTTAATTGGTTGTTTTTTTTAAACTTTATTACAAAAGTTTTATTTACGGAGATTATTTTATGTGGGTTAAACATAAAATTGTTTAATGATATATTTTTTTGCATACCACAAAAACATCCTTGTAACCAAAACACAAGTAATTGAAATATTTTACTTTTTTCATCAGAATTCGAACTCATGTTGTAAAATTTATGGAGATGTTAATTTTGGTGCATTCTAAATCGTCTGAAATTTCTAGTCAAGGGAAGAAAGATGGTGATTTAACTCTTGATGTAGTAAGTCATTTCATTATTTATTTTATTATTTCAAGTTTTTTTGTTTTTTATTTAGTTAAAATTATTCTGTCTATATGTGTGATGGTTTTTGTTTAGGTTCCTTTGAACCATCCATTAGTAAAACAAAGCGAACTTTTAGATGAAGGTTTAACTACAATGGAAGCTTTATTAGCCATGTGTGCATCACCAAATATTTCAAGGTAATTAAAAATTTAAAGATTTAAAAATATGCATTAAAGTATTAATATATAATTATTTAAAAGTTAAAAAAAAGAATAAGAGTTCTATATATATATATATATATATATATATATATATATATATATATATATATATATATATATATATATATATATATATATATATATATATATATATATATATGTACTCTTACATGATCGTCTTTAAGTTTTACCATAAAATGTCAGTTTTATGTTTTTTTTTTATTTTAAAGAGCGGAAATTTTTTTTTTTTTCTTTAATTATTTGATGGACTGCCTGCTTAAAGCAAACCCTAAGCTATAAGATAGTTTATGTAGCAACACTCCGCACATGTTTTACAGTTAAAAAATAAAAATAAAAACATTCAGAATGTTTTTACTTTTAAAAGATAAAATAACATTCAGAGTGTTTTTAAAAAGATTCTAATATTTTAATTTGTGGTTTTGTGGTTTAAATACTTCCAATAATTAAATTAATGTGTTTTGACATAATCTAACCTTAATTTTGTCAGCTTTAAAACCACAAACAAGCGAAGAGTCATTTTTTACCACAAACACGTTTTCTTAACTGTAAAGTATAGCACTATATATATATATATATATATATATATATATATATATATATATATATATATATATATATATATATTATGTATGTATGTATATACAGGCTTTAACTGGAATGGTAAGCAATCTTCTGTGTCCACCTCATTGTCTGTGTAAGTCATTTTACACAAATGAAATAAAGCCTGTGCAAAATACAATATTTTTTGAGTTGAGTTGTAGTTTAATTACATAAACTAAAAACAGTAAAAAAAAACATATATAAAAAACATATAGTGCATTTAAATATAAAATACTGCTTTATAGTATTGCAGAATTATGCAATAATAAAAAGAATAAAAAAGTGTTTGTTCACTAATACGTTTGAGCTTCTTTAAGGTAAGAAAGTTCATTATTGAAGATTTTAATGTTTAGACATAATTATTTTTTAATAAACTCAATAAGTTTAAATGACTAGTATAAGGATTTTATTAAAAACTATATTAAAAAATTATTAAAAAAAAGAAATAAAATTACAACAAACAACTATAGAGCTTTAAAAGTTTTTAAAAAACTTTTTAAATTTAAAGTTTTAAATTTTCAATCGAAAGTTTTTTAAAAATAAAATATAAAATTTTATCTATGTAACCTATTTGTTCTAAAAATACCTAGATAACCTATTTTTCTAAAAATACCTACGTAACCTATTTGTTCTAAAAATACCTATGTAAACTATTTGTTCTAAAAATAAAAAATTGTTTTAATACACAATATTTTTATAGTTAGGTTTTTTAATTATTACATAGTAGTTATTAACTTAAATAAGATCTTTTTTATAAATGGTTGTAAAAAAATTTTCGTTTAAATTTGAATTAAATAACACAAAATCAATTTTAGAAGTATCAAACTTAATCATTCAAGTTTTAATTACTAAAGCCTTTTCTTATATTTACTGGCTCTCTTGCTTGGAGTTATTTCAGCGCTGTTTTTAAACTTTTCAAGTTAGAAAATTTTTTTTACAAAGAAGAAGCGTAACAAATAAACTTTATATTTGAAAATAAGAATAAACGCATAACAAAATAATATTAACAAACTAATCAATGGTTTTAATTAGAGATTGATCTAAATATATTCTTTATTTTAAAAATTATTCTTTGAGGACTGAACTTAACAAAAAAAAAACTATTATGTAAAATGCATAATAGTTTTTTTTTGTGTCGCTGGTAAAGTCTGTTTTAGATAGACATTTCACTGATTGTGCACTCAATTACTCCTACCAAATCATGTATATATATATATATATATATATATATATATATATATATATATATATATATATATATATATATATATATATATTATTAGTAAATTATTAAAAACAGTTCAACTTGATATATTATTTGAAAAATAAATAAAGTAACAGTTTATATAAAATATTTTTAAATCTACTTGTTTTTAGTTATGTCTTATGAATATATATATATATATATATATATATATATATATATATATACACATACATACATACATATATATATATATATATATATATATATATAAATATATAAATATATATATATATATATATATATATATATATATATATATATATATATATATATAGCTATTTTTTTGCTGATATTATTTGTATTATCTTCTCCGTATAGACTTTTTAAACATTATTGGAATATTTATTGGTTTCAGTACATACATCAACTATCCTATAGCCTGCTACTGCAAGGGGGTGCCGCTAAATCGACTCAGGATTTGGCGTAATAAATTAAGTAAATAAAAGAAAAGATTGCTGCCCTATGCCAAACCCTCAGTCAATGTAGTGGCACTCCTTTGTGGTAGCAGGCTATAAGATAATTGATGTATTTACCAAAGCCAATAAATATTTCTTTTTTTACTTGAGAAAACTTTTTGACCGGTAACATTTACTTATACTTGAGTAAAATTTCATTCAATTAACTTTTACTTGACTTCAAACTTTTTCAACCTCCGAACTTATCTTACTATATAATATAAACTTTGATAAGAGAAAGTTGTATTAAAAATGTACTCAGAGTAAAAGTTACAGTGTTTCTTTTTTAACAGCTATTTTAATTTTGTTTAAAAATTATTTTAATTTTTTTTTTAAAACAAGAAAAAAAAGTAAAAATTAAATATGAATAATTGAAAATAATTAAAAGATTAAAAAATTTGAAATTTTAACAAGGCATGTGTATGATATTTTTATAATACCTTCAGTAAAAATATCATTAAAAAATTACCTTCAATAAAAATATCATTTGAATGCAAAAAAAAATTGTAATTTTTTAATATTTTAAAGTATTGATGCCTTGCTTGATTAAAAGTTCTAGTTAGAGGGCGTGGCTAATTAGGAAGCCATTTTCATGTATCTATGCATACATAAAATGGCAGATATAGTCCTTCCCTCAGGGTAGTTACATACATAGACTGACTAGTAGGTATGGGGGTGTGGGGGGTGGGGGAAGTGTACATACATTATTTTTTGTGCTACTATAGTTGTATATAAAGTTGTATAAATTAACAGTTACTTAACAGACAAATAACCTCTAAAGATATTTCTATCTAATCTATAACAACTTTATCACAGTTGATAAAGTCATAATATTTATTCTATCATGAGTATACATTAGTCTACTAAAATTTAAGTCAATTTAAAGAGTCAATTCCAGTTTAAGTTAAATTGAAACAGCAGTCTAGTGTACATACATCAACTAAGGGGTTTATGTTTGGCTTGGCACTCTATAAATCAAAAGTTTTTTCAAGACTTCAAACTAAAAAAAAAAGTTCCGTCATAAAATCGAATAATCCTACCCCTTGTAACAAATTGTCACAAAGTCCATAACCCCTCTCCTTCCTTTTTCAATCGCATGGCATAATTTGTGGATGACTCCTAACTTCAAATAAAAGATTTGTGAAAACTGTTAGGAAACAAAGTTATAAAAAAAGTGTTATTTTTTTTATCAAATAAAGGAATTAAATCATACTTTTTGTGATTAATGTATCAATATGTAATATTAATAATTAATCACAAAATTAATTTTTTTACTCAGTAACATATATAATTTAAAAATGTAGCAAAGTACACTACTTTAAAAATATATATACTTAAGTAAAAGAAAAAGTAAACATTAAAAAAAATGCTTATTAAGAAAAAGACATTAAATTCTTTTTCTTATTAAGCATTTTTAAACATTAATTACAGTAACAAGAGTTAATGTAATTTGTTACTTTCCACCTCTGGATAATTTATAATAAATTCAATCTTTCGAAATCTCTACTATTTATATAATATAGTAGTTAAAACATAACAAGATAATTTAGCTTTTAATTTTTACAGCCATTTTTAAATAAATAAATAGCTCCATTTATAATATATGTTTTTAATTATCTTTGCAATATTTTTTTAGTGTAAATTTGATGGCTGTTTTAAGCTCATTGACCAATATTGGGAAACAGAGACCATCATTACTTCACACCATCATCCAATCATTTGAATCACTACATGGTTTTTTTTTTATTTATTTATTATAGTTTTCTAAATTTGCTTTGTATTTTTTTGTAAAAAATGTACTGTTTTTTTGTATTGTGTTGTTTTAAATTCAATTTAATAATGTTAAGAAAATTATTAGCTAATCTTCCACCAACATTATCCAAGTCTCAAGTCAGTAGTGTTAGGAAAACTCTGAAGGTATGATTTATATTATGATGTCATAAATGACAATGCTAAGTAAGCAAAGATGTTTGTTTGTGTGTTTATCTATATAAGTTGTAGGTAAAGTAAGTTGTCTTCACTACTCTTAAGATGTGGTAATGGCTTAACTTACTTAAGAGAAGTAAAACTCTCATATAAAATTCTTTATATAGTTGTAGATAAAAGTAGAAGGAGGTAGTAAACATTTAATGATAATCTTTATAGTGGTACTATAAGTGCTACAAAGAAAGATGTTACATATAACTGTTACAAAGAGTGATGTTACATATAAGTGTTACAGAGAGATACTGACAGTAAAATATAAAAGTTAGATTAGTTTCAAGGGGCGAATTCAAGTTTCTCAGATTTCAAAAAAATTTTAAGAAAAAACAGCAAATTTACTGCAACAAAAAAAGTAACATGTTTTAAATATTATTTTTATGGAACAGATGTTAATCCAAATAATACAAATACATGATAAAAATACTTTTTGTTATACGCCAAAATAAAATAAATAAATAAAAATAAATTAACTAAATTGTGCATTACTACTTTAATCAACTTCAAAAATGTTCAATAAATAAACGAACATCAAAAATGTTCAACAAATAAACTAACTTCAAAAATGTATACAAATAAACGAACTTCGAAAAACCATTTCTAAGTATACTTATGGTCTAAAATGTACACACTTGTATTTAAAAATTAGCTTTTTTCCATATGACAGACAAATAGCTAAAGAAGGTAATATTCATCAAGACAGGTTATTTTGTGTCAACATCATAAAGCATGATAAAATTTTTTTTCATAAAAATCTTTATCCAAGAATATAAAAATTAGCAATCTGGTTCACACAATCTGGTTGGCATGCTTCAAATTAAATACTTTGAAAATTACTAAATGGCTTTATCCTAACGCAATTCGCGATCATTTAAGTTGATTGAGTGATTTTTATTTCTGATTTGATACTTTTTATATATATATATATATATATATATATATATATATATATATATATATATATATATATATATAGAGAGAGAGAGAGAGAGAGAGAGTATATATATATAGAGTATATATATATATATATATATGTATATATATACATATATATAATATATATATACATATATATTTTATATATACATTATATATATATATATATATATATATATATATATATATACATATATATTTTATATATACATTGTATATATATATATATATATATACATATATAAAATATATATATATTATATATGTATGTATATATATATATATATATATATATATATATATACATACATATATAAAATATATATATATATATATATGTAATTTATTTTTAAATGTTTAGATGTACATCACAATGGCCATTTATATATTTATATTACAAATAAGTTAACAATTATAAGTTAATATTTACTTCAAAAATATATTACAATCTTTGTTGTAGACTTTATAGCCAAAAGTAGTAAATGCACATTTGCTTATTTAAAATTAATATATTTTATAAATTTGCTAAGCATTGAGAGTTATTGCTAGTTGTGTTTTTGCAATTTTCAAAATTAGACTTTGTGTTAATGATTATCTATGTATTGTATATAAGGGGTCGTCCATAAAGTACGTATGCTCATAGGGGGGAGGGGGGGGGTCTTCAAAAAGCGTACGAAAGCGTATGGGAGGGGGGGGGGGAGGGTTCAATTTAAAAGTACGTACTTCGATTTTCTAATTTATCACAATTAACCAGCTAATCAATAGAAAAGTTACATTCTGACTAAAGATTCTAGTTTGCCAACACAAAAAGATGTATGGTATATGAAGTAGAGGGTATAGTTTTCCTCTATGCACACACATGTATGGGCGCCCTCAGAATTATTTGATGTTCCAGATAGGACACTTTCACACATCGTGCAAACTCATAACTTAAGTTTGTTTATACCTATGCCAAATGAGGAGGCCTTGCAAAATATCGGGATGGCGGAGGCCTGTGAACAAAAAGCCTCAAAACGCTTACCCTCCCGACCCCCAAAATGAGAGGGGTGTAAATTTTGCATGGTTATAACTTTTAGATTTGGAAAAAAATTTGGATGGCCTCCGCTATCCAAATTTTTTGAAAGCCACCTCATTTGGCATATTAACAAACTTAAGTTTGCACGTTGTGTGAAAGTGTTCTATCATCAATTTGAAATACTAATTACTAAAAATATTGTAAAATTTTATAATTTCAATTTTTATTAAAAAAAGTTATTGTAAATTCTTTTTGTAATATTAATACTTATATATCGTCTTATTTTACTAATCAGTTCTTAAATATAAATACTCTTTGAATTACTAAATATTTTAAACGTTATATATTTTATTTTTTGCATTTTGTTAAAACATTTTATTTGATGAATATGCATTTTTTTTGGGGGGGGGCTTAATGATAAGATGAATTTTGTCTTCTTCAAGCCCCAGTCATGTAAATATTTGTTTTTATAAATTACGAGTGTAAATTATTTTCAATCGGCAAATACAATACTAATAAAATAAATAAAATAAATCAAAAATCAAAACATCAAAAAATCCTGAGGGGGCCCATGCACACATGCCCGCCCTTATATACTGGCCCTGAGTAAGACCTGAGGGCCGTGGTTGATGGGACGGAGTCACCCCAAAAAAAACGTGTCAATAGCGTCTCAAAGACCGCTAGGTTTTGCTAAAATAAAAAGCTTCTTAAAATAGCAAAAGGGCACAAAATTTGCTATTGCTCCCTCCCACTGGGTTTTACCCTTTGTTTTCAATATTACTGATCTCACCTTAGACTCATTTTTTACTTACTAAAGAGGGGTGCCTGAAAAAAACGTCCACCTTAAGTATTGTTTATTTACATTTGATTCGTTAAAAAAACACAAAAAGTTTTTCCTAGATATCACCGAGAATCGAACCTGGATCTCCGTGGACTATTGCCGCCGCATAAACCTTTCGCCCAAATTCACACTTACATTAGTGAATTTTAAATTTATTTAAATTATTATTTGCATTTATACTTAAAGACGTTTTTAAAATGCGTAAGCAAAAAGCTTTGGGGTAGTATAAAGTATCTAAGGTACCCTCCGTCTTTTTTTTTTTTAATTAAACTTTTTAATTAAGAAAAAAAAAAAAAGGAGGGATGGGGGGGATATTTGAGGGGGGGGGGAGTATTTGAGAAACGTACGTACTTTTAAGGAGGGGGTGGGGACATAAAAGTACGCATGGCAACAGGGGGAGGGGGGGAGGTCAAATTTCAAAAGTTTTGGCGTACGTACTTTATGGACGACCCCTAACTGAACAAGTATAAATGTGTTTAACTGAATAACTATAAATGTATATAACTGCTTACATATTTGTTAAAAGTAAAATTTTTATACTTTTTTTACAGATGCAGTTGTTCACTTTGTTAAAGCTTCCATCTGCAGGTAAGTGATATGATCTACTTAATCTGACTTATCTCTAATCTTTTTCACGTGTCAACTCTTACACTCATCTTCATTTCTCATTTTTCTCAGCTTCCACTCATCTTTTTCCAACTCATTTTTCCTCTTGTCTTTTCATTCATCTTTCTATTAATATTTCTAGTCATCTTTCCTTTCATCTTTACTTATTTTTCCAATGATTTTTTAATTTTTTAAAAGGTGAATGAAACAGTTTAAAAAAACTGTTTCATTCACATTTTTTACTCATCTTTCCACTCATCTTTTTAATTAATCTAACTCATCTCAAACTCAGCTGGTAACTCAGTTAACTCATTTTGATTAGTGATGTGCAGATTAGCTCTGCTAGTACTCTGCAGATTAGCTCTGCTGGTATTCTGCATATTATTTCTGCTAATTAATGAATTAATCATATTACTTGTGCACAAAAAAAAGTTTTTAACCACTGAATACTTAATATAAAATTTTTGTATAAGTATATACGAATAAGTAAATTTTAAAAATATTTTGTGTTTATAAGATGTGGTCACATTAAGATATCCTTTTAGATGTGGTCACATATAAATATTATTTTAGATGTGGTCACCTTTAAATAACACTTTGTATAAGGTAAAAGACATTGCATTATATAAATAAAAAACTGTTTTACATAGATTAATATTTCAAAAATTTCTTAATCTGACTTTTAGTTTATTTACACATATTTAGATATCTGTTGAAGCAGATAAAAGACATTTAGTTATAAATTTTTTTTTAAAATTTCACTTGTTACTTTAGCTGAGCATATTACTCAAATTGGAACACTTCTATCAGATCTTGGTGCTACTGCTATTGATGTATTTATTTTTTATTTTGTTTTTCACTGATATAAAAATGTTAAACATTCTTTAAAATATATTTTATGGAATATATAACAATTTAACTTTTACCTTATCGTTTAATTTAATTTTTACAAGTTACAATTTTATGCTTTCTTGGTAATTCCATTAATTTTCAATTTACACATTTAATTTTTCTATTTTATTATGGCTTTTTTAATAAACAGTAAAATTTAAGCTAAAAAAAGACAAAAGAAAATTTTCTTACATCAATTTAAAAACCATCATTATTTAATTATGCTGTTCTGTTTAAAATATTTTTTACTAATAACAACAACAAAATAGAATCAAGAAATACCTCTCTGGAAACAATGTATACAATATATTGCTAAACTAACATCAATATATCTATATTATCTGTTTTATGTTTGTATCTGTTTATTGAGTCTGATATTTTATATATCTATATTTCCATTTTATTTTAAAAAATTATGTTATATGTTTTCATTTTATTATAAAATTATATATATTAACACCCTATAAATAAAATTTCGGACAAATTTCAATTGCATTTATTATGTAATTTATTTCATGCACGCAAAAAACCTTTATACTTATTTGAAAGAGGATTTTATAATCTATTTAAATTTAATTTAATTAAGTTGAAAATATTATTTAAATATTGAAAATAAAATGGTCAAAGTAAACGACCTCTAAAAAATTATGGAAATTTTTTTCCAAAAAAATTGAGAAAAAGATAAAGCGTTTGTTGCTGAGCAGTTTTATGGAATGGGGTTTACCCAGATCAACTGCTAAAAAAATTAAAAATTAGAGAATGAATCTCTAAAAATAAAAGTTGGAAGTGGTCGACTCGCTAAGGTAGCTACTAAAGAAAATATTCCAAAGATTGCTGCATTTTTTGAAAATAAGTCAGGGTGCTCCCAAAAGAAAGTAGCTTAAGTTTTTAACTGTAGTCAAACTCGAATTTCCGAAGTATTAAAAACAATGACTAACATTCGAATTTTCAAAAAAACAAATCGTCCAGATCGTAGCCATCAGCAGAAGAAAGCTATGCGTCCTAAATGTCGTAAATTATACAAAAATTATAAAAACTTGGATTTGTTATGGATGATGAAAGCTATTTTACCCTAAACAATAGCACATTAGCTGGTAATGATAGGTTTTATGCCGCTGATCCTTCTCAATGTTCTGACCAAGTAAGATACAATTTGCATAAAAAGTACAAAGACAAGTTCTTAGTTTCTTGTTGCATCAGCCCCCGTGGAATAAGCCCTCTTTATATCCATCACAGTAAGCAGGCAATCAACCAGTACATTTATAAAGAGATACTAGAAAAAACTTTGCTACCTCTAGTATCAGAATATTATAAAAAAGACAATAAGTTTATCTTCTGGCCTGATCTAGCTCAATCACATTACGCAAAGTCGGTCATCGACTTTTTAAAGTTGAAAAAAATCAAAGTTGTACCCAAAGATATAAACCCAGCTAACATTCCAGAAGCAAGACCAATTGAAAACTTTTGGGGTGATTTAAGATGGCTAGTGTACGAGAATAATTGGAGAGCTAAGAATTTGGAAGAGCTTGAAGCAAGAATTAGATATTGTTATTCAAAGATGAATAAAGAAATTTTCCTTACTCAAATAAAACATCTTTCAAAAAAACTTTATAATATTGCTAATTATGGTATTTGAAATAATTATTTTAATATATTTATAAACTACATATACTAACATCCGTTGCAATGACATCGCAAATGGCGGGCGCTTTTTTTCAACGGTTCAAATGAAGTTTTTAAAAAGAGAAAAATAATATGATAATGTAAAAAAAATTGAATAATTGAATCAATTAAAAATATAAAAAAAGAAAAAGTGAGGTAAAGAAAAACAAGGAAACGAAAAAAAATTGAAAGAGAAGAAAGTAAATAATAAAAAGGTATTAAAGAAATAAGGAAAAAACCGAATAAGAAAAAAAAACTAAAAATCGATTAAAAAAGAAAAAGAATAAAAGTATGTAAATAAAAGAAGACAAAGAAAGAAAAAAAAATTTATAAATTATATAAAAATAATTAAACTATATTTGTAAAATAAAGAATGTTCTTTGTTGTACTGTGTTATTGTTTGTTGTTATTATTCCTTTCTTGTTTCTTTTTTCTTTTTCTTTTGCGTTCTGTTGAGTTGTAATGTAGTAATTTTTTTTTTTTAGTTTGTGTATATATATTGTATATATTATACAAAACAATACTTATTTTAATACTATTTTATCATATGATATGTTTTTAATTTTCTTTTTTTCTCTCTTTCTCACACTCTTTCATTTCAATATTGTTCATTCATTATATAAACACTTTATACTTTTTGTTGCTTTTTTTGATTTGTGTTTTCATTTGTTATGTTTTTTCTGTATCTGATTATAAGATTTTATAACGGTCGTAATATTATTGCATGAGTTAAATTGTTATTATTATAATTGTCTTTGTTATTTTTATTATTATTTTCTATTGTTATGTAAACTCTATCATTATTATTATATATTGTGTTAATACATATTATTATCACATATTATTTTAACTGCATTATTAGGATTATTAGGCGTATTTTATAATTTCATCGTTTTTTTTTTAGTTATGTTAATTTATGTTCTGTATTATTTAAAAGTATTGTTGTTGTTGAATTTATTTTTTGTTTATTTTATTTAGGTGTCACTCCTTTGACTAGTTTTTAACTATATGAGTGACACCTAACCTGATTTGTAAAACTATAATTAAAGTTTGTAATTTTTAAAATTTGGTTAAATTTGGTTAAATATATTAACAGTTGAAATATTAAATAATAAAATTTATTAGTTCTTAAAATATTAATTTTTAAATATTGTCCAAAATTTTATTTATGAGGTGTTATATGTTTCCATTTTATTATAAAAAATTGATTTTTATTTGTTTCTAGATCCAGAAAGGTCTTCCAAAAATAAGTGATCAGCGATTAAAAAAGTAAGTTACAAAAAGTATATTTTATAAATAATTAGTTGTTTATTTTATTTCATTACAAAAAATAAATACTTAATTATATACATTATATTTGATAAAACTTTACCAAATTTTTTTGTTATTTAGACCTGAAGATGATATAAAAATAAAGAAAAAGGTATCAATATTATTAATTCATATGGTGCACAGTGTTTTAATCAAGTATTTTAATATTAAAAACAAAAAATTCAAAAATTTAATAAAATTTTTAAAAACTTGGAAAAAAAAGAAAAAATTATTTTAAGGATGAAAAATCTGATGAGCACAATCAGTTCAGTCTTACGAAAGCTATCGATTTAACTACAGAAGATATTGTATCTCGCTTAAATAAATCCACTGTGACGGATCTTGTAATTGTAAGCATGCTATTTCTTCCTCGTACAATGCCTTCACATTTCCTAGAAACATTCACCCCCATAGCAGCTGCCGGAGGACAAGCACAAAAAGAACACCTTGCACGCCTAATGGCTACTCAGATGACAAATGCTGGTGTTGGTATTGGTTTGCAGAAAGCCAAAGAGGTAAGTGAGGTGGCAAATACTGTTAAACAAACTTTTGAGTTAATTTCTATATATGTGTGTATATATGTGAACGCATATATATGTATATATGTATAAGTATTTTTACTTAAGATGGCTGCTGCTGAAGCTAGTTTAAAAAAAGAAGAATCAGATAAAATCATGCGTGAACCCAAGAGTATTCCTGTTCTTGGAAGTGAAAAAGTTTCAGATATCAAAATAAAAAATCAACCACGATCTATTAGAGGTTTTAATTAATCTAAGTCTAAAAATTATTTTTTTTTGTTTTAAACTATTAAATTTTTTTGTTTATATGTCAAGTGGAATGTTTTTAATAAACTTAACATTTGAAAGGTGAGTAGGTAGTTTTGGGGCTCTTTAATTAAAGGGAACGCAAGTTACATGATAGAGAGACATAGGTGAGAGTATACTCTGATATAATCTCCACTACTTTAATCGTGGGTCACAGAAATTTTTATATTTTTAGTATTCTTTTTTGTATCACAATAAATCCTGATCACAATTTAATCCTGAACACAATAGAAATATTTAGTCCTGAACACAGTAGAAATATTTAGTCCTGAACACAATAGAAATATTTAGTTCTGGACACAATAGAAATGTTTAGTTCTGAACACAATAGAAATATTAACTTCTGAACACGATAGAAATATTTAGTTCTGAACACAATAGAAAATTTTAGTCCTGAACACAATAGGAACATTTAGTTCCAAACACAATAGAAATATTTAGTCCTGATCCACTAAACAAGTTAGTGCCAGGATTGTAAAAAGGTTGCGATTATGAAAAAAAGTAAAGGGAGTTGTAAAGAATTGCTTTACTCTTCTAAAATGTCATTTTTAAATAAGAAAATGGCGTTATGGAACCACATGTGTGGAATCACAGTCATTAAACCTAAATAAAAAAAGCTTAAAAAGTATAGTTATAAATTAAATTCAAGTCAAGCAAGTTGTTTTATGAATAATTGTAATAAATAAGTTAAATTAAATTATAGTTATTTTCTTTGTGTTATTAGTTTGTATTATTTATTTGTGTTCTTTGTTTGTTCTGATCAATGTTTATTTTAACTAAATAGATATTGCAGCTGATCTCAAGTCAGGGTCAAAACTTGATGTTAGTGGAGCTCGTCTGCGAAAAATAAAACCATTTCGGCTTCAAGATGTGGTTCAGGTTTTAAGCAGTGAGGATAGAAATAAAATGCTTGTAGCAGCTTACAAGCGAATTCTTCAATCCGATAGTAAGTTTGTTCTAATTTTTTTTAAAAGTAATACATTAACAAAAAAATAATTCTGAAGAAATCAAATTTTTCTACTCAAGTATATTTATGTGTCTTGTATTCATTTTGTATTGTTTTTCTGAAGTTACTATTGCTCTTTACTACACTATATTAATACTTGGAGTTAATAGCACTCTACACTATACTGTTCTTCTGCAGTTAATAGCACTCTACACTATACTGTTCTTCTGCAGTTAATAGCACTCTACACTATACTATTCTTCTGCAGTTAATTGCACTCTACACCATAGTGTTCTATATTGTAATTCTGCAGCTACTAGGTCAATACAATACTGTACTACTATATTTGCAGTATACTAGACTAATATTCTGTAATATATTGTACTACTATAGCTAGTACTGTTTTATATAAATAAATTAATATTTTGTTTTTTTGTTTTTTTCACTTTACTAATAGTTCTGCATATATTTCTAAAGTTTATAATTTTTAGGTATATACTTTGAAATGTTTTCATTATAACATGCATCATATAAAAATGCTGAAAAAAATTTTTAATACTATAAATATATATTAATTATTTATAGATTTTAAACATTTGTTCAAAAAGATAAAATGTTAAGATTTTAAATTTTTTAGTTTTGGTGTTTTTTATTTTATATATATATATATTAAATTATATATATATATATATATTCATATATATATATGTAATTTTAAGTTTTATATGTTACATATATGTAAGTATTTTTTTTTAGAACAGGCAGTTGTCTCAGGATGCACAGTGGTAAGTTGAATTAATACTTTAAATCAAAAACTATATATAAAAATTAAGTTTAGTATATTGAATTAGAATATTAATTTTTTTTAAATATAAAATTTTTTTTGTCAATTTATAGGAAAGAAATAAAATTCTTGTTGGGCTAGCGATGCAGTTTTATGGCGAATTAACTGATAGTAAGTATATGTAATTAAAAATAACATGATATTTTTTATTCCTGACATATTTTGTAAATTCATTCTTACATTTTCAAAAGACTTTTCAAAAGATTTTACAGAGACATATTACAACAAAAATATACATAATAAACCAATAAAAATGATCACAAAAATGGTTCAGTAAATAACCAATCAATATAGCTAAAATCTTAATTAACTGGCAGTTTAATTAATTAGATAAGTTAATAATGAGGCATTTGTTTATCAAGAGAGGGATTTTCCTGTTTATTTCCCATTTCCATGCGTAGCTCTTCTTTTACTTTTAATTTATGTTTGGTTGTCATTAGCTGTATCCAAAACCTCAAAAGAAAATTTTTTTCAATTAATTGATGTATTTAAATGTTTATAAACATTTTTTTATCAGTTTTAAGGTTATCAAATGTCTAGAGCTTTCTCCGATATAACTGGCATTACAGCCGGTGCAAGAAAATTTGTAATCAACATCGATCTGATGTAAAAGATGATGTTCCTGATCATTTTTTGACTGGACAAGTTCAATTTTGCATAACTTGAGTAAATTCTAATATTTGAAATCTTGAAATATCTTATATTTAAGCTATTAACAAAGTTTGAAACAGATGGATTCCTTTTCATACTAATATATATCTTAAAAGGCCATTTAGTTTTCTTTATCTTTTTTCATTGTTAATTTCAAATGTTTATGTTTTTTTATTAAGTTAAAAAGTTTATAAGCTTCATATCATTATTACTCTATGTTCATATCATTATTACTCTATTACTATGTTGAGTTAAAAAAAATATTAAATGTTTAAATATATTTTTAGTTGTTGATTTTTTAAACTATTGTTTATTAATAAATTACAAATAATGAATTTTTTTTTGTTGTGGCGTGAAATTTTGATGTTAAAATAATGAAATTTTTTACAACAGATTTTTGTTTTCCTTTAAATCTTTTAAAGAATAATTTTTTATATCTAGTACTTATTCATTTTGTAATGGAAGATTTTCGAACACGAATTGATCTTGGAATATTATGGCTGTACCAAGAGTATATAAATACCGAGACTCAGACACCAGGTCAATCTCGGGAACAAAACTCAAGATACGCTCTTTGCCTAAGAAATCTTATAGAGGGGATGAAGAAACATTTAGAGCCAAGAGATAAGTATGATAATTTAATAACTTTTTATAGAACTTGTAATGTTATCCTTGTGATGATATCTATAAATGGAATTGTTTAATACAAGTATTTAGTTAACTAAAATGATACATCTTTTAATAGACTGTTTACAAGATTTATTTTGGAAGCTCCTTGTCTCCCAGATGGCGTTAGAAGAATTATAAAAGACTGTTGCATGGATCCAGTAAGATCTAATAATAGTTTTGATTAAAAAAATGATTATCATAAATATACTTAAAGCAATTAAAATTTAAGTAAATAAATTTTTGCTTCATGCACAATCAAAAAATAACAGGTTACCATTAATAGTCTGCTTTGCCACGGTTACCATCAATAGTCTGCTTTGTCATGACTGTTTTTAATGATTTTTAGTACACATTACAAGAATGTTTACATTTATGTGTAACTACGGCTACATTGTGTTTATTCTTCAAATTTTCTGGTGTTCAAATTTTCAGTGATCCCTAATCCTCTATAGACCAGTTTTTAATGGCATCTGTTTTTCAAGCTTATTGTATGATGCAATTTCAAGCATATTGGATGATACAATTAACTTTTTTTCATTCATTAGGACTTTTTGTGTGTTTTAACATTCACTATTTGTTCATTTTTTTCTGCCTCAGCATTCATGCTCTTTATATTGTTTGGATCCATTTTCAAATGTTTGAGGTAACAAGCATTGAATTTCAACAAACTTGAATTTCTTAATGCTTTACATAGTAAATTTAAGAAATAGGATCCATAAATGTTTCATATTTCTTATTTCAAACTTATTTCATAATTTTTTTTATATCTTAATATATACTTCTATTATTATGTTTAGTAGTAAATGAATCTTTTTTTTTATTATTATTTAGGATCGTTTAATGGTCGGATTTTCAACTTTAAGAGAATTAATAAGCAAAAATCCAGCGGCCTCACAAGAATGGTTGCAACTGTTGCTAGAACTAACCACTGCTGAAAGGGAACAGGTACTTAAGAAAAAAGATTATTTAAAAAAAATGTCTTTAATTATTTTTGACATTTTCAATTTATCGTAGGTACGAGTCCAAGCCATTCATTCTGCAAAAAAGCTTCACAGCAAGCCAGAATTCTCTGCTATGATTGGGGTAAATGTTATTGATTTTCTCATAATATTTTTAAGTTTTATGCCAAGCATAAGGGCTGGTATATATGGTGCTGTTATTGGTTTTGGATTAGGTATACTTTTAAGATTTGGTATACTGTCAGAGTATTGACAACCTAATGAATGAATTTAAAATTGAACTTAAGAAGAAAGGTTGGAAATTAGACAACAAAAACTAATAAAAGATGTCTCTACATTTTTCCACATAGCAATTGGATGCTATGTGGAACTTTAAAAGTAGCCTCCATGCCCTTTGGTCAACACAATTTTTAAATTGCCATGTTTTATATGTGAGTGGGGTTATCATTGGTTCAAAAGATGTTGGCATTTAATAAAATTATTGACACCAAAAAAAGCATTTTGCATTATATTTCAGCTGATATAAAAAGTGTCTATCTATCATAAGTGAAAGTCGGATGCAGATACAGACCTTTTGTAATCAATATGATAGATAAGTTCCAAACACTTAATTGTCTAATGGTTGTGACAAAATTGTGGGTAATTGTAAAATTGATAATCAAAAACAGGGTGTCTGGCAAATCATGGAAAATAGGGAAAAGTCAAGGAATTCAGATATCTGCAAAAAAAATCAGGGAATAATCAGAGAAATTGGGTTAAGTTTTGGAAAAGTCAGGAGGAAATCAAGTAAATGGCTCATCATCAAACCTACGTAATTTAATTAAGTTTTATATTGTACATGTAATATAAAATTTTATTTGGCAAATAGTTTTATAAACATATCTTAATACTTCAAATGCGGGTTGTATAATCGTTTACATTTTTGCTATTTAAGAGGTTTTTTCTAAAAGAATCCAAATCTGGTTTTTCTGAAGTTGGCTTTTAGTAACTTTAAATGAAATCAGGGAAAAAAGGTAGTTAATCAGGGAAAAATCAGGGAAATTCACCTTAAAATATTACCAGAAACCCTGTAATACCAAATCTAGTTTTAGCACTTAAACATGCTTTATTTAAATTTATTGATATTTTAAAAAATATCTTTAGGATTTTGCTTTGCACAGTTTACAACAGCTACTTCTGGAGCGTCCTCCGCTTAAAGAACTACCAAATGATAAAGAAGCGTTTGGTAAACCTTGAATTTTTCCTAGCTAATAATTTCATTTTTAACTACAGTAGCTTTAATCTTTTTTTAATATCTTGCTGCTGTTTTTATTTAGAAGTTACTTCAACAGAGTGGACTGATGATTCTATTAAAGCATACTTATACCTTTATTTAGCGTTGTTGCCTACAAACCACGTAATGTTTTTAAAGTGAGAGATTTGCTAAAAAGTTTAAAAATTTTCACTTTAATTTTTAACCTTGTGCAGCCATAAGGTTATGTTCTTTATGTGTGCAATGGATTGCACAAAAAGAAAATATTTTTTGCGTTGAGTAAAAAAATACACATTACATATGACATATTTTATATATGTTGTCACATGTTTAAAACAAAATTTAAAAAATTTAACATTATTTTTATAGTTTAGCTGATGTGTATGTGGATGCTTCTCCTGTTATAAAACGAACGATTCTCAGACATCTTGAACATCCTGTATGCATTCTTGTATTTTTTTAATTTGAAGTACATGATTTTTTTAAAAGGATATTTATTTAATTCTATTTATATGCATGTACATTTAATGTATGTATGTATGTATGTATGTATGTATGTATGTATGTATGTATGTATGTATGTATGTATGTATGTATGTATGTATGTATGCATGAATGCATGTATGTATGTATGTATGTATGTATGTATGTATGTATGTATGTATGTATGTATGTATGTATGTATGTATATATGTATATACAATTATTTAGTCTCAAAAAAAATTTCTTTAACAGTTATTAATTAGCTTATAATTTATTGTCTTTTTCAATTTAACTAACATAGATTCGAGCAATTGGTATGAATTCACCTGAGTTACTTAGACTTGTGGAAAATTGCCCTACTGGGGCAGAAACTCTTGTTACCAGGATTCTTCATATTGTAACTGATAAAAGTAAATTTTAGTAATTTATTTATTACTATACAATAATTACTCAAGGAAAGAATTATACAATAAATAATCAACTTTTTTGTATTTTTTAAAAATTATTGTATTGTAATTAATTTAAATTGTTTCTACTTCGATTTTTTATTCTCCTATAAAAAATGGGGAATATCATACATATTTTGTTGCTGCAACGTTTTCTACTAAACATAGTTTTTTAATTTATCATTTTTTAATAATTTTTTTGTTTTTATTTATATTATGCTATTGAAAAATTAATAATTCAAGAAATATTAAGGACGATTTTTAAAAAAAGGCTTTTTTGTTATTTATGTTCAGGCCCTCCTACACCTGAGCTGGTCCAGAAGGTCAAAGAACTTTATCAAAAGCGTGTATCTGATGTTCGCTTCCTTATACCAGTATTGAATGGCCTAACCAAGGCTGAAGTCATCAATGTTTTGCCTCAGTTAATCTCACAGTCTCCTAATGTTGTTAAAGAAGTTTTTAACAGACTGTTGGGCTCATTTCAAAGTAAAATTCACTTTTCTTTGAAAATTGTAAACTAATTGACAAATAAAGTTTGATTTTTCCTCAGCTAGAAATTTTGTATTACTTATTTAATTTATTAGCTGAATCAGCAATTCCTTTGAACCCCCCGTTGTCTCCAGCAGAACTTCTTGTTGCTTTGCATACGATTGAATCAAATAGTGATGTTAAGGCTATCATGAAAGGTACTTTTATTTTCACAAATAAATTTTTTTTATTTTGAATGTAATACATTCATAACTTATATATTTCTTCAAATATTTAGCTATCAACATATGTTTCTGTGAAAAACAAATTTATACTCAAGAAGTTCTTGCAGTTGTTATACAACAACTTATGGAAATATCACCTATTCCTACTTTGTTTATGAGAACGGTATTATTTTTAAATAGACCATTTAATACAGTTATATTTGTAGGTAAAACATATTTTGATTTTTTAAACAAATTTGTTTTCAGTTATGTTATTATTAATTAAAACTATGATTTAATATCATGTTATGTTCATGTTATATTCACTGTTCAATTTATTTATATAATGTCCACCTAAGATTAATGGTGATTTTTCCTCTGTATTCTACATTAATTGCATTTTTAAAAGGATGAATATTTGGTCCATTTGAGATATTGATTAGTGTTGTTGACAAGTTTTTGCAAATATGGGCAGTTTTCCTACTTTTTCAAAAACTTTGTCACTCTGAATGAATTAGCCACTTTGACTTTAGACATCGTTCTTAGAACTCCCAAGAGATGGCTTCACAGGAAAATAACTTAAGGGTAGTACTAAGCTTTATTATCAGCACTCGGATTTATATCAGGAAAAATATATAGATTTTAGAAAAAAAAAATATTTTTCTTTTTAAAAAATAACAAGAAAGAACAAAACAAAACTTTACAATTAAAAGTTCTAATATTTTTCAAAGTTAGGAGTTTCAGTATTTTTTGTGACCTAGAAATTTTTCACACAATGTTAAATTAATATTTTAATTGAAAAATGAAAAGGCAAAGTGAATTTTATTTATACCAGTTTGATGTACCAATTATTAATAAAAACATGTTTGTTGAATGCTTTAAATATTGACCTTTTGATATAAAAAATGTTTAATGTGTTAAAAAGTTTATGCATAAATTTTGTTTTAGAGTTTTTTAAGTCTTAATGTTTGTTATGGATAATTTTATTATTACTAATGATAATTATTTGTTCCCCTATATATATATATATATATATATATATATATATATATATATATATATATATATATATATATATATATATATATCATATATATATATATATCATATATATATATATATATATATATATATATATATATATATATATATATATGTATATATATATGTATATATATATATATATATATATATATATATATATATATATATATATATATATATATATATATATATATATATATATATATATATATATATAAATTAGTAGAAAATCAATTATCTAACTTTTTTCACTTTACACTGTGTTTCATTAAGACTCATCAGAAGTCTTTTTATGTGATTTTCTACTAATTTATTATTGCTCTGTTCTTTTAAGAACATTGAGTTTTCTATTTTTTAGAATACATTCAAATTATTTGTGTGTATATATATATATATATATATATATATATATATATATATATATATATATATATATATATATATATATATATATATATATATATATATGTATATATATATATATTCCTAATATTCGTTTGTTTTTATTAGTTTTGATATTTATATTTTACTTTTTAATAGGTAATTCAATCTTTTGGAATGTGTCCAAGACTTGTTGGTTTTGTTATGAACATACTTTCAAAACTTATCAGTAAACAGGTTAGAACTTTATCCAAATGATTAAGTCAATTGCGCAATTCGGTTAGTCAATTGCACAACCAATTGCTTTAATTGCAAAGTTCCATTTATATTAGTCATTGTTTTACTATTTTTAAGGTTTTCAAAAATGTCATTGATGATGCCATACTAAAATAGGATAGGGGGATGGAGGGGGGGGGGGAACTGAAGCTTATGCTATTTGATAGATTATTAAAGAAAAACATTTGCAAAAAAACTCAAACAAAAAAAATATATATTTAATTTCTTTTCTTAGAAAATAATCTGGAAATAATTTAATTAGCTTGTTCATTTTTCATAACTTCTAACACATCGAGGAAATGCAGTTTTATATCTATGTGTATAAAAAAGTTTTTTAGTTGACACTGTTTTGCCAAGAAATATATATTCTTTAGAATAAATTTTTATTAATTTTTTACTCTCTATTTTATGAGTTATTGCTAAAATAAGAGTGTCATGACGTGACAAATCAATGTCACGTTGTGGCGCGCGTATTTTGAGCTATATTTGTAAAAATATAAATAAAATTATGAAAAGTTGAATTATTAAATTGGTTTGTCATAATTCAATTTTAAACACAGAAAATGTTTTTTATTTTATTTTATTTTTTTGTTATGTGGGGGTGTTCAAATAATACAAGACACTTTTTTAAGCGTTTCTACAGAACCCCCCCTTCACCTCTTTGATTTATGGCATTTTGAAAAACCCACCAAGCCACCCCCTCCCCTTCTGTCCTTACCCCTGTGTGATTTGACAAAGGCAAAAGTTTGTTTTAGTTCTGAACTTCTACATTCTATTTCGGGTAATGTTTCGCTCTTTGTTTTGATCTCAGAACAGATTTTATTTGTTTCACCTTGAGACTTTTGCTTTGGTTTGTTTGCAAATGCTTTAAAATACCCTTCATAAATAGATTAATAAAGTTGTTTCTTTTGACTATACGTTATGCTTGGATGGTACAACTCAAAATTCTTATGATGCTTTCAACCAAATTGTATGAAAAAATTTCCGAAGAACAATTTTGTTTTAAATCATAGAAATAATAGTTGGATCAGCTGTTTTAACATACAATGATGAGTTATTAGGATAAGAAAAGCAACTTAAACGTCCTAATATTTTGTTAGGAAAATATAGCAATACAGGAGTTCACAGACTTTTGACTAACTTTAAAAACTGCTGTCAAAACTGCTGTATATATATATATATATATATATATATATATATATATATATATATATATATATATATATATATATATATATATATATATATATATATATATATTTATATATATATATATATATATTTATATATATATATATGTATATGATTTTCTTAAAAGGTTTGGAAGTACCCGAAAGTGTGGCAAGGATTTGTGAAATGTTGTCAGGTGCGCACGACCTGGTTTTTTGACATGTTTTTTTTTTTTTTTTAGTTAAAAGATAACTTTAGTTTACTTAAATTCTCTTTCAAATTCAATTAAAAAAAGTTTTTTTTTTTGTAGATGACAAAGCCACAATCATATCCTGTCCTGCTTAAACTTCCACCAAATCAGTTAGAGAGTGTTTTTGAGGTATTCTTAGCATATTTTAAAAGATCTTGTGTTTTGTTTCCCTTCGGGCATTTGTTTTTGAAAGTTACGTTCTAAATGTCTTTTAAACGTTTTTTAAACGTCTTTTAAACGTTCTTTACGTAAGAATGTTTAGAAGACGTTTAAAAGACATTTAAAATACATTTAGAACGTATCTTTTAAAAACAAATGCCCGCTGGGTTGTTTTTTTTTTTATAAAAAAGTTTGTTTTCTTTAGATCAGTCCCGAAATGAAAGAACCTCTGATTAAACATATAGAAAGTCTTACTGCTAATCAGGTACAATTTCATTCACAATTATTTTTTCGTTATTACTTATTTTTATTATTGTAAATTTTTTATTATTTTTAATTTTTAATCAGAGTTTATTAATAATGCAAATTTGTTTTTTAGCGCTCCCATATTCCTAAAGCTATTCTTCAATTACTCGATATAAAAGAAATATCTGCGACAGCCGTTGATCCTTCGGCTTCTTACGCAAGTGGCGAAAAACGAAAGAGAAAAGCTGAACCTACTAAAGAAGTCTCATCTCGAGAAACTGTAAAAAGGAAAAATAAAAAAATCAACGACGAGGATTAATTATTTGGATAAAGGACTTTATTTCAAATACGCGTTGCTGAGTATTTTCAAAATATCAACAAGAAACGTTTTACTTCATGAACTCGATTTAATGTAGATCGAAAGTATCATCGAATTTATTTTGGTTGAAAGAATTCACCAAGCTTCGAGAATTTAACTGCAAATGCGTTAAATAATTCTATGAATGATACCATTTTAGGTATTCAAATCTATTTTTAGGACTGAGCATTTTAGTTCAAAACAAAATATATCACAATAACAAAAAATTATTTTAGAAATCCTTTATGGGTACGAAAGGTTTTTTAAAAAGTATTTCTGAGTTGATTCTCTTACTTGACCTAATTTAATCCCGGAACTCCTCATTTATCTTGAAACTTTGTAGCAAAAAAACAACAGACAAAATTTTTTAAATCCATATTTACTATTTTACATAAGTATTCTAGATTTAAAAATGATAATTACAATGGAACTTACAGACTATTTTATTTCAAAGATATTTTAAAGGTTCGAGATTTTAAAATTTTAACAAAAATAATGAAGATTTGACTCTGGAGCTTTTTTTGTGACTCTTTAAATGATCTGTTGATCTTTTTTTATTGGTGTATATGACATTCTTTTTTTTCATTTTGATCAATTTGTCGGGCTATTAGATATGACCATTGTACTGAGTATGATCCTTGTACTTACTCTTATACAAAAAAATTTTTATAGCTTGGTTTTGATAGTTACCAAGTCCACGTTTGTACTGTTAAGATTCAGTTTGCTCTCCTGGTATTCTTTTTTGGAATAAAACCAACAAAAACGGTTTTTGGAATTTGAGTTTCCGTTTCGCACTCTACTGTACTCCATCTTATATTTAAAATTGTATGTTTTAAAAGATCTATTCTGCCACCCAATTGTGGATTGATCAAATCATTTTTTAGAGCAGTCAACTATTCTGTCATTTTGAAAATTTACATGTAGTCCTTTCTTTCACGTTTGGTTCCATATATTGTATATCGAGAGATTAGAGTTTATGAAACTATTCTACGATTGCAAACAAAGATTGACAACAAATTTGGAGATTTGGTAATACTTAATCATAGATTATTAGGAAAATAGTGACCATACATTATTAGGAAAGTTTCATTATCTTGAATTTGATCTGATCACATGAATACCAATTATCTGGGTTTTTTTAATTATTTTGGTTGAAAAAACTATTTTGTTCATTTATTGAGGCATTAGACCGGGTGAATAAAAATGAGAAATTGCTTTTACTCAGTAATTGGTCAGCTTTACGTGAATAAAAACTTTAGCAATTTTGCTTAAGTTTTTATTCAGGTAAAGCTGAGCAATTACTGAGTAAATTGCTTAGCTTTACGTGAATAAAAATTTGAGCAAAAATGCTTAAGTTTTTTTTCACGTAAAGCTGACTAACTACTGAGTAAAAGCAATTGCTAATTTTTATTCACCCGGCCTATTGTGCAGAAGAAATGCAAACCTTTTGAAAATTTGTAAGACTAAAAAAATTAAGAAGTAATTGCAATTTTTTTTATTTTTATATAAACAAGGTATTGAGAATAACATTTTCACAAATATTTAAAACATGTTTGTTTACTATGCCTCACATCACCTCATAATTTGGATTATATTCAGACTTTATTTGATTGCTCAGTAACTAAAGGGCCAGGACCAGCCTAGAGTCTTATAAAACAATTTTCCAAGTTCTGTAACTAATTTATTTTTCTAAACAATTTTTCTCTGTTATTATCAAGTGTTTGTTACTTACCTTAATAATTTAAGGCCTGTTTTTTCATTAAAATCAATTAGCTCCCGAGCCCTTTGTCCTAATAGCTTATTAATAGTCGATCAAGTTAACCCAGGATATTTTTGTCGAAAAATAATCTTTTTTTTCTTACATGTCAAAATTAATTCAAAATAGCACGAATTATACTAGGAAACAGGAGACCGTATTGCTCAGCTGATGCAGATTTAATATGTGAGTTTGAGCAGCCGTAGCGCTATAGTTAGTGCGCTTGCCTCCGTGGTTTAACCCCACCTCTGGGCAAGTTTTAACATACAACATTGGTAAGGAAGGAGGCGTGAACTTCCTGTTAAATGCTCTTTCGCAGTGCTCTGTGATAAAATCGTAAGGACTTCTTGGGGCACCTAAAAAAAAAATTCATAACAAGTTTTCTGTTTTTCTCACTGTACAGAGGATTTCTAGCTACATTGCCTTTTGTAGAACAATCCCCTGACTTGATACATTGGCAAAACCCTAATTGATTTGTATTTATTTGCAACTAATTCCTGTATATTTGTCTTCTCTACTGTGTAGAACTGTTGTCTTAGACTCTGCCCATAAATGGTTAAATTCAAAAAGTAATGCATGGATTGTTTGTACAAACCCTACATTAGATCCATCATTTGGACTTGTTTTCCAATGACACGCACATCATACTCATTTGAGTTTCAAGTTGAAGAACCATTTTCTTGAGGTTCAAAAGTATTTGCTGTATGGTTTTATTTTATAGTGAAATTCTGTTTAACTGCTCATATATACTTATATTGTTCCTTAAAGGAATCACAAAGATCACAGTAAACACATCCAAGTTCGTGACATATATTTGATGATTTCCTTTCCAATCTGTTTGCAACAATGTTCACTTTGGTATTAAAGATTGTTCATTGAAAATATTAATGAAACTCTTCTCTTTCGTCGTTCTTATATCTGCATTAAAAAAAGTTAAATAATGCTCATTTTCATTTGATTCATTTCTCATCTGAATTATTAGATGCCTCTGAGAAAAGTTTGCGCTAGGGGATTTGTGTTACTATATTAAATACCACACCACCAGAATTAGAGTTAAAATTTTTTAAAGAGCAAAACTTTGTTATGACTTTTTTAATTGGTATTGACATTATGAAGTGTATTATACATTTTTTGCCCTTCACTGCCACTACAACCAAGTTCAATTTTAAGAATTAAGTTTGATAGTTTTTACGTTTTGGCATGAGATTTAGACTGTTTTTGGCCTAAAAATTTGAAACAATGTAATTTTGGCTCAGATAAGAGAATTATTTTATATCAGAGAGCGGTAGGACTTTTTAAGCCATGAACTTTTTTTCCAACTCGTGTAAACATTCTTATTAAAAGCTCTTAGCATTTTCCTCAGCAGTCTATATGATGACTGATCCAACAGTGAATTACAGAAAACTGCAGCAACAGTCACAGCTTGAGGATAAACAGATAGATTCTAGAAAATTACATCAACATTTACATCAACATTTTCGTTTTTACCTTTTTACATAAACTCCTTTACATCAACATTTTCGATTTTAGCAAATATATTTACATTTTTTCAGAGTTTCTCCGTTCTTCGAATTTTGAATTTTGAGAAATATCATCGAAGTTTTTTCTCTTCTTTTATGTGTATTTCTGAGTGGTAACCATCGTCTTGATTAACTTATCTTCATTAAATGACAGCAAAATCTACATAGATAAAGCTTAATAAAAAAAAGTATTCAATACTTATATCTATATTTTCTAGAATGCCAGTCCTCAAGATCTTTTTTTTATAAGTGCAGTGTTATTTGAATTAGTTTTGCAAGGTAATATTTGCCAAAAAACTTTTCGGTAAATTCACCGATAAATTTTGAAAAATTACCGCCTGGGAAATTTAGCTATTTTTTATTAAAAACAAAAATGATATTATTGTGAAATAAAATATGTAATATTCAATATGTATTTGTATATATATATTGAGTATTATACGTTTTATAAATATATAATATTCAAAAGCTTTGTTTTACCACATGTAATATAGCTAATATACACTTCATGAAATGTTTGTTTGTTTAATCTACAGACTGTTTTTTTATACAGATTGAGATAAAATCTATTTTATGCACATGTAAAGAGAGAAGTTTTAATAACGCCAGATTATAGCGTAGAATAAGTCGTAGAATAAATATTTAAAGTTAAAACTATATCAAAACTTGGAACATAAAAAAAAGATGTCTGGTTTTAAAGAGTCATAAAATGGTCTCTTTTAAAATTAATATTGGGACAAAATGGTTGGACTGGTGCAGCCGTTACATTACATCGGTGTCATTGAGTGTAAAAATTTATTTCAAACGAAAATTTCGTTTTCTGATTTAAAATTTACCGGGGAAATTTTGAATCTAAAATTTACAGGTAAATTTACATCACTAATCTGAATTATAAGAAAAATATTCTTTAATAGTTATACTCATTTGATATATATATAAATAAATATATATATATATATATATATATATATATATATATATATATATATATATATATATATATATATATATATATATATACAGATATAATATATATATATATATATATATATATATATATATATATATATATATATATATATATTATATCTGTAAAATTATGTATATATATTATCATATATAACATTGCAAACATATTTGCCTGCAACATTATCTATACTACACCTGCTTAAAAGTGTTAGACTAGCTGAGTCTGGTCCGCATTTGCCATTTGATCCTCATTTGAGTGATTATCAGCTATTTAAGCTGTAGAGTATAGAATGCACTGATTTGATACTCCAACTAATCTTAAGCAACTGTTGTGATTTGTATAAAATTTCTTTGATTGCTTCTGCTATCAGATTCAGATTTGTCTTGTGACGCCAACAAAAAGTGCACATTTTAGTTGCAACTGTAACATAGGCATCAATTATACAAAATTTTATTTTACTGCAAAATATTTTTAACTTGCAACTTTTTGTTTTTTTGGTCCTGCTGCGCCAGGTGATTTTTTCCATTTGGTCAATGTTTGAGTCGGACTTAAATTTTATGGGTTTCATTTTAAATCTAAAAAAAGGGCGCGTCATAAAACGTAAATGTATTATGTAGAGGTTGCGTCACAAAACATAAATGTATGATATGTGCATTCTCAAAAGCACAATGCTGACAAAAAAGCAACGTGGTTGCTAAACAACTTTGAAAAAAAAAATCATATAAAATTGTAATTGATTTAATCACTCGATTACTTATTCTTTTCATTTTTATCATCATCTTTTCATATCATTTCAATTTAATCTAATTGAATGGAAATTTGTTTAAAGCTTTTGACACCGTAAATTATTCCATCCTAATAAAATAACTAAAACATCGTGGTATAAAAAGAACAAACTTACTCTGGTTTGAAAGTTACATGTCGAACAGAAAGCAACTTTTTTATTATAAAAATCTTATAAGAACTAAAAATACTTTTGGAGTCGGTACCAGGACTTTTACTCTTCTTACTAACCATAAATCTTTAGCATCAAACATAATTAGTTTTATTTTATTTACAGATGACTCCTATCTTATTATTCTCATAAAAACATCAAAACATAAATGAACGGTTTATGTACAAGAAACAGTTTTCTCTCGTAAGTTTATATTTTTCTTTTTACATAGTTACTTAACTTACGACAACATCGTGTAGGCAAGAACTTATCACACTAAGTTAAAAAAGCTTTATAACAAAAACATACTTTTAGAATTGTATTTGGAACAGGTAGAATTGTTCCTTGTGAACTTTATTTACACATACTTGCTCCCTTTTTAAAGTTAAAATCTTTATTTCGCAGGTCATAGTATAAAAATTAAATGGACTGACTTCCAAAATCTTTGATACTTATTTCAAAGAAATGAACTATTAATATGTTACAAAATTTTCAGTTAACCACTCTGTTGCATCAAAATCTCATTCTAAACTGAGTTCATTTTCTATTTAGAATCGCAGACCACTTTTGTCAAAATACTTTTCAAACATTGCTTCCGGAAAAAAAATTTCTTTTGAATAGTTTAAAACTGAATCAAAACGCCATTTATCAATCACAAATTTTAATTTTTTTTTGTTATAAAAGTTTCTTTCAAAATAGATAAATAATTAAAAACGAAAAAAAATGATGTAACAAATTGCCACACTTTACTGTCTTCTCCTCCATCAAAAAAAAAAATTAATTAATTATTTGAATGTAATTGTGTAAAGCTGTGGAAAATATTGAGAGGTGGCTAATCGAGCATTCGTGTTCAACTCCATTCTAAAAACATCGCAATTTCGCATATTGAGGTTTTAATTTAAAGTAGTTTTATGTTTTAAAGTAGTTTTATGTTTTAAAGTAGTTTTATGTTTTAAAGTAGTTTTATGTTTTAAAGTAGTTTTATGTTTTAAAGTAGTTTTATGTTTTAAAGTAGTTTTATGTTTTAAAGTAGTTTTATGTTTTAAAGTAGTTTTATGTTTTAAAGTAGTTTTATGTTTTAAAGTAGTTTTATGTTTTAAAGTAGTTTTATGTTTTAAAGTAGTTTTATGTTTTAAAGTAGTTTTATGTTTTAAAGTAGTTTTATGTTTTAAAGTAGTTTTATGTTTTAAAGTAGTTTTATGTTTTAAAGTAGTTTTATGTTTTAAAGTAGTTTTATGTTTTAAAGTAGTTTTATGTTTTAAAGTAGTTTTATGTTTTAAAGTAGTTTTATGTTTTAAAGTAGTTTTATGTTTTAAAGTAGTTTTATGTTTTAAAGTAGTTTTATGTTTTAAAGTAGTTTTATGTTTTAAAGTAGTTTTATGTTTTAAAGTAGTTTTATGTTTTAAAGTAGTTTTATGTTTTAAAGTAGTTTTATGTTTTAAAGTAGTTTTATGTTTTAAAGTAGTTTTATGTTTTAAAGTAGTTTTATGTTTTAAAGTAGTTTTATGTTTTAAAGTAGTTTTATGTTTTAAAGTAGTTTTATGTTTTAAATGTTGTTTAATTATAACTATACTTATTTATTATTAACATTTTTAAAAATTTTACAGAATAATAATCAATGCGTACATAAATTAACTGATATAGCCGTAATATGAGCACCTTAAGCGAAAATTGGAATGTTTTCAAAAATGATTATGCTGGATCCAAAATTTTGGAATATAATGATTCGTTATTAACAAAACTTATCATTAAAAGATCAAATTTTAAGCCACTTTTTGTTGAAACAATACGACTATGTTTTCCGCAAGAAAAAAATAAAAAATTCGTTTTTTTTTTTAATTTTATTAACTCAAACCTTTGAACAATAAAAATTCAAATTTTTGAAATTGTAATTACAGAAAAATATTTAGTATTGTTAAAACATTAAAATATTTTATTATGTTTTGTTTTTATTCAAAAAGCAATTAAAACCACTGCTATTTTAGGACTTTAAACTAGGTAATTTCAATGAAAAACACTAGGTAATTTGAGCATGCTTACATTACACAAAAGTTGCATCTTTAAATAAAGCCAAAACTAAATGTTTCAATACATTGTTTTTCAAACAAAAATGGATTAGATTTGTAGCTAACATATTTTTCTTTATGAAAATATTAATTATATTATTTTAGTATCGAAATTTCGCGCCACGGATTTATTCATGCATGATGATATTATTTTAACAAAGCAAAAAATTTAACAGCGTTTTATTTAGACGGTAGCCGCTAATTACTGCATATAGATTTACGCTAATTATACTGATTCCTGTTATCACCACATAGTCGATTCAAAAAATACAAAGCAACTTTATCTTTACTGCATACATCTAAGAAATCTTTAAGTATGCTCATATTACCCTAATCTACCCGACATCGACTGACTTGAATAGGTTTCGGCGAAGTAAATTTATCAGTCAATGATTTATCATCTATATCATTGACTGGTAAATTCATAGACGCAGCGAAGGCTACTAAAGTTTAAGTCAATTTAAAAAGTGTATTTCAATAAAATTTATAAACTTAATTTTTTGGATTCTAATTTAACTTAAGTTCGAATTGAATTGGTACTCTTTTAACCAATAGTTTTTCTTGATTAGAAACTTAAAAACAACAACAACATGCTGTATCGCAAAAATGAATGGTCTCTTCCCCCTGTAAAAAATTGTCACTAATTTGCAAACCCCTCCTCACCTATTATAAAGTAAAATAAAGTTATATAATATATAAAAGAAACTTGTAAAAATTTTTTTTTAAATATTTGTAATTTTTGACCTTTTAACACTTAGAAAGTCATTAGTGAGATTTTGTGATTTTTAAACTAAGATGTATATGTGTAACTTTCCAAAAAAATCAAAAAAGCTACGAAAAATTCTTTCTTAATCTGAAAATCATAAGCTGAAACCAAACATTTTCAAATTTGGAACCTTCTTTAAATATCATTTATCTCAAACATAAAAGGCTCCCGCAAGGTATCGTTTTTGAAAAGGGTATTCCATTATAATTTTAATGGTTTAAAAATTTGAAGGAAAATTGATTGCAAAAGTACTTATGAACCATCCAACTGTCAAAAATTATTTTGACTAGCATTTAAAAATTTTGACTAGCATTTAAAAAAGTTTTTATGAGAAATAAGAAAGGTAACACAATTGAAGGTATAGATTTTCTATAACTCCATAATACCATTCTTATAATTCAAAAAACCTGTGTGTGTGTGTGTGTGGCAATATTGCGTTGTTGAGATAAATCCACTACAGCAATACTAATATAAAAAGAAACTAAAAATGCAATTATCACATTGCCTTTAAATTTAGTTTAAAAATCACAAAACTCCACTAATGACTTTCCAAGTGTTACAAGATTAAAATTTTCACCATAACTCAGGAACCGTTAAATTTTTATTTCTAAATATTTGAATTATTAGGTAAAAAAATTTCATTTACAAGCTTCTTTCTTCCCTGTCAGCATTATTAAATAAAAAAGATGAGCGTGGTTGCAGGATATCACTTTTGAGCATTGCCTGGTTTTCTCAGAAAGAGGCTCTTAAATAAATTTATGATATTTATTGATTGATTGATATGATCTTATTTCATTCTTTATAAACTTTAATGCAAACTTCTATTTAAATATTAGTATATAGTATATTTTCTTGTAAAAACTTTGTAATAAAGTTATGAAATAATTTCGCAACATTTTTTACAAAGGTTTACAAAAAAAGGATACTTTTTTATTTTTATTTTATTTATTTATTTGAATTTCAGTATATATTTTGCTATACAATGCTTATATATCCGAATATTTTTTTGACTTAGCATAAGAACAATCCACAAAGAGTCAGAAAGACTAGCCCAAAATAACATCCGTTATTGACCAACATTTTTGTGTACCGAAATACTATTCAAGCGCAGATTCGGCGGTGAATTCATTTGAACTCGTATCGCACAAAAGTCCGGGTTTCAAAAATTCATTACAAAATAAATTCACTTTGTGCTTGTAAAATTAGTTTTAAAATCATTCTGAGTTTTATATTTTATTTTAACTTTTAATTAGTTTATTTTTTTTTTTCAAAATTATATTTTGTCGTTTAAGAAATTTTACAATTCTCATAAATGTTACAACAAAGTTAATGACACTTCAAGAAGAAGATATCGATTTTGTCTTAACCCCGAGCACTTCTTGTCCGGCTATTAACTTTGTAGGAATACTTATGTGCGTTGTAATACTTATTAAACAGCAAAGTATAATTTAAAAAATAATTATAAAAATAAATTAAAAATTAGATAGTTGAAATATATATAATTAATGAATAAAATATAAAAGTATAAAATACAATATAATAAATAATTGAAATATAACTCTGAATGATTTTTAAGCAAATATTACAAGCACAAAGTGTTTGTTACGCAAATATTAAAGATTTGTTTAGACTTATTTATTTGTTTTTACAGATTCGTTTGTTTTTGTTTTTGAAATTTTTTTTTATCTTACTATAGTATTAGTATTATTATTTTTCTGAGATTTTTTGTTTTGTTCTGTAGTGATATCCCCTAATTATGCTGTCAGGGAGAACTAATCTAACCCTCCCCCGAACCGTTACTATGTTAGATTAATTAATTATCAAAGATTATATATCAATATGGATTTATTTCTTAAAAACTAAAAGCTAAGTAAGTCAAAAGAAAGTCAAATTAAAAATAGTTTCTATATTAATTAAGTTTACTATTTTTTTAAAAATAAAAAACATTTTATAGCAAATTTTTTATAATATATAAAATCGTAGAAAATCGGAAAATCTATGAAGACTTTTGCGTTGGTCAAAAATAATGCTAACTCTGGATAAATAATAAATAATTTAGCAAAAACTAAATTAAAGCTTGCTTATATTGGAACGTAAGCGCTGAAGATGATGTCACCGTGACAACATTCGACAATGAACGGTGTCGTAAAGTTTTAGGTTACACATCATTTATTGTTAACATGTTTTATACTAATTATTGTAGTTATAATAAAATGATTACATAACTAATCAGTATTTAGCGATCTGTAATTAAAAAAAAATAGTAATTAACTATTTATTCGCTATTTTATTCTACAATGTTTGGCGCCTTAATCAAGAAAATACCAGATATCTTTTCTGTTTCAAATCCATAACTTTTTGTAAATTTGTCATTATCAATAGCTATTAATTGAGACATCTTACGTCGTATTTATGATGTAATTAATAGTAGTTGCTATTTTTATATTAACCACTGTAAGACACCAATCTTTTTTTTTTTTAACTCAACATGAGAACGACTACCTGTTGTTCTCAAGCAATTACATTCATTGGTATAACGCTTATATATCAAATAAGTCATGGATTATTTTTTACGGAGTGATTTATGTGCACGTATGCAAGTTATTTTTCAGGCATTAAGATGCAGATAACATCTAAGAAATGAATCTAATATCATCTTGCTGTTTTTTGAACGTTTCAACAGGCGCCAAACAATAACTATATAATCGCTGTTCAATTTTTTATTTTATTTTGTTAAATTGTATTATGGTTGTTCCGCAATATCATAAGCAATATAGTTCATAATCATAAACAACAGTGATAGTATTACTATAGTATCGTATGAACATTTTAATATTCAGCGATAAAATTGTTGTTTAACTTGGTTAAAAAATTGGAGGCGAATTTGAAAAGGTAACAGCGTGATATAAATGTCCAACACACAATATTATGAGTTAATTTAAGTTATTTTGACATTAAAATTAAACTTTATATGAAAAGAATAAAGTGCATTTAAATAATAGTTTAAAAATGCATCTTTTTAGTCGTTAAATTTGTTCTAAAAGCTATATATAATTTGCATTTACATAAATTGCATAAATTACCCTTCGCTTAATCTTGCGCTTTGCTTCCGAGTTCGTTTTATTACCGCTTTTTTGTATGTTTTAATTTGTTCCTCATTTGTCGGCCAGCTTGCTTCGTTTCTTACAATACTTGCTTCATATGTTGTTAAGTTCCCTTTTAAAACACGTATTGGTTTTACTTGTAAAAGAGTATGCGGAAGCTCTCTTTTTGTAAGACGAATACAAATTTCTGCGATTAGACACAACCCTCGAGGATCGTGACTGTGTGTTACAAACAAAATGTCATTAGTAGGGCAAACAACCACGTGGCTGTAGCTGTGAGATATTTTAAATGAGACCATTTTAAAAACGTCCGGTATAGCAAGTAAAGATGAAGTTAGGTTTCTAAGTTGATTGCTGTAATAAATTCCGGTCTGGGTTTCAACGAAAAGCGTACTCGTTTTTTCAATCAAACCAACTTTTTTAATAAGATTTTCTTGGGCATATCGGGGTATATCTCTTTCTTTAACTTGCCAAATATCAAGATCGGTACTTGATATATATCGAATGTTGTCTTCATTTCCGTTTACACAGTATCCATAAACTACTCCCAATGATGCACTTGAAATTTGTTTCGCAATTAACAAACATTTCTGTTCTGTTGATTGGAGAGTATCTCTAGCTCTTTTTATCCAAACCCAGGGTCTCACAATTGGGTAAATATACTGACGCACTTCCAAAAAACTAGGCAGCGCAGAAAGTGTGACTTTAAACGATAACTCAAAAAGTAGTGAATCGTCTTGACTTGTTTTTCGACCGAGTAGTGGTAACGGACTTTTTCTAAAGCTCATATTTTTTAACAACAGCGCTGATTGAATATTATTATTTAAAGTAATGATACACACACAAAGTTTATATGATAATAGCAAAACACATTTAATTAAACAGACCAGAGCCATCCATTGTTATTAACTCATAGATAACATTGTATGAATAGGAAAAGGTTCTAAATACTTTTTATAATCAGACAGTACTAAACGATCAAAGTAATTGTTTTCAAATAAATAAAACCATTATGATGAGATAAGCGGATTCGCACTGTGGTAATCTTTTTGATAAAAAAAAAGTGCCTAATAATAATAAAACAATTATAACATGTTAAAAGCTAAAAAAAAAAGTAAAAAAAAAAGAGATCAAAAAAATTAAATCAACTGCATATGTCAGAAAGTTATTGAAGTTTCATGCTGTTATACAATCAATAAAACTCAACAGAAGTATTTTGATGTTTGTAATTTCAATACAAAAATACTTACTTGCAACATCATAAAACAACTTTTTTTAATATTGTAAATAAGTTTTATATAAAACTTGAAATAAAATCACAAATTGACAGAAAATAATGATCAGACAGGCCAAGAAATGCTTCATATGAGAAATTTTTACTGAAAATTTTACATATTAAGTGAGCTTCAAAAAGTCCTGTTCAAAAATATAAAAGCCTAATTTTTTTAAAATTTAAATTGTTTTTAGCGTAAAATTTAGTTCACAATTTGATTCTAGTTTTAAAATTAAAAAATAAATTTACATAAATGTGTGCTTTTTTTTTTGTCCAGTTGAGCATAGTCAAAATTATTATCCTAAACAATGTCTATAACAGCAGTATTTTTTATTGTATTTTTTGTTATTTTACATATATACAAAATTTTTTTCTTTAGTTACATAGCCTATGATTAAATCTAAGTCTATGAAGTAAAATTATAAATTTTTTTATAGAAAACCTTAAAATACATAAACTACTTGTTGTCTTGCCATCCACTTTGTACTACACATTTTTAGAGGATGAGCTTTATACTACACATTTTTAGAAGATGAATATCTTCTTATAATGATGATGATGATGATGATGATGATGATGAATATCTTTTGTAGATTATAATATTACTATTACAAAAAATATGTAGTTAATTTTACAAGTTATGTATATATGACATAATTTCAAGTTATGTATATATGACATAATTTCAAGTTATGTATATATGATATAATTTCAAGCTATGTATATATGATATAATTTCAAGTTATTTATATATGATATAATTTCTTACAATTTTTAATTGCTAAAAATAAAATAACTATTGTTATTGAACTGTAGTTAATTGTATACTAAGCTAAGAAATAATGTTATTTACACATAATTAGTCATAATATATATATATATATATATATATATATATATATATATATATATATATATATATATATATATATATATATATATATATATATATATATATATATATATACATATATATATATATATATATATATATATATATTATAAAACTTAGCTTATGGTATCGTAAACATTATATATATAAATATATAAAGAAAAACTTGATAATTGGAAAAAATGATGGATAAAATTAAACAAAGGCAAACTAATTTAGAATATTTATATAAAAAAAGAAAACAAAGAAAGAAATTTCAAGATTAATTACCATTTTTAAACATATTTTCTAGAATCAGCACTAAATATAGAAACAGCGGCCGCCTTTTTGTAGATAGAAGAACATGAAAATAAATTATTTAATAATATGGTAAGGAAGTATTTACTCAAATCATCATTTGATTTAAGTAACTTTATTTTTTAGGTATCTAAGATGCTGTATTAAAATTTAATATTGCAAATAAAGCATTTCCGGTGGGAAATGAGCTTGCTACCGGATTTCGCATCGGGTTAGTTACTTGTATGAGTAACTAAACATGGTTCTAGAATTTTTACTAATCTTAGATTCTCTATAAAAAGAAGGATAAAAAGTTAAATATAGTAAAACTTTTTAGTCTTTTTTTCTGTATAATTAGTAGCCGATAATATTTTCTTGTTTCTTTATAATTAGGTGGTAAAATAAGAAAAAATTATGTAAAAAAAAGCTAATTATTGCAAAAACCTATAAGACAAGATTTATTTTTTAACAATTTCAAAAATTAGTTATTTCATTTAGTACTTTTTTTTTTTTTAATAACAGCAATTTTTTTTGGCAAAAAAAGATTTTTCTGGTAATTAAATATTACATGTACATTTTCCATAAATTAATTATTAAATGTACATTGTCCATAAATTAAATATTACATGTACATTGTCCATAAATTAAATATTACATGTACATTGTCCATAAATTAAATATTACATGTACATTGTCCATAAATTAAATATTACATGTAAATTGTCCATAAATTAAATATTACATGCACATATTTAATTTATGGACAATGTACATGTAATATTTAATTTATGGACAATGTACATGAAATATTTAACTTGTGGATTATGTACATGCAATATTTAATTTATGACAATTACATGCAATATTTAATTTATGGACAATGTACATGTAATATTTAATTTATAACAATGTACATGTAATTTATTTCAAGTGATTTTTAAGTTGTTGAGCTTAGGATTGAAATGATTAGAGAACAATTTACGTTTTGCTTTGATAAGTTTTCATTTTTTCTAAGTTTAATAGAAGTTAGGTGATAATTCTACTACAGCTTTTGAGCTTAAAATTTTACACAAAATGTAAAATGTTTTTGTAAATTTTTTTGTGCAATTAAAAAATGCATGTTCTCCAGAGAGTTGTTTTTGTGTTAAAGTTAAAAGAAAAAGTTAAAATAAATAAAAGCTGCACAAGAAAAAGAAAGTCGTGCAGTAGATTGAGACTTGATTTCAAACCAAGACAGTAGCCGGAATCATTTAGCATGATGAGTTTCTTTATGCCTATGATGAGTTTCTTTATTAAGATTTCATTCTTATTTTTTACTCAACCTAAAGCTCTGAAGCTGAGGGCAATTTTCAATCAGAGTTAACTTCTCCTAGCCTTTGCTTAGACATGAGGTAGGTTGTACAAGATTACAAGATACCAATAGTCGAATGATTATGATGTTAGAAAATTCTCGTAGTTAGCTTTTCAAATTTCAAATAACTATTATATAATTATTTATATTTTGAAAATGATTTTTTTAAATACTATGATAACATCCTTTCTGATAACTGAAGAAGTGCTAGTTTGTATTAGTTGTTTAAAAAAGATTTAAGAGCGCGCGTGCGTAGATATAGCATGGGCAAAATTCTCATAGTTAAAATATTACTATTACTATGCGTGCGAGGATCATGACAAGATATTTGGATGTTTTATATATGAAATTTTCAGGCACTGTGCACAGTGGCGTAGGAAGGTCAAGAAAGTTGGCTGAAACAAAAACTATGGCAGCCAGAATCAGAATTTAAGTAGAAAAAACAGGAAATATCTGAAGGTTGGGAAGCCATCGCCCCTCGGCCCCTTGTTCCTACGCCAGTGGTTGTGTAGACTCCAAGATTAGATAAGGTCATGCTTATGTCATGGGAGAACTTTTTAAAAAAGAATTGTGGTGAATAAAACCTGGGAACAAAAAATGCATCAAAATGTTTGCTCCGCTCACTCTATATATGAGAGTAATAGCTTAATAAAGATTAGAATGCATAGTCATAACATAGGTTTGGAGTTTTCACAATGCCTTAGAGTGCTTTAAATCATAAAATAGACGGGACCTCTACTGGCGTCCCTGTATGCGTAGAGGTAGTATGCACAAAATAGTATTTAATTTTAATATTATTAATATAAATGTAAAGTTTGATACTTTTTGATAATTTTGTTTGAATGGTTTAATAATATTTGAATTAAAAACTTTTTCTATTATTTAATTTCAAAAAAAACATATAACACAAATAATCTTGTAGTACCTTATAGTGTCACTTAAAATTTAACAAATGTATAGAATAAGAAATTACATAGATTAAACCACAATACCCTTTATATGCGATAATAAGACTGTATCTAAACTATTAAAATAAATAATACCAAGAATAATTTAAGATGTTTAGTGTATGCTTAATTAGACTAAATCTAAAGGTTTTAAAATTATTTAAAATTATTAAATAAAATGATTTAATTAAATCTAAAAATTTTACATGCGTCTAAAAAGATTAAACTTAAACACTCTTTTTTTGTGGTTAATCCTATAATAAACTTCATAAATACGTTTAAATCTCGACGTTTATTTGAGACTTGTTTTTAACCTTATTCTGGATTTCATTCTGAACGGATAATTGACCAAAGCTAATCATTATTTTGACTTTTAATAGATGTTCATGTGTTTATTGGGTGGTTCTAAGGCCCAGGGTTTTGTTTTTGCATACTTTTGGAAACTTTACACGCACTTATACCTACATTGTATTTGAAAAAATTTTGGTCTATAAATGATTAAATTTCTGACATAGTTGTAGAAAAATCTGTAAGGATATTTCTACATCCTGGGAGTTCGTGTATTGAATCTTCTGAAACAGGGAAACAACCTACACATTTATATTTTTCAGGATACTTGTTTTTCCATTAAGTCAAATAGTTACTTTTCAAAACAGTAGTTCATTTTGGTAAACAGTTAGTTTACATCTAACAAAATGGAATTTTCTATTTATAGCTTTTACTAAATTACTAATTAAACCAATATCCACACCATTGTTTGAGCTTTTATTGTTAAGGAATGCAGCTTCAAGAGTTTACTCATTTGTTTTAGAAACTCAGGTTACACTTATAATAATTTTAAATACTTTCTTATCTTTGTTCTGACTTCTGTAAAATGTTTTTTTTTTCAATTGCAGATGTTTGTGCTGATTGGTCTTTTTAAGTTGAAGCAATGTTGTAAACAAGCATTTATTAATCTTTTTTGTCATCTTCTCCAATAAATTTTTATTGTAAAACTATGTTTAAAGTCAAGTATTTATATTAATTGTGTAGTAACTGTGCCACAGCCAATAAGTTATCTTAAAGCTAAATGAGCATCAACTTATTTAGCTTCTTATTACTAATTTACATCATATTTTTGTTAGTGTTTTTAGATGTACGAGGAAGACATTTATTTATAAAGTTCTGGATCATGGTCATTTTACCATTATCACAATAATTTTTTCAGAAGAAAGATCATACTAACCAAATATTGATTATATTTAGATTTATTTGAATCAGATAATTTACTTGCACCATGAGTTGCGTTAATCTAATATTGCTGGTATATCCAACTTATGCACCCGGAGGATAGTAAACATAAATTAAATACTAGTAAACGAGTAAAACAAACTTAAGTACCATTTAAAAAAAAGTATTAATATTTAAGTAGAAAATATTTTCAAACCTAAGAATAAAAACAAGAAAACCTATAATAAAAAATAAAACCCAAAAAGTAAACTGATAAAGAACCACCGTTTGTTGTTAACAATAAAAACGAACGGAACTCTATTTTAAAAGCTGCAAAAAACTTTAAAATTCGAGCAAGTTTAGCAATGCTTTTATCAACCCTGATTTAACCTGAAAGATATAATGTTTAATTATTGAGAGATGCAAAAAACAAATTTAAAAAAATTTACAACCATTGGTTAATTATTATGGTATACATAATGACAAAATTGTTAAAATTGTTAAATAGCAATCACTTATAAATATTATTGACAAGTTAAGATTTCTGGCACATATTTATGAACCGGAAATAATCTGTGTCGCAGAAACATGGTTTACCCTTAGATCAGATGTTAACATAATCAATTATAAAATTTTTAGAAAAGATAGGCTGAAACATGGAGGTAGAGTTTGTATTTACGAAAAGACCAACATAAATTCAATAGAAATTACTATTAAGCAATAAATTGTAGTGATATTGAACAGGTATGGACTTGTTTACGTTTTGGTAATCAAAAAGTTCTAATTGGATGTATATATCAACCACCATTAGCAACTCAAGGTTATAACAATACTATTCTGGAATCGATAATTTCTTCTAAATTGAGTATTGATCGTAAAATGTTTAGTAATTTAATTATTACCGATGATTTTAACTATAACACGATTGATTGATCCGAAATTAATTCTCCATTTTCTTCAACTGAGAGTGATTCTTAAGCAAATAAATTTATAGAGTGTCTTGAAAATCGCTTCTTATATCAATGCGTTAGTGATCCAACTTATCAAAAAACAAACTTTAAATCAAAAAATATTTTGGATTTTTTAATTACTAATGATAAAGAAAAAGTTTGTTCTATTGTTTACTCATCCCCTTTAGGTGGTGCAAAACAAGGTCATCATTTATTAAAATGCAAGTATATACTAAAAGAATCTAATCTGGGTAATGAACTTAAGAAGCCTATAATTGTATCATAAAAGTAATTACAACTTATTTTCAAAGTATATTGAAAACGTCGATTGGGTATTTAACAACAAATTAATTAATGAACAGTATGAACTGTTTCTATTTCATTACAATTATGCGTCGCAAGAATATATTTCAGTAATTAAAAACTCAAAAACTAATTTTAAAAAAAAGTGGATGACTTCTGCTCTAAAATCAAAAATTAAGTTAAAAAATAAAATGTGGCTTTTAAATAAATCAACAAATTGGGAACATGAATCTAATAAAACTCGATATAGTCGTTTAAAGATTGAAATCAGAAACGAAATAAAGGAAAACATTAAGTCATTAGAGAGGAAGATTGTTAATAATTGTAAAATAAATCCAAAGTTACTTTATACGTATTAAAAAATGAGAAAAAATCGGTAAAAAACCGAATTGAATTGATCGAGAACAGTAATGGAAAAGTTGTCACTGATCAATTGGCTATTGCTGAAGAATTAAATAAATATTTATATTCTTTATATGTAGAAGATAAAGATGTAAACAAAAATATTGATAACTGTCAATTAAACACGATATTAAAAGCTGTCGAGATAACACAAAATGATATAGAAAGAAGATTAAAGGCTTTTGATATATCAAAATCAATTGGAGTTGATTTGGTACATCCTTTTGTTCTAAAACAATGAAGTTAATCAATTTCATATTCTTTTTATTTAATATATAAAAAGTCTACAGAAGATGGTACTATACCTAGTATTTGGAAGAAGGACAATATAACGTCTATGTTTAAACAAGGGAGTAAGTTGAAACCAACAAATTACAGATCAGTATCTCTGACGTCAATACCTTGTAAAATATTAGAAAGAATAATTGCTGATAATATAATTAAGCATTTAATAACAAACAAGCTATTAACAAAGTAACGTCATGGCTTTCTGAAAGGTAAGATTTGCACAACGAATTTACATGAACTTCTTGACACCTTAACAGCGCATTATTAAACGGTATTCCAATTGACGTTTTGTATACTGACTTTCAAAAAGCATTCAACAGAGTATCACACACAAAATTATGTGCTTCCATTATTGATTGTATGCCTCTTAAATGGATTGAATCATTCTTATCGAATAGAAAATAACAAGAAGTGATGAAAAAATGCAAGGCAAATTGAGTTGATGTGTTAAGCGGAGTACCACAGAGTTCTGTACTTGGCCCACTCCTTTTATTGATATTCATAAACAATTTAGCAAGCAGACTTCTTAATATTGTTTGTATGCCGATGAAAATAAAAATAATCGCTCCTTTTTATACCGAGGTTGATTCAAAATCATTTCAAAATGACATAAAAAAATTTGATGAATGATCTGTCGTATGGAAACTGGGTTTGAATTTTAAGAAATGCAAAATAATGCATTTTGGTGCAAGTAATAAAAGATATTCTTATTTCATGAAAAATGATGGTAAACTAAAAGAAATTGAACAATCTACTCTTGAAAAAGACTTAGGTATTTATATATCCAAGGATTTGAAATAGGAAAGACAAGTAAGAAACTCTGCCAGTAAAGCAAATAATATGCTTGCAATATTAAATAATGCTTTTAGGTATAAAGATAAATACTTCATGAAAATGCTTAATTGCACATAAGTTAGACCTCATTTGGAGTTTGCAATTCAATCAATCTGGTGTTTTGTCCAGTATCCAATATTAAAGGTTATAAATATCGTGTTAAATCAGGGTTTGTTAAAAATTGTTTAAGTAGACAAAACTTCTATACAAACAGCGTTGCCTTTGGATGGAATAATATACCGAAATCGGTAGTGAAGTCTACATCCCCAGAAAACATGCTATAGCGGGTTTTTAGTGGACCTATATAGATATTTTAAGCGGACCGCTGTAGTTTTGCTCATCGGTTCCTTAGTGGACCATTAGTGGCAGCCACCAAAAGTGATTAGTAAATAACTAGCCACTATTAAAATGTCGGAAAATTATCGGTTTGCCATTTATTGTGGCTATCACTAATGGTCCACTAAGTAACCGATGAGCAAAACTTCAATGAACCGCTAAAAAATGCCTATATAGGTCCACTGCAAAATCACTAAAATAATTAAATAAAATAATTGTGTAGTCTACTACTTAGTAGACTACACAACCCACCCACTCTCTTTCCCCAAACAATAAAAAATTTATGTCATTAACTAATTTACTCTTAACAATTTAAGCATTAAGTAAGTAAAGTTTCCCCCCTTCCAACCCCCAAAAAATCCCATCACTTTTGCTATAAACAGGGATATTATTACATAATATCCCTGTTTTGTCTAGCCCCCTTAATCTTTATCTATCCCCTCTATCCTTAATTAAATAATATGTTAATCATCCTTCAGTTGCACCCCCAGTATTATTTTCAGAAGATAAGATATTATCTCACTTACTTCAGATAACTAATGTCTCTAATTGTATCCCTGTAATATTTTCAAAAGAAAAGATAACATATTATCATTATTTATTACAACTAATGTCAGTCAAAACCGCCGTACATAATTTCTCCGACGCAATTCAATTACACTCCTCCTTGATCCTCAGGGATCACATTCGGAAGAGCAACAATCTTCAGAGTATCGAAAGTGTATCCGTCGTTCTTAATTACTCCTCAGCAGGGGCATTTCTGTTTCCCGGACCTCGTCGCCAGTCTTCAAATGATTCGTGTCTTCGCTTGCCAGCGTGGTCTCCATGTTTTTGCCTAAACTTGTACTATTATTGCCAAACTGTATTTCTATATCTGTCACATTGTTTATTCGAGTTTGCTGCGTTCTGCTTCTCGGTCTGATATGCTTTACATGGCGCGGTATCCCGTCTACATCGACTACTTGTTCCGACACATCCCGAGTAAAAGTACCTGGACGCCATTTCATCACACATCGTACCTCGGGTGGCTTAAGCCACACGCTATTGCCAACTTGTGAGTTTTCAGGCACATTCATCAACACTTCATCCTTTTTGTCCAATCCTTTGACCCTTTCAGCATAGGCGTGCAGTTTACTCATCGGACTTGCTCCCTCTTTGTCAATTGAGACGTTGTACCAATAAACAGCTTCTGATATGGAAACATTTGATTGTTGTGCCACTCTTTTGACAGTTAGGTGGTTTCTTTCAATAATTCCGTTCCCCGAAGGACACTAAGCGGCTCTAAGCTTCAAATGCATCCCCCCAACTTTCAAAAAATTTTCTAGTCTCTTCACTTCTAAATGCAGTGTCATTGTCTGTCAATATTTCATCTGGTGCTCTCCTTTCACTAAATATAGACTGCAACTGCCAAACTACTGCAATGCTTCCCTGCGAATGCGGCAGCTGACGCCACAGTGCAAATCAAAGACCCAAAGTCGATCAAGCTCAAATAACTTTCCCCTCTTTAATGAGTGATATCTATAGCTAATCTTTTCCAATTTTCATTGACTTCTAACTTCACGTGCATCCACGCAACGGGTGCCGGATCTATTGATTGGCATGGTTCGTAATCCCGAATTACTTTTTGTACATCTTTCTTTGTTGCAGTCGGGAACTTCTTTCGAACGAAGTGTAAAGTTCTTCTGAATCCAAAATATCCAGTCTGCTTGTGCATTTCCAAAATTGATTCTCAATCCATCAATGCCATTCCGGCACAATTCGTAACGCCGTTAAGTTTTAACATTCTCAACCACCGACCGGGTATTCTAGTTAATGAGTCAGCCAAATTGTCCTTCGACGATATCAGGTTTACAATGACATCCAACTTATAGTCGTTAACCAACTCCCGGAACAAGGTCACTCTTTGCCGTATAAGCAGTTCAGCTGACGCTTTTGATTTCAGTTGGACTTTCCGGTTACAGCATCAGAAATCCAATGAAAAACTGTTACAGAGTCTGTGAACAACTAGAGCGTATTGAGCTTCCAGACGTCTGAATTTCTTGTGAATGCCTCAATGAACCTATTGGTTTCCGTCCAGTCGAGCACCGGCAGAACTTTGTTTCTATTGCGTTGAACCACTGCCATTAGTGGCAGCTGGCCCTTTGGCGGTCTCATCGTATGTTCATCATATTCCAGTAACCATCCTTGCTTTATCCACTCCCGTAATTCGCTCTCATACTCTTGCTTGACGTCTTCTGGAACCGCGTAATGAACAACAGTATTCGCAGATAACTTCATATCGTCTCCTTTTTTCCATATCCATTTAACGGCCCAGTCCACTCCATTAAACACTGCTTCGTGGTCCCCATTCTTGATTTCAAGTCGTGTTTTTTCTTCGTTTTTTGTCATCGCACAAACATTTCCCCAAAATCTTGCTTTACCTGACGGGAGAATGGAAAGCCCTTCTAGTAATCGCATTGAACTCATTCCAAGCATTACATCTGCTCCAAACGGTTGGAAACTTGCCATTAGAACCCAATCCCGTGCAAAGACACTGCCAACCTCAAGTAAAACCATTGCCGTATCAACACATTTTTGAACTTCGCCTTCGAATGCTGTAACCTTTAAATCACTTGATCGCTCCAGTTGGTCGTTCGAAACCAATTTTTGAAAAATAATCGTTATTGAACATCCAGTATTGACAATAGCTCTAGCGTTTTTACCACCCACCGGCGGCCCTTACTTAGGCAACATCGCGTTATTTGTATCTTTCGCAGCCCTAAATTTTGAAGAAACTGCTTCCGGCAATCCAACAACAAGCGTCAGTCGCACCACCTTGTCTGGCAACTTCGCAAGGCGCGAAAAACGTTTCAGATCCGCCAAATAAACGTCCACTTGTTCCTCAGCGCTCATCTTTCGCTTTGTAAACAATTCATATCTTTTTTAGGCATCCAAAGAAAATGCTTGTAGCAAGACATCCTCAATTTTATTCGCATCTTTCTTGTCTGCTTCTTCCAAGCCGTCGTAGACTGCGTAAGCATTACTTTGCAACAATAACAAGAAAGAGTACTGTCAACTCAACTTCTTGCATTTTCGCAATCACTTTGGTTCGCTGCAGCAAAGTTGTGGTATCGGACGTCCCATTATATTTTTGTGAAGATATCCAAAAATCTCAAAGATGACTCCATTACTGCTCGGTTAGCTTGTTATTTTCTCGCAGGCAGCACAACGTTTAAAAAATTTTCTTTACAAAAATTTCACGTTCAATTTATACTTTACAAATCCAATCAAATATGCTCATAAAAAAACCCGCCTATAATATATTTATATTTTCTCAAGGAAACTACGTCAGTCAAAGCCGCCGTACATTATTTCTCCCACGCAATTCAATTACACCATTGTAAATAGTTGCCTGACGAGTATCATCATCACTCCAAAAGTGAAAAATCTTTCTACCAATTATTTTACCTTCTAAAATATATAGAATATCTTGTTTGGTCAAAGGATCAAGCTCAGGAAGTTCTACACCTAGATTTTGTCTAGTTAGATTTTTCACTTTTTTCTTTAATTTTTTCCTATCTGAAGTTTGTTATTTACCTATGTTATGGTGTACTCTTTTTATTATTTCTTCCCACAACTCTAAGTACTGACTACAATTTTGCAGTCTTTTTTTTCTTCCATATGAAATTGTAAAACTTATAATTTGCTCCTGTTCAGTTTTATTGCATGAGTTAATAAAAGCAAAAACATTGTTTTTTTGTGCTCGTATTCAAGATAACAAATACCACAAAGTAGCATTAGGGAACGTTTTTTAGCAGCACTAAACATGCTCATTACCTCCTCTGCAACAATGTTATTCACTCTAGCAGATCTTGTTTCAATAAAAAGATCTTTTGTTATTTCCATTTTTAAAATAACGTTTATATTGTCTGTGAAGAACATCACACACAAAAAGTTAGACATGCAGATATTTGTCTACAGAGCATTTTTTCATTTAATGGTTTTTCTTAATGAAAGATTTTTCATTTAATGGTTTTTCTTAATAAAAGAAAATGCTATTACTTGGTAATTCTTCTTCAAAAAAGTCATTTTTACAAGTTAACAAATCTAATAAATCTAAAAAATATATACCAAAGTATATATTTTTTAAAACATTAATAACAACTTGAACTATATTAATTCCATATAGATGATGAATTTGATTTTCCACTGATGTATAAAATTTCTTAACCTAAGGACCAGTGAATAGTAAACCTAAAATTCCACGAACTTGTAGTTCGGATATGACAATATCAATTGAGAAACCTTCCCGTAGACTTGTTTGTAAGCCACCACATCTAACTGTACCAGTTGCTAAAAACTTTTTAAAAGTTTCATGATATGTGACATAAACTCCAGCCAAGTGAAATAGGATATGCAGACAATTTCCACGGTATCTTGAAATCAAAACACGTGAAAAACCTTCAGGTTCTAAGAAAACAGAAAAGCCTTTGGGATCACTTTTTCCGTTTATAAACCTCATCTTGTTCATTTGTAAAACAATTTTACCTGCAAGGCAATTATTTCCAAAAAGTTTTCTAGAAACACTTTCTAATTTTTTTAATGTTAAACAACACATAGTGGAAATAGTTTCTAAAGGGTGTAGATGACAATTAAGCTCATTTAATGATTTATCCCATAATTCATTCAAAAATTCAAAAGTTGCATGATTTACTTTTGAATTTTTGAATGAATTATGGGATAAATCATTAAAGATAATCAATATTGTTAATACAATGACTCTATCAGTCATTGTATTAACAATATTGCTTATCTTTGCTTTAAGAGTTTCTTGACAGTTTGCACTGTTAAACTCTGATGAAACAAAAGCAAGATGGTCCACCGTATTAATTATATGTTGATGTTAGTCAATAGCAGTACCACCTGCTAACTGGTCAACAGCCATAACAAAACACTTGTATTGTGTTGTAAAATGTACAGAATTGATATGGATATTCTCTTGTGTGGTGAAATCAAAGCCAAGTGTAACATTTTTATTAGATAATAATTTTTCTGATACTTGATAGTCAGTTATTATTCCTAATTCCCTTACCATTATTTCAGCAGTACTGCGACAAGTTACAGATTCAAATTTAAAACTAAATCGTTGAGAAAAGTTTTCCAAGATGATTGGAATGTTTTTTGTTGGCACTTGATTAACAATTGCATCATAAACAAACAGCCTTAATTTGAATGTGTATGATTTATGATCTATTTTTGAACATTGGGGAGAAGTGTTTTTTCTGACAAAATTTTTTTTCAAGAATTGAATTATTCATTTGTAATGCAGTTTTACAATTTTCTTTTTCTTGAAGTTGTTGATGTAATTGTTTAACATTTTGAAGCTCAGAGTTGATTTCTATTTGAAAATGTTTTGCTTGTTTTGCTTTCCATTCTCTAAATACTTGCATTTTTTGTTTTCCATTCTCTAAATACTTGTATTTTTTTCTTAACATTTTAATCATTTTTCTCAACCTGTATTCTGGATCATACATATGCTATTTAAGCTTAAGTACCTGCACCTCTTTTCACTTCTGCTTTTGGTTTAGAACTTGCATATGTTTTTGTTTTTGTAACAGACTTTATAGGCTGTTTATAATTTCAGCATTTTTTTTGTTTATAAAAACTCTATCACTGATAGCTATATGCAACCTTAATCTAAGAGATGCACACGATGCACAATTAGTGGTACAAGGTTCAACAATTAAAGGAACAAGAGAATAGTTTATTTTATTATAAGACTGTTTGATATCTGGTTTAATTACAACGACACGACAAAGAGATTTCTTGTGCTGAAATCTAATAGCAGTTATGTTTTTGAATTTCTTAAAGTTGTTAATTACTGTTATAACTCTTTGTTTGTAAACGAAGTTAATATTTTTCTACAGTGCTTTAAATTTTTTAATTAAATTGGACCCATTTGAATAATAAGTGAACGTAACATGACCCTTTAATATTGGTATTCCAAAAGGTAATGAAAGGTTTGCTGAAAAATTATCATTAATGTACTGCTGGCCTAAATACCTTAAATTTCAAACCAGCACAAATAAGAATGAGGTGGATAATAAAATTAAATTTTAGCACTACATAAAAGTGTAATTCTTTCTTTAAAAAAAAATAAGCAGATATGATTTTTATGCCAACTTAAGCGAGTAAAAATGATGAAAAACTAATATACTTTTAAAACGCATGCGAAATTTGTCACACAAAATAGGATCCAAAATATCGCGGATGGCAATATGTTTTTGTAACGTACCTAATATATATGAGTGTATTTATATAGAATTTCATTGCTATAAGTTTAAAATAATGAAGAGCATTTTTGGATATAACATTAAACCATAAAAACATGAAACAAACATGTTAAATTTTGTATATTATTATAAATGTAGTATTTAATCTTTTTTTAAATAAGGGTTTACTAAAGTAGTTATTAACTATTTAGTTATCTGTTTGTAGTTAATAATTAAATCATTGAAGCGTCATTTTCAAACATTTTCATGCGAAATAACGAAATAATTTGATTAAATTTTTAAGCTATTAATCATGAAAGTTATGCAAAGAAGTTGTGAAGGTATCATTATAAAGCATAAGCAGATTGAACTACATGTTAGTAGAATTAGTAGAAGTGGTCTTTAGAACTCAGAATGGTCCAATCACAAGAAGAAGTGATATTAAAAGAATCAAAAAAGATTGAATCAAAAGACGAGACGGTTGTGAAAAGAAATTGCACTAACTGTTGTTTAGTGAGCACAGGTATAGAAGGCTCTATTTCCATTTTTGTGCTTGTTTGAAACTAGTAGTTATATTCCATCCACCATTTTTAGATTTTTGATAAAAATCTTATTGCAATAAATTATTTTTCTGAAATTTTTAAATCAAATTTTAACAGTCACAGGGTTCTTACATAAAATGGAACCATATGTAAAATTGTGCTATAAGGTTTTTATAAAGCTACCATATCTTGCATCAAGACTGCATTTCATGCTCTAATGATTTTTTTTTTTTAAAATAGATATATTTTTCTAGGTCAAAATCATCATACGTTGTTATTATTTCTTAATATCATTTTCATTGCAATATCTGAAATAATTTAAGCATCTGTTGATTTGAATTTAAATTATCCTTAAAAAACTTTAAATAATTTACTGTCAAATGATTGGATGATAAAAGTTCTTTTTTGTTTTTAAATATTATTAATATCGTAATAGAATTAAATATATAGAATTAAATAGTATTAATATCAAAAAAGAAGCCAACAAAAGTATCAGGCCGATGACTAACAATTTTTAACATATTGGAAAGTTATCGGCTTGCCATTAAATGCGGATGCCACTAATGGTCCACTAAGTAACCCATGAGCAAAACCCCAATGAACGGCTTAAAAATGCCAATTTAAGTCCACTGCAAATCTGCTAAAGCAATTTTGATTGGTTATTTTGCAACTGGTACTAAGTTTTATTTCACTAATAATTTAGATGACTGCTTCATATATAACAAATGGAAGAAGAGTTAGAAAGCAAGCTCGCAGAAGTATAAAAGAAATTTATGTTGAAAGTTGTGATCAGAAAATTAATTTGTAATCCAGTAATGTTTTTAATGATTGTTGAAGTATTTGTTATGACGACAATATATATACAAGAGTGATAATGACAATTTAAGAGATAATTTTCCTGTTTGAGGTAATAATAATTAATATGACAATGATCTTAATGAACATTATTTCATAACAGACTCAGAAAGACTTTTTTCCAGTTTGATTTCTATTAATATTTGTATAAAGGAATTTTGATACAATTTGAATCTTATGTTTACAGTGATACTATTATTTAACAATTTTCTGTTTAGATATGATTTTAAAAAAAAGTAGTGATTCTTTGTCTCCATGTTTATGCAAGTAATACATCATTTTGATTTTATCATTATTTACATTTATTGTATATAGTATTATGTACATATGTTTTACATTTTTATGTTATAAATGTAGATTATATTAAAGTTGCACAAAAGACTTTTACTGATTTTTGTACTATTTTAATTTCTAATATATATATATATATATATATATATATATATATATATATATATATATATATATATATATATATATATATATATATATATATATATATATATATATATATATATATAAATATATATATATAATTTTAACAGTAATTATGGCATTGCCTAAAAGCTCGTCAAACAAAAGATGTAAGTTCTGATATTTCTATCAAATCATATAATGAGTAGCGTTTGAACGTCAAAGTTCCTCTCAAGCAAATTAAAGACTCAAGATTCATGAGGAAGCCAAGCTCTCGAAAAAAATTCAAAAAAATCAAAATTTTAAAGAATCTTATATATAATAATATTACGTCGGACCAACATTAGAATACGATGCTCACTCAACGTTGGATGTAGACGTTGGGCCAACGTTAGCCAACGGTTGGCTGCGACATCGCGCCGACTTCCATATCCACGTTGTGGCGACGTTGTTGCCGACCATCGGCCTACGAATTTTTCGACATTGATCCGATGCTGGGCTAACGTTAATGTGCTATCTGGGTCTTGCCTGGCGCAACAGCATTTGAATTATATTACAATTATATTGAATTATATCTCAACAGCATTTGAATTATATTACAATTATGAATGCTTTTAAATAAAAAACTTTTTTTATGAAAAAAAAACTAAAAAACAAAAGCATGAAACAATTTTTTTTTTTTTTTTTGCAGTCTTTGATATAATGAAATATTCTGCAAAATATTCTTTGATATCATGAAATAATCAGTTTGAAAAATGATGTAATTAGACAGTTGTATATTATCTACATTTAAGAAGTATGCAAAAAATTGACTCAATTCAAGATAAAAAACAGTTTTTAAAATTTTAAATTTGAATTTTGCTATACCGATTATAACAACCGTATCACAGGTTCAGGTTATGTCATTGCATATTATTCAGAGACTTAGCCTGTACTTATACCTCGTGTATTGTTATTGCATATTTTTACATTATTATAACTTAAATCGAAAGAAACAAATCTACAAATAACTAAATTTCTAAACTTATTTTTGGATCATTTGTTTTTCCATAAAGTAAAATACTTGACTAGAAGGTGGTTCGTTCTGATAGAGTTGACACTCAACAAAATGTAATTTTTTGTTTTTTCTAAATAAGTAATGAAACCATCGTAATATCTCTACACGTTTACCAATGATATTGCTGCCATAAACTGATGAAGAATTTAATAAGTAATCTAATATCATTGATAGATAAAACTGTTTAAGTTCAACTGTCAATGTTACCCCTATATGGGGTAACATTGGCAAGAGTATGTTTATTCTGTAAATGTGTTTATTTAAATTTCTGAAACAACGAGATAATTTTTTACATCTTCAGCTTCTGATGTTTTGTTCTTACCAGTATTATGCAACATTGTTAGGTGTGGATTTTAACTTTTTGAGAGTGTCGGTTTTTAGATTTGTTGACATTTAATATCTTAGTACATTTTTTCTTAAGATAAACTTTTTTAATTTAGGGATTGCTTTGTTTGATTCCATTTCATGTAATCGTGAAAGATTCATTAGATGGAAGCATTCCGCCAACTTTTGCTTAATTCTTGGCCTATGGGGTGACTTAAGCATTCCTGTCAATTTTACCCCAAAACAGAAATATGCGTTTTAAAAAAAAATGTTACAAAAAATCTTATATGCTTAGTATTCAAAAACAACATCATAAAAACAAATGTAAAATAATATTATAATGTGTTTTGATTTATCTTTTAACTAAAGTTTTTTTGCAACAAATAAACTAGAAATTAGTTTAATTTATGCCCGCCATATTGTGTTGTTGTTTATACTTATTATTATGCGGGTTAAAATAGTTATATTTGTTCATCTGGCTTCAGCATCTGTTAAAATAATTTAAACAATAGTTAATGGGTGACTGGTAAAAACATTTAATCAAACATATGTCAAAGTAACCCCGCGTTACCTTACCACACTAAATAATACTTAAATACATTTTAATACATTTGCTTTCAATAATAAATGTTAGAACCGATATGAAAGAATTAACATACTTAATCTAATATTAGATAATAGATTTTTATTTATAAAATAATATACAATTTATTTATAAAATGCATTTATTTTTACAATAATGTTACATAATAGATTTTTGGTACCACATTTTTTGATCTAGTAAGTTTTTTATAAAGTATTTTTTTACTATAATAAAAATATACTTTATAAAAAACTTACTCATGTGAAAACCAAAATCTATTATGTACTAAGTTTAAGTTATGCAGAAATAAAATAAACAATTTGTTAAGATATTCTAAGAAATTGAATTATGTTTTTTTTTTTTTTTAAATAACAACATCAATAATGTAAAGATTATTAGGTAAGAAATTGAGGATATTATTAACATCAAACCTTCTACTAATACCAAATCTTTTAGTTTCAAAATCAATTCTGTTTAAAACATTATTAATGTTTTTAATAAAAAATATTTTTTCTAATCAAAAGCGTTACTAATGATATTGTCAGTTTATTTGAAATTTTTAAAACAAGTTTAATTTAAAACAAGTTTAATCATGAGACTGAATTTTAACAAGTAGTTACATTTTAATATAGTAATGATGTGCATTTATTTATACAAATTGTTTTAAAAGTTTTTACAATTAAAAAAGTGTCAAAATGAATCTACTGAGTAACAAGATCATTGATTAGTTAAAATATGGCATCACTGAAAAGAAAGTTTTTGCTTTGATATTTTTTTATTGAAAAGCCCATTTATACTACTAGAAGAAATTTTAAGGTTATTGAGGATATAAATTAAATCAAATCAATCCAAATATATTCTTAATAAAGTTGTTACATCATGGGTATTTGCAAATAGTAATAAGTACTAATATAAAGTAAACACCTGTCAAATTCAATAATAATAAAATAGAGTTAATAATAATAATATTTATAATATAAGTAAAAGTAATAAAAATAATTGTAGGGATAAAAGCTATTAAATTCAATAGTAAAGATTATAAAGAGTATATACTAGACAAATAAGAATTTTTGGGGAACTTAGGAATAGTAACAGTAAAAGGATGGCTTTTAATTGAATGACAACTAACAAGAGAATTAATTTTGCTAGATGACACAAAAGACGATAGCTCTTTAGAGCAGCGCCCATTATAGTATTTATAAAAAAGAGAAAGAGAAGCTACATTACGACGATGTGACAATGGTTAATAGTTGGCTGCAAGAGCAGGTCCAACTATGTTTACAATGCGTTTTTGCATCTTATCTAAAAGAGAAAGAACATCATTCGAAAATCCGCTCCAGATATGGCAAAAGTATTCCATACAAGGATGGGTTTAAGATTTATAGAGATAAAGAATAGAATCCGGAATAAGAAAGTGGCAACCACAATAAAGAGATGCAGTCTTAGCAGATGGTAATTTTGCAATGGATTTGATATATGATTTCCAAAAAAGATTGAAAGTAAGAGTTAATCCTAAAAGACAAAGGGTAAATGACTCAACGAATACCATACCAATCATGAATGTAGGAAGATCTATTTTGCTGTGATAACAAGTAGCTGAAAAAATTGAGTTTTATCTGAGATAAAGTTTACGAGCCACTGAGAGCCCCAAGCTGTAGTAGAGGTGAGATTCTTTTCAAGCTCAAATGCCCCTTCCAAACAACCAGAGAGTGTTGGCTTCTTATCAAGACAAGAATAATTGGTAGTACCATCAATAAACAATGCCATATTAAATGCGAGAAAATCTGTGAGATGGTTAATGTAAATTAAAAAAAGTATGTTGCTTAGTAGGGAACCTTGAGGAACCCATGAAGTTACTGGTAATAAAGAAGAGGGCTGTCCATCGAGGACAACTTTTATACAAAGATTAGTAAGGAAAGATTCAGTAGTCTTAAAGATATACACCGTAAGAAGAGAGTTTATGGAAAAGACCAGCATGCTAAATTTTATTAAAGGCTTTAGAAATATCGAGAGCGATAGCCTTAACCTCTCCACCTCTATCGAGTAAACAATAAAACCTATAAGTTATTACCGTTAACAAATCAACAGTAGAACGAGAAGAACAAAATCCATATTGATGGTCAGAAAGTAAATTATTGGATTCAAGATGTGAGATTAAGTGTTTCTTAAACTGAAATATTTTCATTAGTATCCTTTCATCAATATTATTGTTATTAGTATTATAATTTTGTCTTATTAAGTACTACTATTTTTACTCTTGTTATTTTTGTTATGATTATTTTTATATTATTGTTTATTTTTTAATACTATTGTTGTTATTATTATTATCATTTTTATTATTACTATTATTATTATTATTATTATTATTATTGTTATTATTATTATTATTATATCCTAGTTTTTTTATAGAACATCAGTTCTTTGGAATTCGCTCTCGTGATTTTGTTTTCCTGGTTCATACAATTTTCAATCTCTCAAGTCATCTGTTTATCGTTATCTTGTTTTATAAACTTCATCTATTAGTAACTTCCAACTTTAATTGTGGTTGCTTGCAGTCTTGTTGGAAGTAAAGATGTTGAAGAAAAAAAAGAAAATTAGCATGGTAAATTTTATAAAAGATTTTAAAATTAGCTTTTGATAAAGTTTGGCATGCTGGTCTTCTCCATAAGCTTTCTTCTAATAGTGTATCCAGCAACATCTTTAAGATCATTGAATCCTTCCTTTCCAATCGTAGCATAAAAGTTGTCTTTGATGGACAACACTCTTCTTCTTATTCTGTAACTTCAGGGGTTCCTCAAGGTTCTATCCTTGGCCCTATACTCTTTTTAATTTACATTAATGATCTTCCAGATATTCTCACATCTAAGGTGGCATTGTTCGCTGATGACAATACCATTTATTCTTGTCGTGATAAGAAACCATCACCCTCTGATTGCTTGGAGGTGGCATTTGAGCTTGAAAAGGATCTCATTTCTGCTACAGCATGGGGCTCACAGTGGCTGGTGAACTTTAATTCAGATAAAACTCAATTTTTTTCAGCCAATCGTTATCGCAATAATTTAGATCTTCCTATATTTATGAACGGTGATGTACTCGATGAGTCACCTACTTTTCATCTTCTAGGATTAACTCTTACTTCCAATCTTTCTTGGAAACCATATATCAAATCGGTTGCAAAATTAGCATCTGCTAAGGTTGCATCTCTTTATCGAGCTCGTCACTTTCTTACTTCGGATTCTATTCTCTATCTCTATAAATCTCAAATCCGGCCTTGTATGGAATACTGTTGCCATATTTGGGGCGGATCTTCTAATGATGCCCTTTCTCTTTTAGACAAGGTAAAAAAACGCATTGTAAACATTGTTGGACCTGCTCTTGCAGCCAACCTCCAACCATTATCACATCGTCGTAATGTTGCTTCTCTTTCTCTTTTCTACAAATACTATAACGGGCACTGCTCTAAAGAGCTAGCGTCTCTTGTGCCATCTACTATAATTCATTCTCGTGTTACTCGTCATTCAATTAAGTGTCATCCTTTTTCTGTGACTGTTCCTAAGTGCTCAAAAAACGCTTATTCGTCTAGTTTTTTTCCTCGAACATCAGCTCTTTGGAATTCGCTTCCTTCATCTTGCTTTCCTGACTCATATAATTTGCAATCTTTTAAGTCGTCCGTCAATCGTTATCTTGCTCTACAATCTTCATCTTTTCTCTTTCAGTAACTTCCAACTTTAATTTGTGGCTGCTTGCAGCCTTGTTGGAAGCGAAGGATGTTTAAAAAAAAAAAAAAATCTCAACAGAAAAGAGAAAAAGTATTTAAATAAATAGAAGCTAAAAGTTAGGCTTATAAATAATAAGTTGTAGAAAAGTAAAAGATTTATAAACAATATTTTTCTACGAAATAATTAAAGAAAAATTCAAATTTTAAAAATGATTAAAGAGATTTTAGTTGGGAAGGGAGATTGTTTTATGTCTGTTTTGTTTTCATCTTGTATTGATTCATAGCCGTAAAGTGCAGTTTGCTATTTAGATTCAGATAACTTAAAGTTGCAAGCAGGATTTAAAATATGGTCACGATTTTCTCTATAATTATAAAAAGTTTATGTAAAAGGTAGGTTGTTTTTTTTCAAAAAGTCTTGAAGATGTAATGCATAGGATAAGCAAAAGTCTACTTGATTCGAAGATACTTAATAGAGTTAAATAGATTTATTTCCTGCCCTTTTATTCTGAAATTTAATTGTTTATTTATTTTTGTTTGAACAGATTTAAATAGAATAATTTCTGTTTTCTTAGAGTAATGAAGAATTTATTGGAACGAAGCCATTGAGCAAAATTAGCTAGATTGAGATTCATATTTTTGTTAAGTTTTTTAAGTGATTTGTTAATTAGATGCAATTTTGCGTTGTTTACAAAGTGATACACTGTAGAAAATTTAAGTGAAACAGTTAAATCATTAATAAAAACAAGAAATATTAATGGTCCTATAACTGA